>NC_141156.1:5741669-6046669 GCF_053477565.2 Lygodium microphyllum
CATCCATACTCAGCTCAACCTCCATAGCACACACACACAGATACACACACACACACACACGTAGGTATACATACTCACCTTCCCTTTCAATGCGCCTAGAGAAAACTTAGCTTACACCAATTTTTTGCATGCCTCAAACACAATGATTCCAACACACACACACCTTTTTTTTTGTTTTTTGAAGATGGTCTTTGTTTTCAGCAGAGAGAGGGAGAGACCCCTACTCCACAATAGAATTTTTTAAGGGGGTGGAGCCACACAGAGAGAGAGAGAGAGAGAGAGAGAGAGAGAGAGAGAGAGAGAGAGAGAGAGAGAGAGAGAGAGAGAGAGAGAGAGAGAGTAGCTTGAGTGCAGCTTACCTAATCACTTTTTCTCCTTGCACCAACCTATCACTCACCTCAACCTCCTTGGTGAGTCCTTTTGTGTAATGGTAGCCATTTCTATAACTTTCTTAAATAGGTCAAAGTTCAAAATAGCAAATGCATCTTTCAAAACTAAAGATTCGTGCTACATTAAAGTGTTTTGATATGAAAGTGTGTTAATATTATTTCTTAATGTGTTTATGCATGTTATTAATTAATGTATTATGTTTGTCATTACATTGTTAACATGTATTACGTGTTTTAAGTGTTTGATTAATTAATGTGTGTATGTGTTTTAGTATAAAAAATGTGTGATAACATTGTTATGTTTGTGTTAATAGTATGTATTCATATGTTATCTTTACATCATAAGGATGATATTAGTGGTTCATATTGATCAAGTGCTATGACTTTTTTTTTCCAAATAATAGACATTTTAGCCCATGTGCAAGACCCAAACCCCCACGTGAAAAATGTTTGCATGGTTTCAAATTCTCTATCTTATCTTTACATAGTAAGGATGATTTTAGTGGTTAATATTGATCAAGTGCTATGACTTTTTTTTCTCCAAATAATAGGCATTTTGGCCCATGTGCAAGACTCAAACTTTACATCTTAAAAAGGCTTGCGTGGTTTCAAATTATCTGTCTTATCTTTATATCATAAGGATGATTTTAGTGGTTAATATTGATCAAGTGCTATGACTTTCTTTTTCCAAATTGAACTTAGGAATCCAAAGTTTAGTAGGCTCAATAAAATATTTTTGGAAAGAAGAGTCCCACAATTTGAAGCACAACTATAAAGTCCACATATGATTTCTCACATATTCAGTGCATAACTCTAAGTCACATTCTTTAGGTTCCTTCTAAAAGCTATATACTTGATAGCTTACAAACAATAAAGTATAGCTCTAAGTCTCATTTTCTAGGTGAGTCCTTTTGTGTAATGGTAGCCATTTCTATAACTTTCTTAAATAGGTCAAAGTTAAAATAGCAAATGCATCTTTCATAACTAAAGATTTGTGCTACATTAAAGTCTTTTGATATGAAAGTGTGTTAATATTATTTCTTGATGTGTTTATGCGTTTATTAATTAATGTGTTATGTGTGTCATTACATTGTTAAGGTGTATTACGTGTTTTAAGTATTTGATTAATTAATGTGTGTATGTGTTTTAGTATAAAAATGTGTGATAACATTATTATGTTTGTGTTGATGTGTGTGTGTGTGTGTGTGTGTGTGTGTGTGTGTGTGTGTGTGATCTCTTAATACTTTGTGTAACCATGGCAGTATGGAGCATGCTGAAACATCTCATGCAAGAAACAATGTCCATGTACCAGACATTGTTTTGTGTACTCCCAATGCACGAATGAATGTGCGTAAAGCCAAAGACATGGCTAGGAGGAAGTCAGTACAGCGTGCCCTCAAACGTGTCAAAGGACACAACACTTCCGTTGTATCCCTAAAGATCCTACATTGGTTAGATGCAATTGAGAAGCAAATCAAGAGTTTAAACAAATGTCAAAGAGCTTCAAACTCCTTCTGTCAAAAGTTTGGTGATCGCCTTCAAAGAATCGAAAAAATCCTAGTAGAAAAATATGAAGGAGGCTTGGCTGATGGGATAATGTTGCAAGACGAGATAGATGAAATAAAGGGCTATATAGGAGAAATCTATGAGTTGGTTCGTAAGCACTGGCCAGGGTGTTCTTTGGAAGACCATGCAGAAAAGTTGCGAGACCTTGCTAAGAGCAATAATCGTATAGAGGATGGAGTGTGTGAATTACTGGCTCAAAGGAATGCAAGCGTGCTTGCACCTGAGAGCATTTGCCTCGATGTGCATGTCACTTCTCTAAAAGTTTGCCTCAATAGGTTCTCTGCAATGTTGAACCTATTGAATCGTCGCATGAGTTCATCATCCAGTGCATAGTGCTCTTAGCATATTAGGCGATTTCAATAACTTTTTTTCGGATCCTCCGATAGATATGTCATTCTATTGTTGGGTTGGAAAATTTTCATGTCATTTGGACTTTTGTATGCCCCATGATAATGACATAATATGCTCTTTCAATTTATATTCTTGCACATGTAAGATTATATTGTTGCTTATGTGATGTTATAATCTTCAAATTTTATATTGAAATAGTGTTTAGAATAAATTTATCTTGAAGAAAAATCTTTGCTAAAGCCTTCCCTAAAAGATAGGAAGAAATTTTAGTGTGCAAGGGACATAAAAGTATGCAATTACTAATATCAAAGTACATTTTTCTTTTTATATCAGGTTTTTCTCGGCAATGGTACTTCCAACACATTCTGTGCCTAGAGATCGTGTATTGCGTGCACGTAGAGAAACACTCAAAATTACTAGACATAAACGTAGGCACATTGCAAGAGTTAGGACTGAATTACATGTTCGTGACCATGCAAGATATATGTATGAACAACATCATGCAAATGGAAACTATATGGATGTATGCATCCCAAATCAGCTATATCAAACCAATCAATTTCGCGCTGCATCTTGCTCTACTGCTCATGATTTGGTATCCTTTGAGGTTCAGATGTCTACCGCAGCTCGACAATACAATCCTAATGGTGGCTTGAGTGTGCGTAGGCAAATGCTTAATGTTACGAGAGCTGAACGTATGCACATGGCAATAGTTAGAACAGAATTGCAACAACTGCATCATGCTACCATAGATAGAGATAGATACAATAGCATCCAAGCTACAAGTGACCAAATGCCAGTTGCACCATTATTGTCATTGAAAGTTCAACCACCTCCTATTCGTCAAGGAGACAATGCAACTATCCACAATACAGATGTTGAGATGTTGGATAACCATGAATCGCTACCCTTTGGAGTGGGGGTACGTAGCACAAGTCCACAAAGAAATGGAAACACAAATAATCCAAATGGTGGATTAAGAAATTGTAGGCAAATGCTTGATGCTACTAGAGCTGAACGTAGACACAGGGCAAGAGCAAGAACACAATTACAACAATTGTGTCGCACTACAACAAAGACAATTGATATAAATGCTCAAATGCCTGGTGCACCATTACTATCCTTAGATGTTCAATTGCCTCGCCTTATTCAAGAAGAGAATGAAGCTATCCATAATGCTGATGTAAGTACTGAGATGCTACATGACCAGTATAATATTCAAGCTCCTATGTTTCTACCTCAAAATGGTGGATTTTGTTCAATTCTCCATGACATGCCACCTAATTTGGATATTCATCCATCAGTAACAATTTTGCTCTTCCAAAAACCAGATTTGCATGCAATTGGTACCCTTTGCAAGGTTTGTCACCATTGCATGGCTAAGTTGTGGCACGATGAAACTAAAACAATGCGTACAACTTCGATT
Source organism: Lygodium microphyllum (assembly GCF_053477565.2). Taxonomy (NCBI): domain Eukaryota; kingdom Viridiplantae; phylum Streptophyta; class Polypodiopsida; order Schizaeales; family Lygodiaceae; genus Lygodium; species Lygodium microphyllum. Next base: position 5,745,402 of record NC_141156.1, read on the forward strand.
GGAAAGCATTGCTGTAGAGAAGGGAAAGTAATTTTTCCACCTCTACAACAACCACCACAACCTCTGTGTAATTTGCTTGATGGCACACATCCACAAAGCAGAGAGTTCAAAAAAAATATACGTGCTTATAATAGCGCATTGGCTTTTGTTTCAATGGGTGCAAAAATTGATGAGCTTTTGCCTCAAAATGGAAATGGTTATACTTTTCGAGTTCATGGATCAATATATCATCGGATGGGTTCCCTATTGCCAAGTGAGAATGGACAACAAATTCCAAAGTTTGCACAACTTTATATTTATGACACCGATCATGAGTTATTGAATCGCACGGGGGTTTTACCTGGGCTTTTGCCAGACTTACTACAAGAGCTTCAACAAATGATGCATGATCACAATGCATACGCACAGGCCTTTATAGCAGTTGGTGCAAGCTTGCAACGCAATCCATCAATAGAAATAAGAATGTCCATTTTTCAGAATCGATCCACGTCTAGACGATATTCAGTTCCCACTGCAAGTGAGGTTGCTGCGATCATGCCTGGACAAGGTGATGATGATACACTTGATCATCGTAGCATTCAAGTTCGCACACGACAAGGCCATTTGATTTATATTTCTAACTTACACAAGGCATATATGCCACTATTATATGTTCTTCTTTTTCCAAATGGAGAGGATGGATGGCATACTAAAGTTCCATATGCATTTATTGATGCTCATATTAATGCCAATAATCTTGCAAATAAAGATTGTGTCACTCAAATGCAATATTACGCTTTTCGACTTCAGATTCGAGATGATACTAATGGATGTCTTTTAAGGGGTGGTCGCTTGCTACAACAATACATTGTCGATGCTTATTGTAGCATTGAACAATGTAGATTGGCTTGGTGTCGTCATAATCAAGCAACATTACGAGTTGAAATGTATAGGGGATTGGCTGATATGGTCAATGGTTCAGATGCAGTTGATACTAATATCGCTGGGATTGGTGTGGGCAGGAGAATAGTATTGCCATCTAGCTTTACAGGTGGACCAAGATTCATGTACCAATTATACCAAGATGCTATGGCAATTGTACGTAGCAAAGGTAGACCTGATTTATTTATCACCATGACATGCAATCCTAAGTGGTCTGAAATTACAGATGCTTTGTTGCCTGGTCAAACTGCACATGATCGACCAGATTTAACTGCTAGAGTTTTTCATTTGAAACATAAGGACATGATGCAGTCAATAGTGAAAAAAGAGTTGTTTGGTAAAGTTTCTGGATATGTGTCCGTCATAGAATTCCAAAAGAGAGGCTTGCCTCATTCACATACGCTCTTGATATTAGAACCACGCTTTAAGCCACTAGAAGCACATCATTATGATAGACTGGTGTGCGCTGAGCTGCCTGATAAGGAAAGGTTTTCGGATTTGTATCGAATTATTACTAAATGTAACATACATGGTCCGTGTGGTGAGTTCAATCCAAAAAGTGCTTGCATGGTGGACGGAAAGTGTATAAAGGATTATCCAAAAAAGTTTATACATACAACTACAGTTGATAAATCTGGTTATCCTTTATACAGACGTCGAGAGGATGGAAAAACTCATAATGCTAATGGTAACCTCTTGGATAACCGATGGATAGTGCCTTACAATCCTTATTTGAGTTCCAAGTATAGTGCTCACATAAATGTTGAGGTTTGCTCGACAATTGCAGCTGTCAAATATTTGTATAAATATGTATATAAGGGCCATGATCGAGCAACCATTCGGTTTACAAGTACGCGTGGTTCCGGATCCAATGATATTGCCGCAGAAAATATTGATGCACAAAATATTGATGAGATTGAGAGGTACTTAGATGCACGATATATTTCAGCTTCTGAAGCATGTTGGCGAATATTTGAATTCAAACTTCATGATGAGAAACCCGATATTCAACGATTGCAAATACATTTACCTGGAGAGAATACTATTTCCTTTCGTGACTCTGATAACATACGTGATGTGGTGCAAAATGAAAATGCTCAAAAAACAACTCTCACAGAATGGTTTACATGCAATCGTTTGCACCCTGATGCTAACACAGTTCTCTATCAAGACTTTCCGATGTTTTGGGTTTGGAATGCATGCAAAAAAATGTGGACAAAGAGAAAGCAAGGAAACACATGTGGTCGAATATACTTTGTTTCACCTACGTGTGGAGAAAAATACTATTTGCGGTTACTACTCACTGTATGCAAGGGGTGCACATCCTTTGAGGCATTGCGTACGGTTGATAATGTGGTATATTCAACTTTTAAGGAGGCTTGCATTGCAAAAGGAATGTTGGAAACAGATGATGAATGGCAAATGTGTTTGCGTGAAGCTGCATTGATGTAAACCGGTGCTCAATTAAGAAATTTGTTTGCATCCATCTTGGTATTTTGTTCGCCTGCCTGACCTGGGGCTCTATGGGAAGAGTTCTTAGGTCCGCTGACAGAGGATATAAAACATCGACTCTCCTTGCAAAATAGGCGAAATGTCGATATGCAAGATGAGGCCAATAATCATACATTGATGCATATTCAAAAACTTTTAGATCAACATGGTCGCAATTTGACAGAGTATCATGGATTGCCTGAGGTGACAATGCAAGAGTATACAAATCCTTTGATCCTTGATGAACAACTATATGATAAAGTAGAACAAGAGAATACATTCTTAACAATGCAAGCTTTGTTGAATGATGGACAAAGAAATTGTTTTATGGCAATAATGAATGCTATTGAGAGTGGTTTGGGTAAACCATTTTTCTTAGATGGCCCAGGCGGTTCCGGAAAAACATTCCTATACAAATGTTTGCTTGCAAAGCTTCGCAGTCAAGGTCGCATTGCAATAGCTACAGCATCCTCTGGTGTTGCTACATTGCTTTTGCCACATGGTCGTATTGCCCATTCAAAGTTCAAAATTCCATTACAGGCAGATAATAATTCTACATGCAATATACCTGTTCAAAGTCATCTTGCAGCACTGTTAAAAGAGGCAAGTCTTATTTTGTGGGATGAAGCTCCTATGTTGCATCGTAATACCTTTGAGGCACTGGACAGAACTTTAAAGGATATAATGCAGTGTGATATGCCATTTGGTGGTAAAGTTATTCTACTAGGTGGAGATTTTAGGCAAATATTGCCTGTTGTACCAAAGGGTACCCGTGAGGATATTGTCCGTGCTGCTATATGTTGTTCCAATTTGTGGCAATATTTCAATGTTTTGAAACTTACACAGAATATGCGGGTCGCATCAGACGAGGGTCATTTTGTTGCATGGTTGCAAGACATTGGAGATGGACAAGATTTGACACATACTAATAATATATTGCAAATTCCACCTACATTGTTGTTAAAGGGAGGATCTATGCAAGACTTGATCAATTTTGTCTATTGTGAAATGAATTGCGTAATTGATTACAAAACATTCTTTAGTGGACGTGCCATTCTTGCACCTCGAAACAATGATGTGGAAATGATAAACAATCATGCATTGCAGCTAATGCCGGGAGAGGTTAAACAATACTACAGTGCTGATTCTCTGGATAGAACCGAGGAGAACTCATTCCTCTATTCTGTGGAATATCTAAATTCCCTTGACCTCGATGGAGGTATTCCTCCTCATATCTTGCTGCTCAAAGTAAATGCTCCAATAATATTGCTCAGGAACTTGAATCCTTCTAAAGGTTTATGCAATGGTACTAGGCTGGTATGCAAGGCTTTCAATAACAAGGTCATTGATGCAGAGATAATTACGGGGACCAATATTGGTGACAGAGTTTTTATCCCAAGGATAACTTTCATCCCAACTACACTGGAACTTCCTTTCTCAATGAAACGCTTGCAATTCCCAGTCCGATTGGCATTTGCAATGACAATCAACAAATCTCAAGGCCAAACGTTATCATGTTTGGGAATATATCTAAAAACCCCAGTCTTTACTCATGGTCAACTCTATGTTGCTTTCTCCAGAGTAAAGTCTCCGGATAGATTGAAAGTCTTGATTAATGAGAAAGAGGACATGGTAAATGGTACAATCAATATTGTATATAATGAAGTTTTACAGAAAGTATTGTAACCTCTGTTTTTGCAAAAGTGTAATGTTTGTTCTCTCATATTATATTTGCATAATGTTTTTATTTTAATACAATCAAAGCCTTTTTTTCTTCTTTGTTCGCATATCTATAAAATGTAGTGTTGTACTTTCTTATGCTCTTTTTCAGTAGTGAGTTCTTTGTCGATGAAAAGCAAGTTTGACTTATTTTCTCTAGTTTAATACTTTAATGTTTTAATCATATCTCTCATGTATGGATAGATATTCATGATTTTATGTGAAGCTAGACGTATGTTTGTTTTACTATATGAGAACATTGTGTTTAAATTATTTCTACCATAAAAGTTATTTGATCTTTCTATTATATTATATTTGCATTAATTTTTTGGTGCAATATCATCAAAGTTTATTTATTATTTTTTAATCATATATTTTTATGTTTTCTAATTTTTATTGATAGATGGCCCAAACAGTATTTGAATATTATCGTGCCTCTCCTTATCAAATGAGACTTCAAGAAGCATTGCGAACTGTTGCTACGGATGCTATTATCCTGAGAACTTTGGCTAGGGTAATCGAAAGATTACCCAATGATGGATTTACTAATGGAAACACTCCTTTATATATAGAAATTATATATTTTGGATGGATCCAATGCTATTATGTTAGACAAACAGATGTTGAGTACTTCATATCTCGGTCCCATACTAGACACATACCGAATGACTGGAGTAAATGGGAGTTTAAAGATTTATCATGTTTTGTAACTTTGCATCAGTTTCATCCAAATTCCGTCGACTGCTCTGCTAATATGAGAGCTAATCATATCACGTCCCCAGGTAATACTTACCATTTTTATTAATTAATGTTTTGCTTTATAAATTTAATATTCATATTTTTAAAGTTTTTTTTTCGTTTTTAGATGTTGCAGCACAATCTGGGGCGGGGCGTGTCACAGCTTCGCCCACACATGTTCACCGTGCTAGATCCACGGTTGATAATTCATCTAAGAAGAGAAAGCTTTCTTTTCAATAGTTGATTTTCTACAAGACAACTATCTTTTTGAAAAGATTTTATACTTTCTTTTCCATTTACCTGTTGTCATAGTTGGAATTCTTTCAGTGATATTTAAAAATCACTTTTGCTTCAGTTATGTTTTTCAATTATTATGGTTGAGATAATCGATGTTATTGTGTTGAATTATTAGATTTTTTAATGAAGTTTAAAATTTGCAAGACTACTTGATTCATTTCTAAGTGGAAGAATGTGTGAACAAATTAAAACATTTGTGCTTCACATCCCGGCGCGAAGCGCCGGAATGAGTCTAGGCGCGGAGCGCCTAGTATATAATAACATGAACTTTCGTGACATGCATCTAGCTTTTAGGCAACTACCTACAAGTGAAAATAAAATCAAAGATGAATTATGCTCAGATTATAAAGAAATGATACATCAATAACACAAGCTTAAAATATTTGCATGAAATTCAACAACTAACATATCTTCAATCGATTTTCTACTTAGCTTTACATTGCGAATGAAAAGAGATTGTACAGCTAATTCTTTGGAACATTTCCGAAGTTTTCCTGTCAGTAATCAAATAATCCGATGCTCTACTTAGGTTGACCACTTCATTTCACACTTTCGGAGTCTAAAATTATATTAAAATCTCGGCTTACAAATAATAATTCAACCTGCTCTTATGTGAACATCTGCTATTCGAGACAGGAGCTCATCCTTAACGTCCCTTCCCGCCTGTTTCCTAATTAGTAAATCACGAGTTAATAGATAGAACGCACCATCGATTGACAGTAACACGCATAACAATTCCAGAATCATGCGCAGGGGCAAGTTTTTCTTCTCTTCTGATAATTTGACCTTCAAGACAGCCGTTACCTTCATTAACCCTCGAGCTGCAGGCGAGTGATGAATCGAGTAGTGTTTTGTGGCATTGAGAAGGAAGTATATCTATCATCTTGCGTAAGCTTTAAAGGCTTATAACAAAAAGCAGGCATGTCGCCATATTTATGGTCAATATACACACCTTGCACTTGTTTGAGAAGTTCCATAGCACAGACTTTACAATGGGGATTCATACTACTTTAATGTGACAAGACGGACCATGAAATTCTACAACATCTCTTCATCTCGATCCTCTTCATACTAGTTCCAGCTCAAACGGGATCATATAAGTTTCCTTTCAAGGGCATGATCGACTGCTGCTGCGCACGAAGGCTGTAAAATCATGTTAAACCGCCCCGGAGATCACGAATGGATCTATAATTCAAGAGTTTTCACCTCGAGTAAACTGTCAAAATGAACTAGAACAAGTCATTACAAAGGCCTGATAAGGACTTTCGAGCTTGGACGTTTAAAAGGAAGGACAATCTCGAGGGAGCGGATTATTCCAGGTGAAGTAAGCGTAGAATGCAAGGATTTATGCAGGCCGGGTACTGCTAATTGAAACCAGGAAAACCAATAACGAGTGCTGAGACGATACAAGTACAAGTAGATCTTAACAACAAATGCGAGAATCGGACGAAAGTGGAACTCAACAGGTAAATGGAACAATGCCGGATACAGAAATGTATAGGTAAACGGAACAATGAAACAGCAATGGTCTACGTCATTAGTATTGATCATCATCAGATCAGAGGAATCTCACCGCTTCTTGCAGGCATCGTCTGAGCTTGTTACAGACAGAAGTGCAGATTTCGGAGAGAGAGCGTAAGAAGCCTGAAGCTAGGTTGATGCAGAAGTGGCAGTTTTCACCGGCCATTCTGGTGCAGCGACGAAGACTAACAGGAGGTTAAGCAGAACGAATACGACACCAAATGCAATCGCAGCTGCAAAGTAGCCGGCAAAGTAGCATTGAAAGAAACCAGGTCGAAAAGAATAACAAAATCGCTAAGCTGTGTTTTCCTGAAGCTTAAAAAGGGCGGAAATTGTTCTAATTTACAATTAATATTGTTGCAACATTCGTTATAGATATCAACATCCTAGACACGTTTAAATTTCAAGGCGCCTAGGCATAGATAAGTCTTTTAAACTTCGTTAGCATAGAAATAAAATGGAAATCTATCGTATTCAAAGCCAAAATGGTTTTTAAGTGTCTCATGCGACATTACGAAAAGGGATCTAGTTAACCTCCTGATCCTTATAGCCTAGCTTATATCCCAATTTTTGTAGATCAATAATTATTTTTTATGTATATCTATTCATGCGTAGAAATAGAAAATACAAAAGAATATTTTATCATATATAGTGAGTTACACTTGGATAGGGGTATGTCTCTCCTACACTATCGAGCCTACCATGTGCTCAACAATGGAACATAAGTGGAACTCTCCTTTTAAGAGCCCAACCTACCTCACCAGCTCTCACCTAGTCCTTCATGCAAGTAAGCAAACCAAGGATTACAAGATTTCTCTAGATATACCTCTCTCTCTCTCACTATAGTAGATTTGATTCACAATTGGAGATGGCTTCACAATCCTAGTGTGGGCTCCTTGCTCTAAGTGCTTGATTTATGCTTATAGGCTCAACCCACCATTACAAGGTGAATAAGACAAAGAAGATGAAGATGAAGATTACAAACATGGTGTAGCCAAGACAGCGCTTACTCAAACACATGCACACACACACACACACACACACACACATTGTGTGTGTGTGGGGGGGGGAGGGGGGGTGCATTGTAAAATATGTAAGTGTGTCGCATGTCATCAACAAAATGGTTATTTTAGTAATCAAATTTACTTGATTGTATTTATAAAAGGGCATTTTTAAAGTACAATTTGAGTGTAAGATTCTCAAGGAAAAAGAGTCATTTTATTACCCTACAACATGTAAGTAACTCATATTTCTAGATGCCCTTTGAACACGTGATATGGATTATTTCTCATAAGTGTACCCCTAATCTCTCTCTTTAACTACATATCTCTATTCCTTCTTTCTCATAGAGACACATGTGTGTCCACACACAATTGCAAGCAACCTAGTATACAAATATAACATGGGCAAGAGAATACTTGAGAGGAATTTTCATAACCAAAAATTATCTATTTCTTTTTTCGAGCATTTATTCATGGCTTTCTTTTGAGGACATCCCTCTCTATTGAGTGCCCATCTTTTATTTAAATATTTGAGCTAGCCCTTTCCATTTGAGTACTTTTGATGATGGGAGCTTATCTTGATAAAAAATAGATTATCTTCCCTAAAATTCTACGATATGTTCTTGCAATTTGCATAGGGGAGTGAGCTCGACTCTCACAAAATCATAAGGCATTGATTATACTACAATCTCAACAATCATTGCATTGGAGGAAAATATAATTCTAAACACTATCCCCTAAGTTGGGGGTGCCCGGTTTTTTTTTCTTATTCTTCTTGTTTCATTATTATTTAGGGTTATCATTATCCTCCTCTTGGAGAAGTGCTAGTCATTTTCACACTCAATCGGAGGTCAATTGGAAATAAGGGTATGTGAACAAGTGTTGGTATTCATAGGAGGAGAGGCCATGGATGTAGTTCAATTGGTGGAGGGTTTTTATTAGAGAAAACTTGCTATCTACCATGTCCCCACAAAAGGTCTTGCAATAAGAGATACAACCATGCTAGAATGTGTAGTTGCATTGTGGCTGCATAGTTAATCCTTGCATTAACATTAAAAAAGGGTGGAAGACCATCTCCATAAGAGGTGACACAAAGGAGCTTCACTATGAGCTACATGTAATACCATGTAGTAGTCAAGGTGAGAGTCATAAAATTGGTGAATCTATTTACAAAACTATTGTAGGAGTAATGATAGTCCATGAGCTTAAATAGATATGTCTTGTCAATATCTAGCACCCAATGATGCATTCAAGACCTTGGAAAAGTTATACCTTCTGTGTTCTTCTATGTTGTACTTTCTTTCATGCCTTCTAGGATAGGGGAAATACATTAGATTAGCTCTCTCAATAGCTTGTTAGTAGTAGAAGGTAGGAGTGAATCCCTAAACATACATCTTTAGGCTAGCTTTTTGGCAATTGCTCAAGCTTCCTTAGAGATTGAAGGGTTTGAAGTAGAAGAATGCATCTTGCTCTTGTTGATTGAGCCATTTTCAAGCTATACTTTTCCCCATTCTCATGAGTGTCTGTACTGGTTATAGGGGATAGGATGTTTGAATCTTGATTCCTCATACACTAAAGTTAGAGCTCATGGGGTAATGTCCCTGACTAGTACATTTCTTGATACTTTTGGAATGTTTCCTTAGGGTTTTCCCCTTCTAGGCTTGTGCTTTTAAAGTTTCAACCATCTTTTCAAAAGCCTCACATTGTTACTATGTTACTTCTTTGTATTATTAGGCATCTTATTCTTCCCGTGCTCCTTTTGTGTCATAGTTATAAGGCTCTAGTATCTCTATCGAATGGGTTGTGACAATTAGGAACTCTACATTGACTTCTAGGTAGAGTTGTAGTTTTGAACTTTTGGATGAAAAGGGGCCCATCCATAGACCCATGACTTTGAGGTTGCAATCATCATAGCCTACTTTCCAGAAGTTGGCCTCAAGCCTCTTCTTGGTGGGTTCAATGGTGGGTCCAAAGTCCAAGTTGAGCTAGTCATAGGCTTGTTGGCTATCTATGATCTCATATATTGCTTGTTGGCTATCTATGAGCTTTTGCATAAGCAAATTTATCCTTGCATTTTTCCTCTTGTTGATTCCAATTCAACCAACTAGGCCTTTGTTACTCATTCTTGCTGCCATGCTTCCTCAAGGTTATGTAGGTGAGCCTTTAGCTCTTCTAGCTCCTTACTTTTCTCTTCCAATTCCTTTATTCTCTCTTGTACTTCCTTATTATTATTCTCTAAATCTCTATTTTTCTCTTCTAACTCTCCATTTTTCTCTTCTACCTCTTTTTCCCAACGTCTAAGCCATAATATTTCTTTTCTTATTCATTGCATTTTTGTTCCAATTTTTTGCTCTTGTTTTCCAATTCTTGATCCATGTGTTCCATTTGGGTTTCCATCTCTTGATTCACTCACATCAAATTGTATTACGAATCCCTCATAGAAATTCTTGATCCATGTCTTCCATTTGGTTTTGCATCTCTTGATTCACTCACATCAGATTGTATTACGAATCCCTCATAGAAATTCTTGATCCATGTCTTCCATTTGGGTTTGCATCTCTTGATTCACTCACATTAGATTGTATTACGAATCCCTCATAGCGATATTTGGTTTGTTTTAGTTGTGCTTGAAGTTCATGCCTTGCTTTGATGGCTTGTGCCTTATCTTTGCATAGCTCCTCACATAGTTGTTTCAATCCAACCTACCCTCCTCTTCAAAATACTAGTCACCCTTCCTACTGATGGTGGCTTGTACACCATCCGAATTTTTGTTGTTTCTCTCCTATTGAGGAGGTCTACCCTACTACTATTTCCTTTTTAAGATCATGCATGTTAGCTTGGAGGGCTTAAATGGCTACTATCACTTTTAGAATGGTTGGGCCTCCTACCACTTTCTTCTTCCCCTCAGGGGATCTCTCCTTGGAGCTCTCTATCCTTTTTCCCACTCTACTCATATCCTTCCCATTAGCTCCTCTTTCCTCTTTTGCATATCTCCAAGAAAGATTATCACATGCTAGTGATAATGTTTTCATAGTCCTTGAGGGGATTTGTCTACTCTTTCCACAAATCCTTCAAGGATTCCCTAATGGCTTAGTTGAATATTTCCCTCTTTGACTTGGACCATTGGGATCTCTACATCTTTTTCTTTTTCACCTCCTCCTTCAACTCCTTTGAAACAAAATTTGTCTCCTTTTGTCTTGGCCTTTCATCTTTACCTTTGCCTTGCTCTTCTCCTTGAACTTTGGTGCCTTAGTCTAAGGTTTTTTGCTTCTCTTTTTCCTTTGAGTCAATATCTACCATATTTTCTCTTAGCCTTTCATCTTTATGTTTAGTTCCTTGATCTTTGGTAACTTGCTTCAAGGTTTCATGCTACCCTTCATCCTAGTTTGCATTATGAGTTTAGCTTCTAGAGGTCAAGCCTCCTTTGCTTTGATGGGATTCTACTACTATTGATTTTTTAAAATTGTTGTTTGCATTTTTCAAGGCACCCAAGCCATTGTTGATAAGTGTGGTTAGGCTAGAGGCATACAGTATGGTCCCCACTTTCACACCAATTCTAGAAAAGTTTTACCTTGATGTTCTCTTCATGAGATTATCAACTTTTATGATGGAGTGAGTAACTATCTCAAGCCATAGGTAATCTAATTTTAGCTTGGTGATGCTACAAATAATAGATCCTTCATTCAGCCTTTCGGGATTCTACAAGTACAACAACTAGGTGTGATGTAAACATCATGTGGAAGAACTCAACAGCAATCTTCATATATTTTTTAAAAATGGCACCAAAGAGAAATCTATCATTATTCAGGTCTTTTCTATCACTCCATGTGTTTGATACATTTGTTGCTTTCATAAACATGTTATATTTCTCATATTGCTTTCTTAATCCCAAGACCCATTCTACTACTTCTCTAGTCAATTTGACTTTTATGAGTCTTCTTTTCCCCTTATGTATGATGCATCCTATGGAAGTCCTAGTGTTTGTCTTATCCTCTTAAATGAAGACATGTAATCTAGCATTTGCACCCTCTTGGTTAACATATTTTTTGAGTCCGCATTTAGTAATCAATTTCTTGGCTTTGGGCCTATGTGCTATTTTCTTGTCTAAAGCTACATAACATGTGGCATTTTAGATCTCCCATGCTAATGAGAGTGGCTTGAAGGTCAAACATTTGTGAATTTTATCGGTAAATGCAATATTCTCATGATTCTTCATCTCTTTGATAGATTTTATCTTCAAACAAGGTGGTTGTTTTTCCATTAGCACAAAACTAATGATGTAAGGTGAAGATTCTTTTGCTCATATGGTAAAATTTTAACAAAAATGGATAATAAATGCTAGACTTATATGCTTCTTGTAGTATTTTAGTTACTTAATGCTCCTATTCTTAGTATTCGAATTTCTCCATTTTCAAAATGTTTCAGTATCTCTATTTGATACCTAATATTCCCCTTATCCCTTGTCCTCCCATGCATAATGGGTGATAGTTTGCTAGCTAGAGTTAGGTTCCGTGGGCATTAAGTATGTGGAATTGGAAATCAATTTTCATTTGCATATGTTGAAAGGGAAAATCTAGATTTACCTTATATACAAGTTACTATCATGGTATTCTTTCAATATCATGGATCCTAGAAGCTATAGTTGCACTGGAGTTTATCAAGGGAATAAAAGCTAAAGGCTTTCTAGGGTAGCTTACAAAGATAGGTGATGATGTTCGTTAATAGGTATGGTCATTCACATTGTCTTATCTTGCAATATGTAATTCTTCTTCAAGAAAATTCTTGTCCAAGAGAGAGTGTTTCTCCATTCCTACAGGATAGGTAAGTTTCATATGACTACTATAGATCCAAATAAGTTACTATCATGGTGGCACTCTGCAAGTTTTTAACAACATACCATTGTCATGCATTGGCTAGGGCCCATGAGTCAACTGTCAATACAAGAAATGTTGATATAATGGTCATACTAAGCTTTCAAGAATTGTTGTTGAGAGCTATACTTCTACTTCAGCTCAAGACATTTTGAATGGATGTTAACCCTTGGAAGACAAAGATGGAAAACCTATTAAATGACCAGGATAGAATATTCGAGAAATTGGAAGTGGGATATCATTCCAAGGCAAGAGAAAGATGGAGAACAAAGGCACACTAAGGAAAATTTAAAGACACAAATTGTAGGAAAAAATTCTAAATGTATGACATAGGTGGATAAGTATAGGCACACCTTAATATTTTTGTAAAGAGAGCACCAACCGCATTGTAATTAATTTTGTCAAAGAGCATCAAGCTGTCTCTCCCATGGAAGTTGTAAAGAATGAGAGGCACGGGCTAAGGGATTGGGCACGTTAAAAAAAGGGAATGAACAAGCTCTTCCTTGGTGTGTAGCCAAACTTGCTCTCTTCTTGCTTCTTGCCCCCCCCGGTGCTTCATTCTTATGTATGAGAGAGGGAGAGAGGGAGTGTGAGAGAGGCAGAGTGTGTGAGTAAGAGAGTGAGGGACTATGGAGAAGCTTTTTTTCTCCTCCCTTCATCATTTTCTTCTTCTCTTGTCCTTTTTCACGCATATGGCTATGGAGATTGGAGATGGAACTTGCTTGAAAGTGCATTTTGGATCATTTTCTTCTTCTCTTGTCCTTTTTCACGCATATGGCTATGGATATTGGAGATGGAACTTGCTTGAAAGTGCATTTTGAATCATGAAGCTACTAATGGATTTGTGGAAGGAGGCAACTCAATTAGATTTAAAGATAAGCTCACTACCTTTGTGTGTGTGAGTTTGCACGCTATGTGAGAGGCAGCCATAGCTCTCAACTTGAAACAATTGAAGCAATAAGGGGCCCTTGGGTCTTGGCGCTTTGCTCTCAAGAGCAAGCGCATTTTGCTTTCATTGTCAAGACCAAAAAATTCAAGCTTGAGTGCTTGCATTAAGTGAATGAGTAGGAGTTTGTCTTTGAAAGGGCACTTTATTTAGGTACAAGAGGCGAGGGAGTTGTAGGGTATTCAATCTGCTTTGTTTGATAGTTTCGATATTGGAAGATTTAGAAGAAGCACTAGTTAGAACAATGGTTTGTGGTTTTACATTAGTAGGATACATTTTAGAAAATAAAGGGAAAAGAAGGAAAAGATAAATCTCTGTATAACCACAAAAGAGGGAAACAAATAAAGAAAGGAAAAAATACTTCTAATGCCTAGGAAGGAAAATAGATAGTAAGGGAATAAAGAGAGAAACAAAAGGGAGAAAGGGGAAAGAGAGAGCTCATTTGGACACTAAGAGATTGAGAGAGAGAGAGAGCTATTGAGAGAAGACAGAGAGCTACACTTCAAGATGTAGTAATAGTAGCAATCCTTAATATCATCACATTCGTGTGATCTAGGTATGTGATGAGTCTTCCTTGATGTTTATTACATAAAGTCAGAACCTTGTGTGCATCAATCATTGTGCATTATATCAATCCAATCAATTTTGTGTCAACTAACTTTTTTTTTGCAAGTCTTTTCGGATGGTGACCCACAGGCCTTGGGTTGTCCAATTCTCATCATACTTACATCAAGGTATCTTTAGTTCACTCGGACATCCAACTTAGACAGTCCACTTGGACTTAGATGTTTGAGTAACCTAAGTCCACTCAAACACTAAAACTCATATTATTTTTAATGCCTTAGATGGCCAACATATAGGCCTTAGACACTTGACTAAGATACTCAGACAATGAACACCCCTAGTCTAACCACTTGGACGGTGTAATATTTCTGCTGAAAAATATTACAAGCCCGTGTGAGTCTCAGGCAAATAACAATGCTGGCATTGTGGTTACGGACGGTGCGGACTTTAAATAGTACAATCTCCACTGGCCAATTGAGAGTAAGGACTAAGAAACCGCATATCTTCATGAGAACCTCCTCTTGGGAGGAGGTCAAGAGGATAATTGATAAGATTTATGGCAATCTTTTTTTAAATTACCCCTTCTTTTCCCCTAGCCAAAGGCCGTGCTGGAGGGGAGGGAGTGAAGCGTGGGTACGTATACTACAACAGAAACGAGGCATAGACGCGCATGTTAGACGCGCAAAGTCGGGCGCGTCTATCACAGCGTCGATAAGTGCGTGTAAACGTGCGTGTAAATAGACGCAAATTTTGCGTCTATATATCCACGCAAATAGATGCTAATATAGACGTGCCAGCAGATGCACAATTATTTAACCACCTAAAATTGCAATTCACATAATTAAAAAACCAAATTTAATAATTATTTAACCACCTGAAATTGATTCTTGAGCATGCACGTGTGCGCATGATAAAAACCATAGAATTAAGAATACGCATATATTGAATCATTGAATTAGAAAAATAGAGTTAATAATTACTCGAAGTACCATTGGCATCCTCGAAGTGAGCAAGGACACCACAATCTTGGGTATTTCTCTGTTCATCTATACGTTGAGTTCAAAGATGTTTACCCTCACACCAAAGTGCATTGAATAATGTGCACTAGTCGTAAAAGATAAAAGATCAAACTAGACATGTTGGACCCTCACGAGGTGTTCAAATAACTAGACATGCTGGACCCTCACGAGGTGTCTGTAGCAAAATATACTGGGTAGATGAAAGAGCCCTTAAGCTATGGTACACTTACTTGGGCCTTAAAACAAAGATCAGCATTACTCCCACTCTAGACTTGGATAAAAGTGCCTGTGAAGACTCGAGTGTTTTATGGCTCGAGACTCAATCTTTGAATGGAAAAACATCACGTCCACATCTAGGTTCTATCCCACCCTTCAAGTTCAAAAAGGGCATGGGGTTTGGAATTCCTGGCTTTTTTAAAGGCAAGCCAAAACCATTGAATAGTTTGATGGAAGGCCCTCCCTTTTTCTATTTTGAAAATGTTGAGAACGTTCCCAATTCAAAGTGGGAGACCATCAAACGACATTTTAATGGCATAGATCCAAAGTTCACAGACTCTAGATATTTTTCAGCATGCTTTAGGCTGAGATGGTTATGTTTATAACCTTCTAGTAGATGGAAGAAGGTTGATCCTTCCCCTTGCTCCCACGACAATCTTTGAGGTGCTTCCGAAAACAAAGAAGTATTGCCCCCCATGGGATCCGAGAGAGAAGCTGAATTGCATAAACACACGGTGTGTCCCTAGCACTATATGTGGATTGATCAGAAAAATATTTTCTTCCCACAAAGAAAGCAAGATACCTTCTTATCTTCAACATGAGATTGTCCTAGCATGCAAAATATGGAGCTTGGTTTGGGTCAGCTCAGGCCAAGCTGCCCCACTTGAACCCCATGAGATTGAGCTGGTGCTTGGATATGATCGTGACCACACTTGAGGCTGCTCTACCCTTTCATATCGGTATATTGCATTGGGCAACTCATTTCAGGTCAATACTATTGCGTACAGTCTTTCACCACTGAAAGAATTATATCCGCAAGGTTTAATAGTTCTATCCTTATTCTCGAGCCTTGGTGGGAAAGAAGTGGCATTGCACAAATTGGGTATAATTTTGAAGGCTGTTGTTATTGTGGAGATCAATGATAAATGTAAAAACATAATAGCCAACTAGTGGAACAAAACCTTACAAACAGGTCGATTTCAAATGGAGGATGATGTTAGAGATCTTACTGATGATAAGTTGGCTGAGATTGTGGATGCAGTGGGAAAGATTGACCTCATAATTGGGGGAAGCCCCTGCAACAATCTCTCAAGCAACAATAGAGTAAGCAGGGTATGACCAAACCTCTTAATAGCTAGTATTTTTTTGAATAGGGCATGATTGGATGTATATACGACATAATTACACCTAGATCATACGCTAGGACATGATATACATGTATAGGATCATACGGACATGATATACATGTATATACGACATGATATACATGTATAGGGCATATACATGCATAGGACATGATATACATTACCAAATTTACTTCTTTCTGAGTATTACAAATATACATCCAATCATTCAAAGCTAATTACATATATGTGATTTCATGCCCTATATACATCCAATCATGCCCTATACAAATGTGATTGGATGTATTTATAAATCAAAGGTTGACTTGTGCATTTGCAATATATATATATATATATATAGAGAGAGAGAGAGAGAGAGAGAACTGATCAATACACTCACATGTCTCATTTAATGTTGTGCACTTAACCTAGCTATGCACGCCAATTCATAGCATGAGTAGATTGATGTAAATCGGTTGGCTTGTGCATATGCAAGTCATTCCAATCATGTCAAGGTGCATTTATAGCTCACATATCTTTGATTGATTGATGGATAATATTCCTTTCCCTATCGCTTTCGTGTACACCTTCATTGCATTATCTTTCTCTAGCTAAAAACCATTCGTGCTTTATCCATCTATTGATACGTAAGTGGGATAATATGCAATTGTAAGTGGGATGGTCTAGTAAGTCACTACATATATATGTGCCAATTGACTTGCCAATGTGTTATCTCCTATCCTCAAGCTTTGTTATATATGTCACCACATAGGTCAATTGATTTCCTAAATGCATGCATTGATTTCTTAAATTGTTGCTACGTGTCTGTAAGCACGTGTAACAGGAATTATCTGTGCATATACACGCGCTATTACACGTACTAACAGACATGCCACGCAAGTATAGAAATTTTTTTTAAAAGTTGTGGCTTTCTTTTCAAACCTGTGCTTTCCTGTGTTTTTTGCGTGTTTTCTGCAGTTCGAGCTCGACATCACTACTCGTGTCTATCTATCACTTCATAAAGACAATGAGGCAAGGAAATAAGAGTAAAAAGAGGACAGGAGGAAAGAAGAGCCAAAGAGTAAAGAACAAGAGTCAAACAGCAAGGAAGAGAACAAGATTGAAGCAACTTACCAAGGGAAGGGAGAAGGAGGACAAGGAGCTTGTAACCTAGCCGCCGCCACCCGTTGGAACAAGCAAAGAAGATGAGTTCTTCTTCTCTCTCTCAATCTTGTTTGGTTTCTCTGTTTGTTTGTCTCTCTCTTCACATGCTAGATCTTGTCATCTATGGAAGTTTTTAAGCTTTGTTTTTTAAGCAAGTTTGAGAAGAAATGGTGCGACTATGCACGTCTATCAGCACGTCCAGATGATAGTGTAGATGCGGCTATAGACGCGAAAATAGATGCACTAACAGACACCCACAGAGATGCGTTGACACACGCTCATAGAGACGCAGGTATAGATGCACAAAGAGACGTAGGTATAGACGTTGTATGTAATATGTTTTTTTTGCACAGGGTAATATGATTTTTCTTGTGTAGATGTGGAATCTTGGATCCTCCAACACCCCATTCAACAAGGAGCAATTCATGGGAGAGATGACCAAATATCTTGGTCGCCCTCCCACTGCAAATGAGTTTTTCAATGTGATATCTGGGACACCTATCACATCTTTGCCTACACAGGGATTAGCTGAGGTACATGGATCGGCCGAAGCACATGCATTTGCAGAAGCACGTGTCGAGTGAGGTAGAGGGTGTTGAGATATCGAGCTCCACTCGTGATATGCCAGGGTCACCGTTGTACATTTATGTCACCGACGTGTCAGTTGTAGATGCGGTTGGTACACCGCCCATGAATAATAGCTACATGATATCTATCCTTATCTACTCTAGTTTGTGGCTCAGTTAGTATGCCACCTTTGTTAGTTGAGTTTGGTTTGAGACCCATATATAGGGTTTTTCTATTTCTTTATATGAGATTTCTTTTGGCTTGCACACCTAAGAAGAGGAAAACTCTTTTCAGCCTCCACCCTTGTGTGTATTCCCCCATTGTGCAAGCAAGAAAGCTACAAGTGAGACTCCTTCCTTCTCTCCCACAATCCTGACATGGTATCAGAGCCTTGTTTGTGGTAAGGAGCTCAAGAAAGCAAGCCAAGCTCGCGGTGTTCTCATAAGAGGAGTAGTGTTGCTTTCATTTTCTGTTTTGGGAGCAGATCTCTGCAGGTAGCACAGCCAGAAATTGCAAGAGTGCATTGTGTCAGGTTGAGACGCCCTTCGTGGTGAAGCAAGAGGGCAGTAAATGCTGCGGGTTAGGGGTTTAGCCCTTGGCGACCCTGTTTTTTTTATTTGAGGCCATTTCGGGGCATGTTTTGGAGGCGGAAGTTTTCTGCACGCACTCAGGAAAGGGCCCAGTTATATGCTGTGCGACCACTGTTCTACAGGTCAGTGAAAAGTTACTGTAGAAATTGCGTCGTATGCTTGTGTGCAGAGACATTGGGAGTTACAGAATCATCCTTGTTGCCTGTTGATGCAAAATCGTCACTGGGAAGTGACTGTGTGGTTAAATACCACTTTCCTCAGTTTTGCAGATTAGCCCTTGTGAGGCTGAAGCTGTGTTCTTTGCAGTGACAGAACTTTTTGCAGTGTTCTGTAATGGCGTCTGATTCTCTCTCACAAATTGTCACTAAAAAGCTTGACAAGAACAACTTCCAAGCATGGAAGTTTAGAATGATGAATTTCCTTATGGGAAAAGAATATTGGGAATTTGTTGCAGGAAATAAAGAAGAACCAGTTCTTCCTGATGTTCCCAATCAACAGCAAATGCAGGCATTTAAAGCATGGCATGAAAGAGCTAGGAAAGTTATGTACTGGCTGTCTATCAGTATTTCAGACTCTATGATTGTGCATATTCAGGATGCAAGTACGCCAAAGGAGGCATGGGATACTTTGTCAAAAATGTATAGCACAAATACTCAAGCCAGGAAAATGCAGCTCAAGCAAGACTTGCATAATGTGCAAAGAGAAAATATGAGCATCAATAACTACCACATGAAGGTGAAGAAGATTACAAATGCACTTGCTTCCATTGGGTCGCCAATGAAAGATGATGATTTAGTTTCTGTGACCTTGAATGGTCTAGAAAAGGATTATGCACAGTTTCGAACATCCATTTCCATCCGTGAAAGATTTCCTGATTTTGAGGAGTTGATTGCTCTTCTAATTTCTGAGGAGCAAAGAAATGGTGGTGCATCTTCTTTAGGAGGAACTTCAAAAGAAACTGTCTTCTACTCAAATGCTGGAAGAGGTAGAGGCAGAGGTAGAGGAGGCTGATTTGGAGGCCGTGGTAGAAATCAGAATATGCAGCAAACTCAAGAAAACCAGTCCTATGGAGGAGGACGTGGTAACTCTAGAGGCAGGGGGAGCCAAAGAGGTCATGGTGGATGGCAAAGAGTCCAAAATGCAAACAGTAATGTTGAATGCTACTACTGTGGTAAAATGGGTCATATGGCTAAAGACTGCTATAAAAAGCAGAATGACATCATGAATGGAAAACTGCAACAAGGGAACTATGCATCTTTTAGTAGACAGGGTGATGACAGAAATGAGCATTTGTTTATGGTGCAGCACATGAACAATTCTGTGACAAGTGCAGAAGAAAGCAATGATGTATGGTATGTTGACTCAGGTGCATCAAACCACATGACAGGTCATGCAGAATGGATGGAGGATGCAAGGAAAATGGAAAAACCAGGATTTATGGAGACTGGTGATGATACTGCACATCCTATTGTGCAGATTGGAAAATTTCCTTTGTCTATGCAGGATGGGAAAAAGAAATACCTATCCGATGTATTTCATGTCCCGAATATCACCAAGAATCTGGTTTCTGTTGGTCAAATGGTTGAGCAAGGCTTGCAGGTCACATTTAATCCTCATGGATGCTTTGTTGAGGATATGAAAAATAAAGGTCGCTTGATAGCAAAAGGAAAGAAGAAGGGCAGAATGTTTACGTTGGATGCAGATATGACTGAATTGAGTGCAGCAATGTTTGCACATGGGACTGGTGTAGTTGTAGATATTGATATCTGGCATAAACACATTGGTCATGTTAATGTACAGCGACTTAAATCAATGCAGGCCCAAAATATTGTTGCAGGATTGCCTACATTCAAGGTTGCAAAAATGCATAAGGTATGTGAAGCCTGTCAGTTTGGAGAACAGGCAAGGAAACCATTTCCTAGACATGTTCAAGAGAGTAAGAAGCCATTGGAATTAATCCACTTTGATGTGTGGACTACTAAAGCTGCATCTCTTGGAGGCTGTCATTATTTTGTTACTTTTATTGATGACTATAGCAGAAAAGTTTGGGTGTATTTTATGAAGAATAAAATGAAGTTTTTGGGCATTTCAAAACTCTTAAAGCTATGGTTGAAAAAGAAACAGGCCTGCAAATAAAATGCCTAAGGTTAGATGGAGCGGGAGAGTACCTCTCAAATGAGTTTACAAGGTTCTTGCAGGAGCATGGCATAAAGAAGCAATATTCATGCAGTCATACCTCACAGCAAAATGGAATTGCAAAAAGAAAAAACAGACATATCGGAGAGGTATCTCGTGCCATGCTCAATGAAAAAGACATGTCAGATTTTTATTGGGCTGAAGCAGTTTCTACAGCAGTCTACATAATGAGCAGGACTCCCACTGCAGCAATACATGGGATGACTCCAGAGGAGAGGTATACTGGTAGGAAACCAGATATTTCTCATTTGAAATTTTTTTGTTGCATTGCCTATGTACATGTGCCAGATGAGTTGAGATCCAAGTTGGATCCAAAAGCTGAGAAGTGCATCTTTATTGGTTACTCTCTGCAGCAAAAAGGGTATAGATGCTATAACCCTTCTACTCGTAAGTTTACAGTGAGCAGAGATGTTGTTTTTTATGAGATGAGTAGCTGGTATAAACCAGTAAATGTGATTGATGATGTAGATGCACAAAATGGTAATGCTGCACAGAATTCACAGCAACAGTCACAAAATATTAGTGGACCTGGAGTGTCCTCTAGCAGTGGTTCATATTCTTCGCCATGGATAGGCAGATTGAGATCAAGAGAATTTTCTCAAAGCAATGCAGGTATCACAAAAAGGAAAAGAGAAGGTTGATCAGCCCATGTTTGATGTGAATGTAGGTCACTCTTATGTGGATGGTGAATCCAGTGGCTCAGAACAGAGCATTGATGATGAGTTGGGTATCCCCTCTATTATTACACCTGGAGTAACGAAAACCAGAGATGTTTTCAGAGCACCTGGAAGTGAGCCTACTTTGCGTAGGTCTACCAAAGCTAGGTATCCTGTGGATAGGCTGAAATATGATGGATTTACAGCCATTCACTATGCATATATGGTCAAAGTGATACAGGAACCAGAGCCCACTTCTTTTGAGCAAGCCATGGGAAAAGAAAAATGGGAGAAAGCCATGGATGAAGAATTGGATGCCTTGGAAGCAAATGATACATGGGAATTGGTACCTTTGCCTAAAGGTAAGAATGCAATTGGCTGTAAGTGGGTTTATAAGGTGAAGCACAATGCAGATGATTTTGTGAACAGATACAAGGCAAGATTAGTAGTCAAGGGGTATGCACAAACATATGGCATTGACTATGAAGAAACATTCAGTCCAGTTGCAAGGATGGCAATCGTAAGAGCAGTCATTGCTATGGTTGCATCAAAGGAATGGTCTTTACATCAAATGAATGTAAAGAATGCCTTCTTGCATGGTGATTTGCAAGAAGAGGTATATATGGAGCAGCCACCAGGTTATGTGCATGCTATTCATCCTGAGTTTGTTTGCAGGTTGAAGAAAGCTTTGTATGTCTTGAAGCAAGCACCTAGAGCATGGTCTGACAAGATAGGATAGTATCTTGTCACTATTGGCTTTCAGATTTCCAAGGCAGATTTCTCACTCTATGTGAGAAAAACAGAGAAAGGTATTATGCTACTTGTCATTTATGTTGATGATTTAATTATGACAGGTGACAGTGATGACGATATCCTTCATGTGAAAATGCTATTGAAGCAGAAGTTTGAGATGAAGGATTTGGGAGAGCTACGTTATTTCTTGGGCATTGAGATGATTAGATCACCAAGTGGGATACAGCTCTTGCAGAGGCAGTATGGATTGGACATGCTGTCCAAATATGGGATGACAGGCTGTAAGCCTATTTCAATTCCTTTGGAGCAGAATGTGAAGCTGAGTGCAGATGCAGGTGAGCTTCTGGAAGACCCTACTATGTACAGACGCATAGTAGGAAGCTTGATTTATATGACTATTACCAGGCCAAATTTGAGCTATGCTGTTGGATTGGTAAGTCAGTTTATGCAGGCTCCAAGAAAACCGCATTTGGATGCAGCTAGACGCATACTCAGGTATGTGAAGTCCACATTGCGGTATGGACTATTTTATGAGACTGGGGTTCAGATACAGTTGCATGGATACACTGATGCTGATTGGGCTAGTAGCATTTCTAATAGACGATCTACCAGTGGATATGTGTTCTCTTTTGGGAGTGCTGCAGTCACTTGGAGCAGCAAGAAACAGCCTACAGTTGCCTTGTCGAGCACAGAGGCTGAGTACAGGGGTGCAGCAATGGTTGCATGTGAGGTAGCTTGGTTGCATAAGCCACTTTATGATATGCATCAGTCTACAGATGGGCCAGTTGTCATTCATTGTGACAACATGAGTGGTATACACTTGGCAAATAACCCAGTCTATCATGCTAGAACAAAGCACATTGAGGTACATTATCACTATGTGCGGAAGAGTGTTTTACTAGGTCTTATTGATCTAGTTTATGTCAGCACAGAGGATCAGGTATCTGACATATTCACGAAGGCATTGGGCGTAAAGAAGCTGCACAAGATCAGAGACATGCTTGGTGTGCACGAATTGGGATTGAGCTCGAGGGGGAGTGTTGAGATATCGAGCTCCACTCGTGATATGCCAGGGTGACCGTTGTGCATTTATGTCACCGACGTGTCAGTTGCAAATGCAGTTGGTACACCGCCCATGAATAATAGCTACATGATATCTATCCTTATCTACTCTAGTTCGTGGCTCAGTTAGTATGCCACCTTAGTTAGTTTAGTTTGGTTTGAGACCCATATATAGGGTTCTTCTATTTCCTTGTATGAGAGTTCTTTTGGCTTGCACACCTAAGAAGAGGAAAACTATTTTCAGCCTCCACCCTTGTGTGTATTCCCCCATTATGCAAGCAAGAAAGCTACAAGTGAGACTCCTTCCTTCTCTCCCACAATCCTGACAGAGGGTAGTGCACGTTGAGGGAGGAGGGAGAGTGGTGCGGGAGGAGGAGGAGGTCGAGGGCTTTGTGGGGGTTCCCTAGGTGGTGGCTCTCAATCAACCTCACCAGAAAATGAGAGAGGTGAGCCTCCACAAATGTACTACTCTATCACTGATATTGGTGGTATCTTGCATGACTTTGAGGGGAGGGAAGTGATAGCCTACTTGAGGAGTGTCGTGCATGCCACATACAAAGATTGCATGATTCCCTTCAAACACCAAAAAAATGGTTTGTGGCAAGAGGTGCTGCGGGCAGTACATAAAAGGTAGCCTAATCCCGAGAATTCAAGATTCTCAGATGATTGGGGACGGCCAAAGGTGAGAGACGTGCTTCATAACAAGAGGTCTCACCTTATGACGCGCGCCAAGGAGTCATTGCGGAGACAAGAGCAGGGGCGTCTTGGATATGGCCAACCACCTAATTGCCACTGCAAGGAGTGGAAAGAGCCCAAGAAGAGAGCAGCAGAGAAAATGACAAGTCACCAGCATGTAGAGGCGTGACGTATCCAGATGGCAACCATGGGATCGTCGCATTATGGATCGGGTGGCAGGGAGTCATGGGAGGCTGAGTTTGTAAGTATTATTTGATTTCTTTTTTTAAATTAAATTTTGTAATTTGTTTCACTTCATTATGTAGTGTGTTTTAATATGTTGTATGTTCAAATTGTTTTGTAGTATCATATCCTTGGTAGGGTGCCTACTCCTAGAGAGGTAGGCTACCATCGAGGTCATAACTGGGCGTCCACTTGGCAGCATTTCTATGAGGAGGGACTCATCACGGAGGAGCAATATAATCGCGCCATGAAGATTCCACCACCAGAAGAGGTATGTTTTAGTCTTTACATGAAACGTATAGATAACTCTAATTTATTGTTTGTAATGGTATTTATATACCTTAATCCTTTGTGTAGGCGAACCCTGATGCAGTTGGTTTTAGCGAAGGGGGGGACTAGTAGTAGCAGTGGCGGCAACGGCAACGGCAGCGGCACATGCAGCGATGGTGGTAGCGATGATGATGCCTCTTCTAAGGAGATATAGATGAGCCCCATGCATGCATGCCTCCCCTTGGCTTGTAATTTTCATTTTTGATATGTATTACTTCTGCTAGTGCTTGCGACCATGACGTCACAAGCACTAGAACTCATAATGTAAAAACGTTTCATCTATATATATGAAATTTCGTGTGCTACATACATTGTTTTGTTTTCAATATCCAATCTTTGAAATAATCTTTCTTTGTTATCCCTAAGCATACAATTTGATGTTGATGGGGGGAAAAAAACAAGAGAGCATATGGCTTTGCAAGCCGCATGCTCTCTGGTTTTTTTTTCATACCTCTGTTTTGCTCGTCTATCAGCGCGTCTAAATCGCAGGATAAATGTGCCTCTATTTTCGTCAAAAACTTTCAGAGTAAACGCGGTTTTAGATGCGTAGATACACGCTTGTATAGATGCACAATATGAATATATAAACTTTTTAAAAAATATGATTATATATTTACGTAGCGCATTTATACACGCGTCTATAGGCACGTCTAAGTGTGCGTGTAACTCTGATCATAAGCGCGCTTTTAGACGCGCAAATAGACGCGTTAATAAACGCGCCCGATATTTTTTTCACAATTCAAATATTGTGTCTACAAGCGCGTCTATGAACCCTTTTTGTTGTAGTGGTAAGCCCTCTTGCTGGAGGTCATGGAGGGAGAATGGCCGTGCAATAGGCTACATGGGAGAGAGAGGTATCCTCTCCTATCCTATAAAAACCCCCTGTGGGGGGGGGGGAGTAAGGGAGGAAGAGCCGTAATGCTGCGGGTTGAGAGGAGTGTGGAAAGGCTGATAGGTGTATGGAGTATGAAGAAGCCGTTGTAATGCTACCACGAAGTGTCGTGAGAGGAGGGGCTGAGAAGGAACTGTGTGCCGTGATGATGCCTCTGGTATCCTGAGCCGCCACCAGCTTCATCTCGAATTCGCTGCCGCCTGGCCACGTTGGCCGCTCTCATAAAAAGTCCATCTCCTACTACGTGCAATAGTGAAGCCTTGGAAGCTTCTTAGAAGCTTCTAAGGGGGGGCCTCTTTAAGGCCCTTTCCCTTGCATTCTTACACAAGGGGGTTTTAACCCCGGGTTTCTTCAAAATCCCTTTTTCCTTGCTTCCCCAGGATTTAAGCAACCCCTCCTGTGGAAATCCCCACTCAAGCTCATATTACTCCCGGTTTTCTTAAAACCCTTTTTCATTGGCCCTTCTCAAGCGGTTTTTACACCCCCCAGAATGAAGGCCTTTCCCCTTGCATCCTCGGGAATTGAGCACTCCCCCTTGCATACTACAAATCTATTTTTCTCCTTTCCGTGGATTCCCACACTAGCCAGTTTTAAGCCCCCTTTCCCCATTGAATCTCCTTAAGTCCACTTTATCCCTTGGCTTTCTTTTAGAGCCCTTCCCGTGGACTCACATAAAGCCATATTAGCCGGGTTTTAACCCCTTTCCCATTTCAACTCCCACAAGCCATTTTACCCCGGTATTTTTCTTAAGTCCCCTTTCCATGAGGATCAATTGTATTCTCGGAACTTCCAAAAAAAGAGGGGGAGTTCATAAGTTTCCATTTCTAAAGCCCGGTTTCTGAAAGACGGTGAAATTGGTCAAGGAAGTCGAATTTCAAAAGAAATTGCACGTGCGAGGGAGAAGGGCCAAGATCATAAGTCTGCGGCCAAGGCAAGAAGGTCGAATTCATGATGGCCCCTATAAAGGCAGAAGGCGCAACTACAGGAGGATCATCTCCTAGCATTCATGTGGACATTTCACTGAATCCACAAGTCTAGGTTTTCTTCTTAATTTTGGTTTACATCAAAAAATTGAAATTGTGCATGGATAATTTATGGAATTCGGATGCACTTTTGGATATTTTAAAGGAAATAACTCACAATTGAAGAATCGATCATTTGTATTTTTCAAAGAAACGAACGAAAGAAGGACATAAGACATCTATGCATTCTGAGCAAGTTGTTTTTATGCATTGCAAAGTAACGAATTTAGACCATCTTTACAAAGTCGAAATTATTGTTGTACACTTTGATTATGCATGGAAAGATAAAATCGCATGTTGCATTATTAGACATCTCTTTCTTTGCAAGGATTCATTAAAGAAGGTTGCTAACAACCATAGGAATTTTCAAGGCACGGAAATGATTCTAGAGTTGCATGAAGTAGATTAAACTCTAGGCAATTGGCATAAATCTCAATCATCTACATAAGTAGATATGAAGGGTTGTGTAATGCTCATTCTGGGTACGAATAATTCATTCAGAAATGAAATTAGGAAAAGGCTGCATGGTTCATTTAACATAAACCCTAAAAGTTAGTAGCATGAATTGTGAATACATTAATGGAAATTATGTCGTAACTTAACATACACTTGGATCTTAACCAGAAAAGTTAGGGGTTGTAAATCTAATCATACATAGGCAATGAATCGTGTATGGTATCGTAATGAAACTAGTTTTTCTTCTCATTGATCAAGATAATATCTTCATAAATAGACAAGTATATTGTTTTACCCTAAACACCTAAACCACAAAGGACTCGTTTAGGAATGGTTAAATTGATGCAACATATACCAAGTGCTAACTAGGATTTAGCACGTTGAGGACGTGACCTAGTCGCACTTATTGCCAAGATGAAACTCTCATACCCTAAAGACTTGCCCACATTCACAGAATGTAGGGACAATAGGACATACTTGCAAGAAATGAGCTAGGGTTTCTACCCTAAGGATCACTCGTTAAAAGATGAAACTCGGTTTGAATTGGAACCCTAGGACCGACAATGTTGGCTTAGTGCAATCAGGAACGGATTGGATATAAAGACATCCTAACCATGTTTCCTATCTAATCATGATTCCATGATTAGAAGATGTCGTTCGATGGGTGAGATAGTCTCATGGACTAGATGCGACACTTGTGCAACAAGTTGCAGATTTGCATGATCTTGTGATTTGATCATAAGGGAATGGCCAAGTTCCTCGAAATGAGATTGGCAGATTCTTGCGCAAGTTTATCTTGCAAGAGAATAAATAGTCATCCTAATATAGTACCTTTCTTGGGAAAAGTGACTAAGATAAGGGGATTAGATAGTTGATTGGAAGCAAAAGACCAATCAATAGTTTGGAGCAACATATTTACTGTTAATAGAACTTAAGGTATTGGTTAAGTTAGATTAATAGGGTACGGCCCTAACCCAAGGACATAAGGGTTAACAAACAAACCCTTAGGGATCTTGCCAAGCTGCAATTGATCCCGGATCAAATGCTAGATGCATTCGGAGAGAAGGATTCACTCCTTAGCAGTTGGCCAAATAACGTGACCACTGGAAATGATTGTGCTTGTAACAGTTTAAAGAGCACTGTTTCGCTTTGTTTGCTCAAGGAATTAAAGGATGAAAAGATATCTAATGCTTCAGGTTGAAGGCCTGAAGGGAGAGGCAACCTCAGTTACCCCTGACTATCTGCCTGACCCTAACCAAAGGGGTTGTTAACCGCACCGAAAAAGTGGACCGAACTCGCCGTGAGAGGTCTCTCTCATGAGCGCTACTTGGAGTAGGAGGAGGCTTGGGTGCGAGGGGGGCTCTGGCCATAAATCCCTCACCTTTCGAGCCCTGCAAAAGAGGCCAACGTGACTCGGGATTGGGTCTCGAGGCGCGCATACTAGTCTACGGGTGGAATCTTGAATTAGTAATTTGTGTGGATTACTAGATAGCCTTTGAGCAGATTATGGATAATCCTACAGGCTAGACTTTATGAATGTATTCCAAAGATAAATATGATAACCTGTTACAAATTAGAAACTTGTTTGACACTGCTTTTCTATGTCAAGTGCTAAGATTACGTGAAGGAGTCGATGCCTAATGGGCTAATTAAGGAAGCTGCTTGATGCATGTCCAACTAAATGTGGTACGTAATTAGATAACTAAAACAACCTGAGGAAAGTGCGGTGGATGTGGCCATGGGTCTGTCCTACAGATGGGTGGTCCTGGTTGGCCGGGAACTTTTGTCAATCATGATGGATAGCAAGAATATTGTTTCAAAGGAAATGAAATGAATAGCAAAGGGCGCTGACCTAGATTCTAGTCTATAATAATCCTGATTTATGTTGTTTTAGGGGAACGGAATGGGGCTATGCCTTATGGCAGAGAGGTCGAGCTTTGTATCCCTCTCATTTCCCATTCTCCTTGAACCAAGTGCAGCATGAATCTGTTTCAGCCCTGGCATTTCTGCGTAAAGTAGTTTGCTCGAGGTTTGACGCTAGTTGCCGTTTAGGAAATGACTATTAGAGGAAGCCCTGATTCAGGTTGGTCCTAAGTGGGAACGGCCAAAATACTTCCGCTACTTGGCAGGTGTGGAAAGTCATAGATCGCAAACCTCGTAACATTCAAAGGGAGTGCCGAGCAGAGCTTTCTAGATCTCTTTTTGATGGACTGCTAAGACGTGTCCTAAAGGGAACAGGTGGATATGTTACAGTTGGCCTAAGTGAGAACGGCTAGAATACTTCTGCTACGTGGCAGACACGGAAAGTCCTAGATTCCAAACCCCGTAACATTCAAAGGGAGTGTCGGGCAGAGCTGTCTAGAGCTCTTTCTGATGGATTGCTAAGACGTGTCTTGAAGGGAACAAGTGAACATGTTATAGTTGGTATTAGAGCAAACCAACGAAGGATTTGTTTTTAAGAAATCTTAATAAGATGAAGTAAAGAAAATGTTGTTGTTCCAAACATTTCCTTACTTTCGATGCTGTCTTGCAAAATTATGAAGCATGGAACTGGTTCTTAGTGTTTTGGTCATGTTTATGACCACGATGCATTCCTCGGATTATTGACAAAGGGTTGAAATGATGAACATCCTAGATCATATCTATAGTCCATCGCCTTTGTACGTGGAACGAAGATGGATGGGTGACTCAGGAATCTACTACATAGCTGCCCACCGGTTTGCATACCTTCAAACCAACCTAAAGAGGTTCAAGTGGTTGGAAGACCTAAAGATCGTGAAGCTGTTCATTTTTTTGGAAGCTCACATAAACTCAACTTTATATATTCGAGGTTGGAGGGTTGAGTTAAACTCATATGTATATGAGGAAGTGACCCGTATAATCCCCGCCGACAGGATCAAGGTGTTGGGGCGCTATGAGAAGAATGGGTTCCAAAGGAAAGGATACCCTAATCTTTCGATGACTTATCGATTCGTAAAGATCCATGACTCGAAACCATACTATTGTCTGGTTCTTGTAGATAAATGTAATACAACACTATTCTACCCGAACTAAATGTAACAGCTGCTTTGCCATACCAAGAAATATTGTACTCCGAAAGAGCTAGACCCATATAAATGCAATAAGACTTCTTTTTATCAATGTTTGTTTTGTCCATGAGAATTGATAAAAAGTTAAGTGGCTAGGATTCTTGGTTGATAGCTGAATTGGATATGAATTATAAATCATAACGATTAGCGCGTCATAACGTTAAGAATCCTTTATCCAGGCACAACCCCACGTATAGATTCCTAGTTCGCCTCCTACATCAAGTACTACCGTAATCCACGAGAAGATGTTTCTTCTCAAGCAAATTAAGCCGCTTGAATTTGATGGAAAAGGCAGATTTGTCCAAGCGGATGCTAAAATTTGGATTGAATCCATGGAGAATTACTTTGACACAGCCGATACTGCACCTGCCAACTAGGCTATGCTCGCCAAGCTGAAGCTCACCGACGAAGCCAGGCTTTGGTGGAAGCAATGGTGCAGAGATCAAGGGATCGCGGAAGGATCTGTTATCTGGGAAAAGCTGAAGAAAGCTATGCAAGGAAGATACTTACCACCTGTGTATCGCACGCAGAAAATGAATGAGTTCTATGAGCTGAAATAGTCACTCTTGACGCATACTACTCTTAATTCATCTCACTTCTTAAGTATGCGCCACAGATGGACATGACACAGTAGGTGTCAGAATTTTTTGTTGGTTTAAACCCACCAATGAATACTCGTCTTGAATCTATGCACCCATCAGATCTTCAGGATGCACTCATTCGAGCTGCGCCTATAATTCAAAAGGTGCAGGCTAGGCCAAGAGGTAACAAAACTTGGTCTTATAGTGACGCGAACAAAGGAGTATATAGGCCTCAACTGAAGAGAGTTCAAGATCTGAATCGGGGACAAAGAAAGAAAGCAAGGACTAATACTACCAACAACTTTGTCCCTACCCAAAGCAATGGTCAATACCTCTGTTGTTTCCACTGCAACGAGCCCGGTCATTTCAAGAGGCAATTTCCCAAGCTTGGAGGAGGACATCGCCAAGCGCCTTTCCAAGGAACTGGCCATGGCCACAGAGCCACTACCCGAGGTAGAGGAAGTACCGCCTGCATCGTCAACAAGGAAATGTGCGAAGAAGAAGATCCGACCATGGAAGCAGAGTTTAAAAGGGCGATAGTTCATGCCGCTCTATACAAGAAAGGCCCAAATTGCTAGTTCTCGGTGATTCAGACACCATCTGACTATCAAGGTAAAGGTTTCAATACCTTGATTGATTGTGGCACTACATATTCCTTTATCTCACCAACTTGTGCAAGAAATTTAGGAATAGCCATAGTAGAAGCACCTACCTTGCTTGTGGAATTAGGAAATGGTCGTGAGGTCACTAGTGCCAGTCAAACTACTAAGGTGGAATTCTTTTTGGGAGGAAAGACGAATTCGGTCAAATTCAGAGTCATAAACCTAGGCATCCATGAGTGTCGACTCAGAATGGATTGGCTTAAACCTAATGACGCCCACATTCATTGTGGAAAGGGCCTAATTTCCTTTCAAAACTCTCAAGGGGAATTGTCACAACTCAAGGTGAGGCTGGAAAGCCAAAAATTCAATTGGTCAAAGCATCTCAGATTACAAAGGGAGTTAGAAAGGGACTATCTGTCTACTTGATTAAGCTCAATAAGTTAGATCAGAAGCAGGAGTCTAGTGAAGAACCTTTATGGCTAAAGAAATACGCGGACGTATTTCCTGAAGTGTTGACAGAATTCCCACCTCAAAGAGAAGTGGATCATGAGATCAAGCTAGTGCCGGGAGCTGCGCCAATTGCAAAGAGACCTTATAGAATGTCCATCCCGGAAGCAATTGAGCTGAAGGAAAAACTCATGCAACTGCTAGATCAGGGCTACATCCGTCCTAGCAGTTCACCATGGGGAGCTCCAGTACTGTTCTAGAAAAAGAAAGATGGAACACTTCGATTGTGTATTGATTATAGAGTTTTGAATCAATCAACTATCAAGAACAAGTACCCTATTCCTAGAATAGATGAGCTTCTTGATCGTCTTCAGGGTGCGAAGATCTTCTCCAAGATTGATCTCAGGTCTGGTTACTATCAGATAAGGATCAAGGAAGAAGATATCCCAAAGATGACCTTCAACACAAGATGCTTCTTGATCGTCTTCAGGTTGCAAAGACCTTCTCCAAGATTGATCTCAGGTCTAGTTACTATCAGATAAGGATCAAGGAAGAAGATATCCCAAAGACGGCCTTCAACACAAGATATGGGCACTTTGAGTTCCTAGTTATGTCATTTGGGCTTACGAATGCGCCTGCCACCTTCAACAGTTTAATGCAGGATATCTGTAGGCCATATCTTGATGACTTTGTACTCGTCTTCTTCAATGACACTCTAGTCTATTCCAAACAGGAAAAAGATCATGAACCCCAACTTCGGATTGTCCTTGAGACAATGAGAGCACATAAGCTGTATGCTAAGATGAAGAAGTGTGCATTCTTCAAGCGTCAGATTGAATATCTGGGATTCATCATATCAGCGGAAGGAATCTTAGTGGATTGGGCCAAAGTCAGAGATGTTCTAGAATGGCCAATACCAACAACTGTCAAAGAAATACGCATTTTTCTTGGATTGATAGGATGGTATAGGTTCTTCATAAAAAACTATGCTTTGATTGCAGCACCTCTGATGGACTTACTGAAGAAGCAAACATCCATTACATGGTCAACTTCCGAACAAACCAGCTTTGAGAGATTGAAGCAAAGTTTGGTATCAGCACCTATCCTAAAACTTCCAGACCTCAGTAAGGAGTTCGAGGTAGTAACTTATGCTAGCACGCTTGCCTTAGGATGTGTGCTCATGCAGGAAGGTCATCCTGTAGCATACTCTTCAAGGAAACTGAAGAGCCATGAAAAAAATTATGCTACCCATGATCTAGAACTGTTAGATGTCATCCATGCTCTAAAGCTTTGGAGACACTACCTGTTGGGTATCAAGTTTTCTCTAGTGATTTGACTGATCATAAGAATCTCAAGTGGATCTTTACGGAGAACGAGCTCAACATGAGGCAACGTTGGTGGATTGAAGTGCTGGAGGAGTATGATTTTGAAATCAAATACCGACCGGGAAAGGAGAATGTATTTGCCGATGCACTCAGTTTTGCAAGCATTCCCTAATTCTCTAATCTTACAAAATCCATCAATAGCTAGATCTCTAGCCACAAAGGTATCCATGCCAAACAACCCAATACTTGAGCTAGCTAGAGAGGAAGCATGCCATGATCCAGCCTATTAAAAGATGCTAAGGGAGATCTCTATCAAGAACTAGGACCAAAAGCTACAGGCTAAGTATCATGAATTCTCTATCAATAGTGGACTTGTCTACTATAGAACGAGATTATGTATACCGGCAAACTAGTCACTTAAGTAGAAGATACTGTGGGAAGCTCATGATTCCCCTTTTTCATGACATCCTGGCTATGCCAAGACTCTCAATGCAGTCAACAGCTACTATTGGGAGAGGCTTAAAGGCGACATTCTCAAATATGTCACCGAGTGTTTGTCTTGTCAAGCTATCAAAGCCAAACATGTCAAAATGCCAAGAAAATTACAACCACTCAACCTTCCCCAAATAAAATGGGAATTCATCAGTATGGACTTTGTTGTTGACCTACCCCAAGTTCAGGGAGAATACAACTCCATCATGGTTGTGGTTGACATGCTTACTAAGGTTGCACACCTTATTTCAGTAAAGACAAACTATAAAGCCTCAGACATTCCAAGGTTGTTTATCAAGGAGATATTCAAGCTACATGGGTCACCCAGAAGAATGATTAGTGATGGTGATTCTCTCTTCACATCACATTTTTGGAGAGCTATCTTTGAAGCCATTGGGGCTCAAACCTATTTTAGCACAACTTACCATCCCCAAACTGATGGCCAAACGGAGAGAGTAAATCAAGTCATCGAGGATATGCTAAGGGCACACTACTGTCATGAACCAAAAAGGTGGATTCAATACTTGCCTTTGGTTGAGTTTGCCTACAATGCTTCTTACCAACAAAGCATTCAGATGACCCCTTTTCAAGCATTATATAGTAATGATTGTCGAAGTCCCCTAAACTTCTCAGATCCAACTTTGAGGGTTGAAGCTTCAAGGCAGATGTTGGAAGAGATGGATGACCAAATAAAGTCAATAAGACAAGACATCCAAGCTGCCAAGGATAGACAGAAGGCATATGCGGATTTGAAGCGTCAAGATAGAATCTTCGAAGAAAGAGACATGGTCTTCATTTGAGTACACCCAAAGAAGAGTTCCCTATCCTTACGAGACTGCAAGAAGCTAAGTCGAAGGTATTGTGGGCCATACAAGATCCTCAAGTGCCTAGGACCTAATGCTTATAAACTGCAACTCCTTGAGAACCTAAAGGTTCATAATGAACCCCTCATGTGGAAATCCCCACTCAAGCTCATATTACTCTCGGTTTTCTTAAAACCCTTTTCCATTGGCCCTTCTCAAGCGATTTTTACACCCCCCCAGAATTAAGGCCTTTCCTCGTGCATCCTCGGGAAGTGAGCACTCCCCCTTGCATACTACAAATCTATTTTTCTCCTTTCCGTGGATTCCCACACTAGCCGGTTTTAAGCCCCTTTTGCCCATTGAATCTCCTTAAGTCCACTTTATCTCTCGGCTTTCTTTTAAAGCCCTTCCCATGGACTCAAATAAAGCCATATTAGCCGGGTTTTAACCCCTTTCCCATTTCAACTCCCACAAGCCATTTTAACCCGGGGTTTTTCTTAAGGCCCCTTTCCATGAGGATCAATTGTATTCCCAGAACTTCTACGAATCAAGTAGACAGGTATTCCCTTTCTAACTCCCTTTATAATCTGAGATGCTTTGGCCAATTGAATTTTAGGCTTTCTAGCCTCACCTTGAGTTGTGACCAATTCCCCTTCAGAGTTCCAAAAGGAAATTTGGCCCTCTCCACAATGAATATGGGCATCATTAGGTTTAAGCTAATCCATTCTGAGTAGACACTCATGGACGCCTAGGTTCATGA
The DNA here is from genome assembly GCF_053477565.2 of Lygodium microphyllum. Lineage (NCBI taxonomy): Eukaryota > Viridiplantae > Streptophyta > Polypodiopsida > Schizaeales > Lygodiaceae > Lygodium > Lygodium microphyllum. The sequence continues at coordinate 5,780,535 of NC_141156.1, forward strand.
CTCTGAATTTGACCAAAGTCATCTTTCCTCCCAGAAAGAATTCCACCTTAGCAGTTTTCCTAGTACAAGTGACCTCACGACCATTTGCTAATTCCACAAGCAAGGTAGGTGCTTCTATTGTGGCTATTCCTATTTTTCTTGCACAAGCTCGTGAGATAAAGAAATGTGTACTGCCACAATCAAGGTCTTAAAACCTTTACCTTGATAGTCCAATGGTGTCTGAATCACCGAGAATTGGCGATTCGGGTCTTTCTTGTGTAGAGCGGAATGGACTATCGCCCTTTCAAATTCTGCTTCCATGGTCGGATCTTCTTCTTCGCACATTTCCTTGTTGGCAACGCAGGCGGTTCTTCCTCTGCCTCGGCTAGCAGCTCCCTCGCCACGACCAGTTCCTTGGAAACGGGCTTGGCGATGTCCACCTCCAAGCTTGGGACAGTGCCTCTTGAAATGACTGGGCTTGTTGCACTGGAAACAACAGAGGTTTTGGTCATTGCTTTGGGTAGGGACGAAGCTGTTGGTAGTATTAGTCCTTTCTTTCTTTCTTTGTCCCCGATTCTGACCTTCAACTCTCTTCATTTGAGGCCTATATACTCCTCTATTCGGGTCATTATAAGACCAAGTTTTGTTACCTCTTGGTCTAGCCTGCACCTCCTGAATTATAGGCGCACCTTGAATGAGTGTGTCATGTAGATTTGATGGGCATATAGATTCGAGACGGGTATTCATTGGTCGGTTTAAACCAGCACAAAATTTTGACACTTGTTGTGTCATGCCCATTTGTGGCGCATACTTAAGAAGTGAGAGGAATTTAGAATAGTATGCATCAAGAGTGAGTCCCAGCTGTTTCAGCTCATAGAACTCATTCATTTTCTCCATGCGATACACAGGTGGTAAGTATCTTCCTTGCACCACTTTCTTTATCTTTTCCCAGGTAACAGATCCTTCCGCGATCCCTTCATCTCTACACCATTGCTTCCACCAAAGCCTGGCTTCGCCGGTGAGCTTCAGCTTGGCGAGCATAGCCTAGTTGGCGGGTGCAATATCGACTACTTCAAAGTAATCCTCCATAGATTCTATCCGAATCTCAGCATCCACTTGGACAGTCCTACCTTTCCCGTCAAATTCAAGCGGCTTAATCTGCTTGGGAAGAAACTTCTTCTCCTGGATTACGGTAGTACTTGATGTAGGAGGCGAACTGGGAATCTGTACCTAGGGTTGTGCCTGGATAAAAGATTCTTAATGTTATAACTCGCTAATCATTATGATTTATATTCCATACCCAATTCACCTATCAACCAAGAATCCTAGCCACTTAACTTTTTATCAATTCTCATGGACAAAACAGACATTGATAAAAAGAAGTCTTATCGCATTTATATGGGCATAGCCCTTTCGAAGTACAACATTTCGTGAGATAATAGAGCAAATGTTACATTTAGTTTGGGGAGAATAATGTTGTATTATATTTATCTACGGGAACTGGATGATAGTATAGTTTCGGGTCATGGATCTTCAGGAATTGGTAAGTCTTTGGAAGATTAGGGTATCCTTTCCTTTGGAACCTATTCTTCTCATAACGCCCAACACCTTGATCCTATTGGCAGGGATTACACGGGTCACTTCCTCATATACATATGAGTTCAACTCAACCCTCCGACCTTGAATATGTAAAGTTGAGTTTACATGAGCCTCCACAAAAATGAACAGCTTCATGATCTTCAAGTCTTCCAACCACTTGATCCTCTTTAGGTTTGTTTGAAGGTATGCAAACCGGTGGGCAGCTATGTAGTAGATTCCTGAGTCACCCGTCCATCTTCATTCCACGTAAAAATATGATGGATTATAAATACGATCTAGGATGTTCATCATCTCAACCCTTTATCGATAATCCGGGGAATGATGGCGGTCATAAACATGACTCTGAACACTAAGAACATGTTCCATGCTTCATAATTCTACAAGATAGCATTGAAAGTAAGAAAATGTTCTGAACAACAACATTTGCTTTACTTCTTCTTATTAAGATTTCTTAGAAACAAATATTTCATTGATTCGCTCTGATACCAACTGTGACGTGTCCACCTATTCTCTTTAGGACACGTCTTAGCAGTCCATTGGAAAGGAGATCTAGAAAGCTCCGCCCAGCACTCCCATGGAATGTTAAGGGGTTTGTGATCTAGGACTTTCTGCATCTGCCACGTAGCAGAAGTATTATGGCCGTTCTCACTTAGGACCGATCTAAATCAAGGTTTCCCCTAATGGTCATTTCTTAAACGACAACTAGCATTGAACCCCAAGCGAACTACTTCACGCAGAAACGCCAGGGCTGAAGCGGATTCACGCTGCACTTGGTTCAAGGAGAATGGGAAACGAGAGGGATGCAAGGCTCGACCTCTCTACCATAAGGCATAGTCCCATTCCGTTCCCCTAAAACAACGTAAATTGGGATTATTATAACTTAGACTCTAGGTCAACGCCCTTGCAATTCATTTCCTTTGAAACGATCTTCTTGCTCTCCATCATGATTGAGAAAAGTTCCCAGCCAACCGGGACCACCCATCTGTAGGACAAACCCATGGCCACATCCACTACACTTTCCTCAGGTTGTTTTAGTTATCTAATTACCTACCACATTTAGTTGGATAGGCATCAAGCAAGTTTCTTAATTAGCCCGTTAGGCATTGGTTCTTTCATGTAATCTTAGCACTTGACATAAAAAAATAGTGTCAAACAATTTCCTTTTCAACACTTTATCATATTTATTTTTGGAATACATTTATAAAGTCCAGCCCGTAGGCTCATCCATAATTTTCCCGAAGGCTATCCAACAATCCACAGGGACTACTAATCCAAGATTCTGCCCATAGACTAGTATGCGAGCCTTGAGATCCAATCCCGAGTCACGTTGGCCTCTTGTGCAGGGCTCGGAAGGCGAGGGATTTACGGCCAGAGTCCCCCTGGCACCCAAGCATCCTCCTACTCCAAGTAGTGCTCAACGGAGAGACCTCTCGTGGCGGGTTCGGTCCACCTTCCCAGTGCGGTTAGCAACCCCCTCGGTTAGGGTTAGGCAGACAGTCGGGGGTAACTGAGGTTGCCTCTCCCTTCAGGCCTTCAACCTCAAGCATTAGATATATTTTCATCATTTAATTCCTTGAGCAAACAAAGCAAACAGTGCTCTTTAAATTGTTACAATCACAATCATTTCTAGTGGTCCTTATTTGGCCAACTGCTAAGGAGTGAATCCTTCTCTCTGAATGCATCCAACACTCGATCCGGGATCAATTGCGACTTGGCAAGATCCCCAAGGATTTTTTTGTTAACCCTTATATCCTTGGGTTAGGGCCGTGCCCTATTAACCCAACTTAACTAATACCTTAAGTTCTATTAACAGTAAATATATTGCTCCAGATTATTGATTGGTCCTTTGCTTCCAAGAAAATATCTATTCCCCTTATCTTGGTCACTTTTCCCAAGAAAGGTACTATATCAGGACGACTACTCATCTTCTTGCAAGATAAACTTACACAAGAATCTGCCAATCTTATTTCGAGGAATTGGCCATTCTCTTGTGGTCAAACCACAAGATCATGCGACTCTGCAACTTGTTGCACAAGTGCCGCATCTAATCCATGGGACTATTTTACCCATCAAGTGACATCTTCTAATCATGGAATCATGATTAGATAGGAAATAGGATTAGGGTGTCTTAATATCCAATCCATTCCTCATTGCACTAGGCCGACATCGTTGGTCCTAGGGTTCCAACTCAAACCAAGTTTCATCATTTTAGCGAGCAATCCTTAGGGTAGAAACCCTAGATCAATTCTTGCAAATATGTCCTATTGTCCCTTCATTCCGTGAATGTGGGCAGGTCTTTAGGGTATGAGAGTTTCAGTTTGGCAATAAGAGTGTCTAGGTCATGTCCTCAACGTGCTAAACCCTAGTTAGCACTTGGGGTATGTTGCATCGATTTAACCATTCCTAAGCGAGTCCTTTGTGGTTCAGGTATTTAGGGTAAAACAATATACTTGTCTATTTATGAAGATATTGTTTTAATCAAAGAGGGAAAAAACTAGTTGCATTACGATAGCATTCTCGTAGGCACACGATTCATTGCCTACGTATGATTAGATTTACAACCCTTAACTTTTCTGGTTAAGATCAAAGCGTATGTTAAGTTATGGCATAATTTCTATTGATGCATTCACGATTCATGCCAGTAAGTTTTTAGGGTTTTATGTTAAAATGAACCATGCAGCCTTTTCCTAATTTCATTTTTGAATGAATTATTCGTATACTGAATGATCATTACACAACCTTTCGTAACTACGTGCGTAATTGATTGAGTTTTATGCCAACTAACTAGAGTTTAATGTACTTCATGCAGCTGCGGAATCATTTCCATGCCTTGCAAATTCATACGGTTTGTTAGCAATCTTCTTTAATGAATCCTTGCAAAGAAAGAGATGTCTAATAATGCAACATGCGATTTTATCTTTCCATGCATAATCGAAGTGTACAACAATAATTTCGACTTTGCAAAGATGACCATTAGTTGATCTAAATTCATTACTTTGCAATGCATAAAAACAACTTGCTAAGAATGCATAGATGTCTTATGTTCTTCTTTCGTTCATTTCTTTGAGAAATACAAATGACCAATTCTTCAATTGTGAGTTATTTCCCTTAAGATAGCCAATGTTTTCAATCGTAAAAGTGCATCTTGCTTCCGTGAATTAACCATGCATAATTTCAATATTATGACGTAAATCAAAAATAGGAAGAAAACCTGGACTTGTGGATTTGGTGAAATGTCCACATGAATGTTAGGAGGAGATGATCCACCAGCGGTTGCGCCTTGTGCCTTTTTAGGGGCCATCGTGAATTCGACCTCCTTGCCTTGGCCGCAGACTTATGATTGCCAAAGAAATTTCAAGAGAATAGGCCTTAAGCCAATGCTTACTTGCATCATTCAAGAAAAGAAAAATTCACATGCCATCATAGGAACTTGATAAGCTGCAACGATTAATTGAATCTTATTTCAATTCTTACACAAGTGGTAAACTCTACACATTTCATGGGTACAAGAGGGTTATTAAATCATGACCAATAGAAACAAGATGTCATCAAGACTTCCGAGTTTGACCAAACATATGTGGCCCCAGCTTTATTTAGGGTATTAGCAATGACAAGAAATCTGCCATTAGAAGACAATATCATGCTACATCCATACTTGGATAGGATCCTAACAGAGAAAGAACTCCACATTGCAAGCCAAATCTACTAAGGTGACCTCTTGACCAACATATTAACTTATATTACACGGGTGGGTATTTGTCCACAGGATATGGACTATCATGCAACACTAGAGTATAACCCAAATTTTTATTACTACCTCTTGAAATAGTGAGGCACCGCATTGAAGGCCCTAACACCTTTACTTTGACAATCCTAAGAAGGATTTTCATCATTTCCAAGGGGGAGGGCGTTAAATTGAAGGAGGTGAATGAAAAATTGAAATAGGAGTTGAACTTCAAAAGAAAAGGATGAATTGAATTTTCTTCTTCTTTTAATAAAAATTCTCCATGAAGTTCTTGGATGGAATGTGTATATTTATTGATGTGGAAATTCTCATTTCGTGATTTATACATTTCACCATCTAATAGTGTTTCTTTCTAATTTTTTTACATGTAATGTAAGAAATGCCCTTCAAAGAGAACTCATTGTGGACTATTATATGGTGACAGGAACCCAAATGGTAGTGTAGTAGGATAAAACCAACAAGTTCACATTGTCAAAGGAAGAACACTGAGAATACAGCTTAGCCATAGAGACATGCACCTTCAACTAGGTGAAATGCCATAGTATCCATAACCTAGGGGAGATGATGGCATCGGAAAAGGCACTCATGCGAACACTAGAACAATTCAATCTTGCTAAGTACCTATAGAAGGTGGGCCAAGACATAGATCATAGCAAATGCATGGAAATTTTGAAGACCTTTGATGCCCAAAAGAACAATGGCAAGGTGACAATTAGACAAGGAGGCCCGAAAGTCATGGAGAAGGCCTTAGGTTTGGTAAACAAGCCGAAAAAGAGACTAAAGAGAGATATCTATGGGATGCTACATATGGATAAGAATAAAGTATACATGAATGATGGAATCAACTTGACTGATTATCCTGGTCCCACCATCATTTTGAAAGCACTCATTGATAAAAGCATTGCACAAACCATTTATTCTATATTCACATCTAAGAGAGTTTTTTCAACATTACACAAATCATATATTTCATATTCATAGCAAAAAGAGTATTTTCAATAGTGCAAGAAATCATGTTTTTCATATTCACAACAAATAAGTTATCATTTGCAAGGTAGTGGTTGGACAACAAGAAAGATAGGTGCTCCATGAGATCAATCAAGTAATTGAGAAGAAGAAGAAGACATTGAATTCTCAAGAGTGAGTGCCTAATCTCATTAGTACAGAAATACAGACTGCATTTAATTTTCATACATGATTCTTATTTAGAAAATGCTTTTGGTGTTTGATCTTAATATTATTCAATACTAATCACACAAAAGAGTAGTAGTCTGATTTGTAGTAATTGTATGGATTGAAATAGTCATAATCAATGTAGTTTAACTCAAAATCAGAAATTAAGTAGGGAAAAGTTGAAAACCTATTTTAATTAGTTGGTCAGTAATGTGTGCCAACGTAACAAAAATCACCCATGAAGTAGAGCAGACACGGTGTGGAGTGGCGATCATTCACTGCCCTCTTGAATTACTGAAGCCTTGGAGCAAGATATCTGATTTGAAGATGCAGGTAGTTTCGGTCAGAATACTTTGATTTGAACCAGAATTTGCACTCCACAATTTGTTTTAGTTTGAGAAAATGAAACAGTGGAGAGCAGTCAAAGAAGAGGATGGGGATAGAACTGGCAAAGATTAGGACCCCAACACTTGCAGTAAGAGAGGGGCGACAGGATAGAGATAAAAACGCAGAGGATCAGAGATGCGAAACCTGCAACTCTAAAAACGAAATAGAGAAAACACTCAGGTTAGAGAGTTGCGTGGAAGAGAGAGGGAGGGGAAGAGCAACACATTTTGAAAAACATCATGATTAATTGTAAAGATTGACTCATGAAAGGAATCATTTAATGTATCATGCTATTCGAATAACCATAACTTGTTATAGTATACGACTAGATTTAGATCTTATTTTTGTATCTATTTTTAAATTTTATTAAATATTTCAAGTCGCAATTTTTTCAAAAATCACATAATGGCTATAGGATCGCCCTGGAACCCTGTCGTTGAGGGAGTTCCCCCCAAACCCACACCGGGGGCGCTACCCCCAAACCCTCGCTGGGGCCATTGCCCCCAGACCCACAAAAGGGGGTGCTGCCCCTCCGACCCCCCATGGGGATGTTGCCCACAAACCCCCCATGGGGACATTGCCCCTCCGACCCCCCACGGGGACTTTGCCCCGAGACCCCCACGAGGGGGCACTGCCCCCCATGCCCCCCACCACCGGGGGTGCTACCCCCGGACCCATGCTTGGGGCGTTGCCCCCAAACCCCATCAGGGGCACTACCCCCAACCCCCTACTAGGGGTGTTGCCCGCAGACCCCCACCAAGGGGCGCTACCCCTCGAAACCCCCATTCGGAGCATTGCCCCAAAATCCCTACAAGGGGTGCTATCCCCGAACCCCAACTAGGGGCATTGCTCCAAAACCTCCACCAAGGAGGACATTGCCCTCAAACTCTCACTAGGGGCATTTCTCCTAGACCTTCTCCTTCCCCCTTGCCCCTCCTTAAGAACTCGCCATTTGGATATTGCCCCTATTTCCACAGCTAGAGATTTTACCTACATACTCTTTATCCTACCCTACTAGAGATTCTACTCTCAAACTATCATTAAGGTGGCTTCAAAATCCTCAATAATATCACACATTACATATTAGATACATAATCTTATCAAATATGATTTAATGTATTTTAATTATATTTATTAATTATTACTAAATTATATATATATATATATATATGATAATATATTCCATAATATGCACATAGTATGATATACTAATATAACATGATTTAGACTAAAATAGTATAACTTAAAATTAAATTGTAATATGATACATTTTACTATTATCAACAAGTAGGTAGTATAAGATTTATAAATATTTAACCACGATAAAAATTGTCTTTCCTTCTCAAATAGTTTTTAATTGATGCTAAAATTTCCTTGACAATCTTTATAACTTTGTGTCATAGGGAATGAGATCTCCTATTCTTGAGAGGTCATTGTGGTTTCAACATTTAAGCACGAGGCCAAAGTTTCTCATAAAATATATTTATCCTTATTGTCATGTGGAATACATGAAATAAAGGTTTTCATCATTTAATAAAATATTTTCTAATGGAGATCACATATATTTTCATTCTTGTTGACATATAATAAAGGCTTTGACCATTTGGCTAAATCTTGTTCTATGGACATCACAAAAAATTATTATCCTTGCTGTTTTCTAGGTAAAATACACGTTTTGACCATATGGCTAAATCTTTTCTTGTGGATATCACAAAGCATTTTAATCCTAAGTCTTGTGTAAAATAGTTGCAATAGAGGTTTTGACCATCTGGCTAAATCTTTTTCCATAAAGATCACAATGAACTTTTATCATTAATGTATGTATTTTTCTTGAGTTTTTACTATTTGGCTAAATATTTTTTTATGGAGACCACAATGAACTTTATCATTTTGTCATGTGAAATACATACAACAAAGGTTTCAATCATTTGACTATGTTTTCTCCAATGGGGATCACAAATAATTTTTATATTTGCTATGGTATGGAACACATACAATAGATTTTTTACCAGGTGGCTAAATCTTTTCCTATACACATTATAAATAATTTTAATCATTGTTCTCGTGCTGAATAGATATAGTGTAAGTTTTGAATATCTGCTATATCTTTTTCCAATGAGAACACACAATGAAGTTTTTGCTTACTGAAAGAGTAGCTAATAAAATAAAGTAAAATCAAGGGAAACTAAAAATAATAGAATATTTTTTTATTATTTACTTTAGGGTGGCATATTTCATGAGAAAGTTTATTTTTGGCCATTTGGTCAAATCTATCCCCTTTCTATACGATGTTTCCATTAATCCTTTCTATTACAGGTGACAACATACAAATGATAAAATCTCAATTTTCTCACTTGTATAGGTATCATGAATAACTTTTGTTTTTTTAGAAATTGTGAATTTGCTAGTTAATCATGAGATTGTTGCACTTGGGAGAGTGCATGCAATATATCCAAATGTGACATGCCATGGAGAAACACTTGAAGATGGATATATTTCAATGGCTATTGATAAATGTTTGAATGTAGCAACATATTTGCCATTCCCAATAATTGATGCAATAAAGGTTCATGAAGTTGTAGGTGGTTTTGCAAAATGGGGAAAGAAAGATGTGGTGGTTGTTTCAAACTCAATAACAATTCATGACAGAGGAGATGATTACCAATCAAACCATGTCCTACCTTCTGAGGATATTGATGTTCTTAGCATTCATGAAAGTTGGAGAGAATGTAGAGTGATGCTACGGACAGAAGGCAACACTGTTTGTGTTGGGACAGGGGTTATATTATTGGCTTTTCCAGATGATGTGATATACTTTGGATTTATAGGAGAAGAGGATGTTGGTGTGGTGGTAGATAAAGCCCTTGATCAAACCACATGAACATACATAGATGACAACCTCCATTGTGTCACTTTGGAAAGATGGCCACAATCATACATGCAATTTGTCTCTACAAATGCTTCTGCCAAAAACCTAGAAGATACCAATGAAGATTATGTTTTTGCAAAGAAATCAAATTTTTTTCAGAAGGGATCATATTGTATGGTCAATAGAAAGCCTCGAATTACTGCCCCTAAAGTTGCAAACTTGAGGACTTCTATGGACTCCATTTCAGAGGTTTCCATGATTGATTGTTGCCAAGAAAAGTATTGTCAGTTTGCTGATAGAGAAGAAATACAACAATTACATAAATACTTTTGGGGATTTCAATTTGAAGACTATGTAAACTATGTTTATGACAAGTTTTAATCATCATGCAGGATTGATTACTAGGGAACAAGGAAGTACAACTTCATCTTCAATGGACAAGTGGTATATGGAAGGGCATGGTATGAGATTCATGGAATCCCAAAGATATATTTTTACAAGTACAAAACACAATTTGAGCATGGCATGAGGAGAGCAATGCATGGAAACAAGGGGTAATAAGAGAAACTTGGGATCACACTGAGATGGGAAGAGAAATCCTTAGAGACTTTGTTAAGAAGAATGCAGAGCAAATTCCACTCAAGAATAAAACAATGCAAGATGGATCAAGGGAGACAAAATTGGTCATCCGATATGTTTACAAGCATGTAGATATATGGGCAGAAGTGAATACAACATTGAGTGGTGTTGGATGTAAGAAAATGTCATTGTCCACCTTTAATCATATTTGGAACACAGAGTTCAAGCATGTAACCTTAGCAAAGACAAGTGAGTTCTCCAAATGTAGTATTTTTTCAAAGATTAAAGAGCAACTTGCAGCAACAAAGTGTCTTCAAGAGCGAAATGTGCTTCTAAAGAAGCATCAATGTCACATGCTACAACAACAAAGTTGTCCGAACATATACTACAATTGGCGCTTGGTCTCAACATTAGATCGAGATAAAAACTTGTGCGTCATACATGATCAAATGGACTAGCAAAAGACAATTATCCCTAGGTTAAGGCTTCAATCAAAAGAGACTAAAAGATCTACTCAACTACCAATTTCTTTAACAGACATGATTACACATGGACATGGAGAAGGTAGATATGGACATTTCTCACTCAATCTATGGCCTCGTGATCCTAACTTCACAATTTCCTCATTGTCGTTGTGCTTTAGGAACTTGGAGTGACTACACAAGCATGAAAATGGTGATCTACAAGTAGATGGAATGCGGAGATCAACCTATGTGTGCTACTAAATGCCCTCAACTCAAAAAAAGCATTACACCACCATCAAGGTATTGCACAAAATAAATCATGCATGGAAGATAATACACCACAAGATGACCATCATCATTTCAAATGATTGCCAGAGAACTTACTACTTCAACTTGATAATTGTAGATCAAAAAACAAAAATCGCTCTCTCTTTGCATATCTATCATTGCTTGTTGCATGAGGAACATTCAAGATGATCCAGCTTGGGTTTCTCATGGTGGGTCACACACATGAAGACATCAATGCAATGTTCAATAAATTTTCAGAGAAGCTAAGGACAAGCATGACGTTTACTTTTCCTCATCTTATGTAACATTTCCAATCATGTTAGATCACAAGTCCTACACCTTTCTTATTGACACCTGACTTTAAGAGATACATTGAGGGATACTTGTGTGAATCCAAAGATACACTTGTTGGTCACTCAAAACCTCTTCAATTTTGGTTTTATATGCAAGTAGATACACATGTCATGCAATATAAGATGCAACCAATGTCCCCAGATTGGTTACCAAGAGAATGTGGCATTGAATTATGGAAGAGAGACATTGCAGGAAAGCCTACTCTTCCAAAGGGTGTTCCAATGTTGCTGCCCATGTTTGAGTACATTAAGGATCATCAAGAAGTAGTAAGTGGAGTTGAAGATTATTTGAAATATTGGGAAAGATGGTCAAATGTACAAGGACCTAAAGTAGAGTTCAAAAAGTTTATAAAACCAGTGATTGATTATTGGAAACATATGATCTACGCTCTTCAAACTCCAATTGTCCAAGAAGATTTATTTTTCATAGATTTTTGGCCGAGAACACAAAGTGATGTAACCAATATAGATGTAGATAATGCAGATGACTTTATTGGATTAGGAGAGTTGAATGATCATATTGTGGTCCTTGGAGAAAACGACCCAAACATGCGTTTGAACCAATGCTTGATTTTAAGAAATATGATTTTGTGATTGTTAGAGCTTCAGATCTAGTATATCGAATATGGTTTGGTGTTGCACAAAGCGAGATCGATACAAATAGAAATTCCAAAAACTTCAATAAGGTACATATACAATATTGGGCACCAATTTGTAGTCGTAAAAATGCTAAAAATGTAGATGTGCAACAAAAAAGATCCTGAATGATGAGAAACAATAGATAGCATTGTCTTCTCTTGGATGAAGAAAGGTACAAAATGTCCCAAAAATTTTAAAATTCCCCTTTGTAGAAAGAGGTATGGATCCAATTGTGATTTGAGATAATAAAATTGAAGATTACAAGCATAAGATCATAGGTTGATATTGATCCTTAGGCATGATTTTTCTAAATCATTGTACCTAGAATGATGAATTTAGAGAAGGGAAGGTATATAGATATCGATACTCTTCTTTATGGAAGTACAAGCATAGAAACATAAATGGTCCAATTTGGTCTAGTCTTTCTACATCAAGTAAGATTTGTAGAGACTAAGAGAGCGTTTTGAGTACTATGTTGTTTGCCTTTTAGGGATAGGCAATGGCTATGACAAACCACCTGGCTTATGGGTGCTATCCTTGTTCTACTAATAAGGTATACACTTCATGACATAGTAATCCTTTTGAGTGGAATCTTTTGTTGATCTTATCATCAGTCTTAAACACTCCAAAATGTTCAATTATAAGTTAAAAATGCAACTCGTCAATAATTTTAAGCTTGAAAGAAGAACTAGAGTGAATAACAGTCTTTGTATTAAGCCAAATTAAAGTTTTTTTAAGTTGACAATGTGAACTTCCTCCACTACTTGTTGTAATTTTCGAAATACATGGTTGAGCTCATCATCCAAAACATAGCCCTCCTGTAACTCCTCAATCCAGCCACCATGCAACTCAGTCATAGTTGAAAACCCAATATATCCATATTTTAGGAAAAAAATCGGCTACTACATTGTCTTTGCCCCTTGAATGAGTACTGTCAAAATCATAATTTTGCAAGGTAGCTATCCACCTATGCTGCTTAGGGGTGAGGTTTTACTAAGTAAGAGAATAATTTAGGACTATGTGATCACTTTGAAGTTTACATTAGCTACCATATAAATAGTGGTGCCATTTCTTTATCACTTGTAGAATAGACAACTTCTCTTACTCATAGACATTCATATCCATCACTTTTTCAACACAAGCTTAAAAGTTTTAATGGTAATAACTCCATGCACCAAATTTGACTATTAAGAAAGGCCAAGGTATGCTAAAAAAAGAGTTTATTACTAGTTTCTAGCAAGTTATTTTTATTGGTCCATTGTATATATCAATGTATGATAATTTTATTAGTTAGTTATATGCAACATTATGTAGTATCCAAGGTACAAAGAATGTTGAGATGGAAAGATCAATAGGTGTGGACATTGATGATGGACCACCTGGTTAGATTTTTATCTATACTTAGCACATTTATGGTTATTTTGATGCTCACATGGCCACTAACTTATCACTTGTTGGATTTGGTTAGCTATACCTATCTACAATTGGTATATTTATAGCCCTAGCTCATTAGTATAGTTGGCAATGCACTATTTGATGTAGTATGAAACATTCCTTTATGTTATATAATATCTATACTTTGTGTACATTGCATTGTATGAGGAAGAAAAAAGAAAAACTAGCAAGAAAACATTTTGGCCTCCATCTCTCTTCTTGTGTTCTTGAGTGAGCTTTCTCTTTTGTGTGTTGTGTGTGTTTGGCATAGCAACTCAAACAACTGCGATTCGTGACATGGTAGCAGAGTGGCATCAATAAGAGAGACTCGTTTTAAACACTAAAGTATAGGAGAAGGACTAAGAACTCATGCAAGAAATCAATCGGTAAGAAGCTCTCCATTCTTTGTCTCTTTCCTTTGGATAATGTCTATGAAAAAACTAAAAATAGCAAAAACTAAAAATTTCTATGTTTTTAACCATTTGAGGAAATTTTAGGTCCTCTTTTAGCTTGGCAAGGTTCTCGATAGTAGTTGTAGAGCATACAACAATTTCAACTATGTTGGTCATTCTCAAGTGTTGATGTGAATGGCATACAATAATTTTGTTTGTGTCTGTTGTTCTCAAGTACACAGGTTATGAAATTTAAATTTGTAAATTCTAAGATTTTTATCAAGAAAGAAACACAAGTTTTATCTATAAAAAGGTTGTAGATTGTATGTATTATTGAGCAATCTGTAAAGAAGACCCCTTGGTTTATTGCTGTGCATATCCTATAAAAGGTTGTAGAAGACCTTTTTGTTGTTTACTACTCAACTCTTTCGTAATGGCTGAGACAATAAGATTTCTATTATTGAGAAGCTAGATAAAAATAACTATCCATTATGGAAGTTTTCATGTGCCAAAGTTTCTTATTGGAAAAGACCTCTTTGTGTTTGTTTCAAGTAAGGAAAAAGAACTAGAGCTAAGTGATCATGTGACTATAGAAGAATTAAAGGCATGAAAATGATTGGATGCAAAAGATAAAAAGATAATTTTTTGATATTTTTCTTCATTGATAATACTATGCTAGGGTATATTAGAAATGCAAAAAATTCACATATAGCTTGGAGAACCTTTAAGAATATATTTTTAGTTAACACAAAATACAAAAGATTCAATGCAAGAAAGAGTTGAATATTTTGAAGAAAGGGAAGATGTTTGGAGATGAGTATGTTTTCAAGGTTGGGAAAATTGCAAATACCTTAGTAATTATCGATACAATGCATGAAGATAGTGATTTGGTTTCATGTACTTTGGGTGGCCTTAACGAGAAGGCTTGAAAAAATTTTATTACCTCTATCTATGTACAAATTTTGACAAGTTGGTCTCTCTCATGATCACCAAAAATACCCATATGCAAGGTGAATCATATAAAGAATCGATGAATAGATCCAAGCATTTTACTCAAGTTCAAGAAGGTAACATGGTAGATTCTCTTTAAGAGGCCCTGGTATGGATCGTATTGGTGGTAACCAGAAATAGAGTAAGTTAAATAAACAATTGGGTGAATATAGACTTCAAGAAGCCTCGGTAATTTTAGAGATAAGGGGAGCTCTAGAGGAAGAGGTGGATGGAAAAATAGAGGTTCTTACAAGTATGATATTGTTTATCATTATTGTGGTATCTAACATTCACACTTGCAAATTAGAGTAAGAAAATTATGCATCGCCTTCAAGATAGAATGATGATAAAAATAAGCATTTGTTTGTCATGGAACGTATTATGAACACTATTACAAGAAAGAAGACATGTGATAATGTATTGTATATTAATTTAGATGCATCGAATTAAATGACTAGTTATGTCAATGGTTTGAAGATATATAAGGTTTACATAGTCTAGGCTATGTAGAGACTAGTGATGATGTGTGTCATCCAATTTTATATATTTGAAAAGTTCTTCTATCATTGTATGATAGTTAGACAAAGTGTTTGTTTGATGTTTTACATGTACCATCCATCACAAAGAATTTACTATCAATTGAAATGGTAGAGCAAGGGTTGCAAGTTAGATTTAATGCGAATGGTTTTTTAATTGAAGACTTGAGCAATAAGTGCAAATTGGCTGCAAAAGGAAGCAAAGTTGACTGAATGTTTGCTTTGATAGTAAAATTTCTTCTATAAATGCTCCTATATATGCTAAAGAAAAAGATATGGTTGCAAGAACTGAAATATGGTACAAATGAAAGCTAAAACTAGTGCAATTCAAAGGAACAGTTGTAGGTTTGTTTACATTCAAAGTTGTAGAATTACATCAAGTTTTTGAAGCATGTGAATTTGAGAGGCTGGAATTGCAACAAATTTCACATGATAGAGATGTGAACAAGAATATACCTAATGTTGTGCATACAAATGTTTAGGGACCTAGCTGAAATGTATCTCCTAATGACAATAAGTATTTTATTACATTTCTTGATAATTGCTATAGGAATATTTCATTAAAGATAAGAGTAAAGTATTTAAGCACCTCAAAATTTTTAAAGCTTTGTTGAAATAGAAAGAGGATTGAAACTTAAGTGCTTGAGGTTGGATGGAGGGGGAGAATGCCTCTTTAATGAGTTCAATTATTTTTTAAGGTCTCATGGGATAAAGTGATAGCTCATATATAGATATATCTTATACCAAAATAGGATTGCAAAAATGAAAAACTGACATATTATAGAAGTTTCACGAGCATTGATGACTGAAGAGAATAAGCTCAAGAATTATTAGTCTAAGATTGTTCACACTTATAAAAAGGTTTCCCACAACTATAGTTCATGGTATGACTCCTCAAGAATGTTTGATAGGCAAGAAACCTGATGTATCACATTTGAAAGTGTTTAGTTATGTTTCATGTACCTAATGACTTAAGGAAAAATTGAACCCAAAGGTTAAAAAATATATCTCCATTGCGTGGGTAACTAAAAAAAAATAGTATCATTGTTATAACCATATTAGTGGTGAGTTTTGAGCTAGCACATATGTTACTTCTAATGAGATGAGCAGTTGGTACGCATCTAGTGGAGATGTATCGGATGATGTTGATGATCATGATAGTCAAGAGCAGATAGAAAAGTAGAAATAATAGAATCTTATTGGACTAGATACATCATTTGGTAGTGAATCTATAGTGATTTCTTAGTCTATGAAACTAATGAGAAGCTCACATCTTTAGGTGCATTTACTAGTGTTGCAGGTAATGATAAAGGGAAGAATAAAGTGTTAGATGGTAATATTGCATCTACTAGTTATACTCTTGATGGTGACTCTAGTAACTCAAAGAGATTGGATGATGAGCTTGGCAATCCTTTAGTTAGATTACTAGGTATACATAGAGCACATGGTAATGTAAAGTCTTTATTGAGTCATCCAATGGTACACAAGTCTAGTAGATATCCTATTAGAAGATCTAGTTTTGAGGGTTATGTAGCTCACCGTTATGCTTATATGGCAAAGGAAATTAAGCATGTGGATCCCACTTGTTTTGAGGAGGCTATTGGTCAAGCTCATTGCGATGCAACAATGGATGAGGAGATAGTTGCATCAGAGGCCAAGAGGACTTGGATCTAATATCATTTCCCAAGGGTAAAAAATTTATTGGTTGTAATTGGAACTATAAAATTAAGCATAATGTGGATAGTTCTGTTAGCTATATAAGGCTAGGCTCATTTCAAAAGGCTATGCATAGATATTTGGCATGACTATGCATAGATTAAAATTGCTGAAATAGTGGAAAAAAAGTACCACACAACTATGCTTTCACCCATGAGGAAGGGTGATGTAGGTTTGGTGATCATAGTTATCTATGTGGATTACTTGATTATTATAGGTATTAGTAACCATGTGATCACTAATATTAAGGTATTTTTGAAAAAAAAAATTGAGATGAAGGATCTAGATGAGATGAGATACTTTCTTGGTATTGGGATGATCTGACATGTTGATGGTATATGGCTATCCCAAAGGTATTATGGCTTGGATATGTTATCCAAGTATAGTATAACAATATGTAAAACTCTTTCAATACCATTGTACAAAAATGTGAAGTTGAGTACTAATGTTGGGGATGAGATTGAAGACCCCACAATGTTCACGAAGATAGTAGAAAGTTTGATCTATATGATCATCACAAGGCCAGACTTGAGCTATGTTATTAGACTTGTAAGTCAATTTATGCAAGTACCTAGAAATCCTCATTTAGATACAATTAAATGTATATTCTAAGTATGTGAATCCTACCTTGAATTGAGGAATTTTTTATGAGGAAAATAAGGATGTGTAGGAGTTTTGGTACACAGATGCAGATTGAGCTAATAGTATGTCTGGTAGAAGATCTACTAGTGGATTCATGTTCTCCCTTCGTAGTGCAATGATTACTTAGAGTAACATAAAGCATTAAAAATTTCATAATTATGTATAGAGGCTAAGCATAGAGGCATCACTATGGCAACATGTGAGGTGATATGGCTGTAAAAGCTATTGGGTGATTTTGATGTGCAGGGGGATAGTCTAGCTATCATTTACTATGATAACATGAGCAATATATAGTTAGCTAGGAACCCATGTTTCATTTTAGGAAAAAACACATTAAGTTATATTACAATTAGAGCCTATCACCAATAAGATAGGAACCCCTACCAATGCTCATTTTCCTCTATCTCCTCTGGATTTATATGAGTGAGGATTTTTTTTACTCATGACTCATTAGAAAAAAAATTGCCTACCACTAAGCTCTAGGTCACAAGGGTATTAAAATGGAAAAGTCTTTGTTAAACCTACAACAAGCTCAAACTTGGGCACGTGGAGATTGTAAATAAAACATAGCTAGGACCAATGCATTTATGTAGGTGATGGTGCTACAACATACGAAAAAGAATCTAAGCATGCTATCAATGGTGGCATATTGTTCTTAGAGTAATTGTTATCAAGCTAGAGGCTTTATTACATGTGGTGTTGTGCTACTATGTTGTAGACATATAGTGAAAAACCCTTGAGTCCATCATCATCCTGATTTCTTATTAATCTAGATAGTCAATGCCATGTTAGTCATTAGTGTTAGTGTCCATAGTATGGATGATTCAAAATTATGGGATTTTTGGATCATCTTAGACTACATTTGATATTTTGGATATTATTTCTTATAATATCCTTAAAAGGTATAGTAAAATTCTAGAATAGGGTGTAATGCATAAAGTAAGTTGCTTTTTAGCCAATTTGGGAGGTTGTATGAGTTTTTAGGTAGCAAATAGAACTCTGGAAGGGAGGAGGGGAGAAGCCATCTAGGAGACTTTTGATTAGGTGTCCCAGGTTTTATCCCTGTTTTGGAACCAATGGAGTCATTAGATTTTCTGTCTAAGAAGTAGAGTACAAGCTAGTATTTGGTGCAAGTATTTGGATATAATAGGATGAAACAAGACATGGTGAAGGGGAGAGTCATTGTGAACAAGTTTTCTTAATTGACGATTGGTTTTCAAATACTTTGAGCCTATAATCTCTTGCATATGTGTTGTTTCATCTCTCATTGATATCTACTCTATATAATCACTATCATCGTCTCTACTCTCATACATGAATTTTCCTAATCTCTTACTACCATTGATCCTCGCTTAAGAATCTCTCTAACATCATATACATCAATCTATCCCTTACTACTCTTATTCACTCCCACAGCCAGAGACCCAGTGTCTTCTCAACATACACATAGATTATCTTGACATCCTATTGGTGAACCCAACGTGAAGGTTGAGGTGAAGAGTGAGGTATGGATGTAGATGCACATATACTTTTGGGACAAGATATAAAGTAGGTTATAGAGTATTCTCAACAGCTGCTTGAGCTCAGATACATATATGATGTAGTTGGGATGTAACTTTTGGGTTTTATGTCTAATGATCCTTGTAGCTTACACATCCACGATGAGAATGGATGGGTCTATGGATGACCATACACTTTGTATGTGAAAGATAAAAAAAATGTTGGATGTGATTACCTCGTCATTACAGATATGAGTGAGGTTGGATATGCAATTTATGTCACTTATGAATTTTGAAAGAATTTTGAGGATATATATAAGAGGCTTATTGCAACATATAAGTATAAATAGTAGCAATGGGAGAAGCAAGAAGAGGAAGAAAAAAGGATGTGGAACATGAAAGAAGCAAGAAGACAGATAGAGGAGGCATTTGAGATGTGGAAAGAGGAGAAATTAAGGATGTAGATGCAACTAGAGAAGGATAAACATGTAGTGGAAGCACAAGCTTCACTACTTGCTACCAAGGAGACTAACTGATGACCTACTACAAATATTTTTAATGTAGTTACTAAAGATTTCAGCACTTATATAGTAAGTGGCTATGCTGAAAGTATAGAGCTTGTGATTTGCCTTATCAAGGATGCTTTTTCTAATGGTACTTTGAGTTTCCATACCAATGAGGTCTCTATAGCTACTATGGATGTTTCACCACACAAATGATGTTTATGTAGATACTTTTGATGTTGTGACTATTCATGTGAATGATGTCTTGAACAAGCCTAAAATGGATGACCAAGAAAATACATATGTAGATTTTTTGAGTACTTGTGAGAAAGCCTATGAGGCTCATGTGCTATTGGATATATTAGAGACTATTGATGTATTGACTAGTCATACCACAGATATGTTGAAAGAGCATGTAGTGAAGGATTCATCCATTGCTGGCTTATGAAGCTCATGTTTTACTTGATGCAGGGACTCAGAGGGAAATTGGTGACTTATTGGATGTACATGATTTGTAGGACATAGTTGTTGTCTTTGAGATACTTCATGAGCTAGAGGCTATGTAGATAGAGGATCTTGTGTATGATGCTCCATAGTTGAAAATGATTCAGATGCTTTGTCAAGGGCCTTGAGAGGCAATTCAATTATAGTTTAAGATATGGGATGCTTCACTATTTCTAGTGATGGTCAGCATGTGTTGGATGCAAGTGAGGCTCAGTTTATGTTTGATGTTATACACAATTGTTCATATAAGCAACTTTCCATGTGCTAAACTCTAAAAGAGCAAGAAAATTGCTAAGTATTTGTTGATGGGTGCTTTGTTAGCATGTATATGGAGATTCAATAGCCTCTAGTGTATGATATGCACCCAAGGCCTTACGACCCTAGAGTAGGTGCTTGGTATTGTGCTAGAGTTATGCAAATGCTAGTCATTTTGATCTATGACCCTAGGGGAGGCCTACTTATGCGAATAATGAGTGAAAAGTTGCTTATATGGGTGTTTAATCCAAGTGGATGCATCATTGACACATCCACATGATGTGTTAGTTCAGAGGGGGTGGATGTTGTGCAGCTATGGGGACAATGTCTAAAAATCCCTCAAGTGCATCATCATTTGAATGTTTTTATTAATTTAGAGAGTCAATGTCATATTAGTCATTAGTGTTAGTGTCCATAGTATAGATGGTTCAAAATTATGAGATTTTTGGACAATTTTAGCCCATTTGTGAAATTTTGGATATTATTTCTTGTAAGCATTCTCAAAAGGTGTAGCCAAATTCTAGAATAGAGTGTCATACATAAAGTAAGTTTCTTTTAGCTACTTTTCCTATCGCAAGCATTCATAATTTTCAAGTACCAAACAATACTCTGGGGACAAGAGAAGGAGAGAGAAGCAATCCAAGGGAATTTGGAGCAGGTGTCTTAGGGTTTTACGCCCCTTTCAAAACCAAGGGAACCATTACATTTTCCATTGGAGTAGCATAGTAGAAGTTATTATTTGGTGCAACTTTTTGGGTGTATAATAGGGTGAAACAAAAATCAGTGAAGGGGAGACTCATTGTAAGTAGGTTTTCTTAATCAAGGATTGATTTTGGAATACTTTGAGCCTCTAATCTGTTGCATGTGTGTCTTTTCATCTATCATTCACCTCTACTCTATGTAATCTCTATCATCATCTCTATTCTCATACAAGAATCTTATACCTAATCTCTTACTACGATTGATCCATACTTCAGAATCTCTCTAACATCATATGCATCGATCTATCCCTTACTACTCTTACTCACTTCCATAGCCAGAGACCCAATGTCTTCTGGTGGGCATACACACAAATTATATTGACAATGGTGTAGTGTTAGAGATGATACTAAAGATGGATAGCATGAAAGTGTTAGCTTACCTATGTTATTTATGCTAATTGGTTATCTTCTAGTTATGAGCTCTTCTCAAATTCTAAAGGAGACATAGGATATCTAACAATTTAGGTGCATCTTCCTAATTTGTTGGCTTCATGTGTGCATTTCCAAGTCACTTATTACTTTCCACAAATTTCCTTTAAAACTTATCAAACATTGTCATCATCATTGGGATTTTTTCAAGATCACCCCTATTTTTCTAGCATTTTATTCTTTAGTGACTAACATTTATTGTTGGT
This sequence comes from Lygodium microphyllum, assembly GCF_053477565.2. Lineage (NCBI taxonomy): Eukaryota > Viridiplantae > Streptophyta > Polypodiopsida > Schizaeales > Lygodiaceae > Lygodium > Lygodium microphyllum. The sequence continues at coordinate 5,802,477 of NC_141156.1, forward strand.
TTTCCAACATTTATGGCCTCTCTTGATACAAGTAGGCCAAATTTTGGCATTTATGGCTATTTATAGCTAGCCTCCCACTTGGTAGAGACACACACCCTCTTTAGTCTTTAGACTTCCCTTTGTAAACATACACTCCAATACTCCCACTCTCTATGCTTGGTGCTGAGCATCATCAACCTAATCTAGTACCCTTACTAATGCTTTGGGTTGCGTGCACAAAAGGGATGATCAATCCATCATCATTATATTAGCATTCTTCTTTAATAAATGCAATATTATTCCTTCATCTTCTACTTTCCTTATTTCTCTCTCTACTTTTCTCTATATTCATGTTTCTCTTCCATTGCACATTCTTAGAAAAAGAAGATTGAAGTGGTAGCTTCATTCTATCTACAATGCTTCATTTCTTATATAAAACATATTCAAAAACAAGAAAACAAAGTGATAACTATGTTGGATCTATAAGGTTTTTTAACCTTGAAACCATTATCCCATGCTTGATCATACTCTATTTATAAGGAAAGGTTGAAATCTTTGATGGAAGTTGATAGAATAGGATCTTAAGTGAATTGCAAGGCATTGCATTGCTATTTATATGGTATAAAGCATGAGGATCATCTTGTTATTCATGGGCTGCATAGATTTTTGTGTAAAATACTTAAAGGATAATTATTCATGTTCTTAAAAGTTTTTTCAATAAGGGCTTGGAACTATCATTTTTGACCTAAAAATGAAACACAATAAGAGACATCAAATACAATTTCTAACAATGCATGCCAAGATCCTTGGGATTTTCTTGTATGTGGAATGGGATAAACTAAACATATTTATAAACATGGTGTTGATCAAAACAATTGCTCTTAACTTGCATTAAGAGAAATATTGACTCTCTTTTTTGCCCCTTAAGGAGTTTATAAACAAATATAGACCTAACCAATGAGAGAGCTAGGATTCTAGAGTCGTGTAACATGAATCTTCTAGCCATATCTTGGCCCAAATCTTCCCTGAACAATAAAATAAGGGGAAATGTGGGAAAGAAAATGCTAACACTTCCTGGAAGTTTGTGACTCGAATTTTCATTTTCTTATTTTTTAATGTTTGACTTTTCATTCTCCCCTTTTTTGTTTCCCCCTCTTTCTTAGGCGGAACTCAAATTTATCTTATCTCTTTTCCCACTTCTTCTTTCCTGACAAAATTTTATAGTCTCATTGTTGCTTGCCCTATCTGTAACCCTATGAAATTTCATTTCCTCTACACAAACACGAAGTGAGTTTCACATGTTTTATGAGAGCAGAGCTTGTTCTACCAAAGCCCTAAGATTTTCTTCACAAAACTTTATAGGTATATTGTTCTCTTCCATGGATGTTCTATGGTAAAGTTTTATCTCATTTGGACAAAACCTGTGCAAGTTATGTGCATTCTCTAACATGCAATTTCTTTTGTTTTGGTGCTTTAGGAGTCTCTTACAGTTCAGAACAATGATCTTTTGAACACTCAACTTCTTCTTCAACATCTTAAGGTTTCTTTGTAAACAAAGTTACAAGTATGTTGTCTTGTTTTTTTGCTGCTCCATAGTTAAATTTTATCTCGTTTGGACAAATTGTATGAAAGCTATATGCATATTGAGTTTTCCTTTGTTTTTTTACTCCAAGAGTCTTTGAGGATGGAGGACAATGATTTTTCAAAAACTCAACAAGAGAGCCACAGGTATATTGTCACTTTTTTCTATTACTCCATGCTTAAGTCTCAATTCATTTGGATAAAGCCTATGTAAGTTATCTTGATATTTCTTTTTTTTTTGTACTCTAGGAATTTGTCAGTGAAGTAACAATGGTCTTGTTATAAGTTAACTTCTTGTTCAACATCTCTAGGCTTGTTTCTAAAAAGAATTACAGGTATAATGTTTTTTTTAATTTCTCCATTTAAATTTAATTTCATTTGGAGAGAACATTTGTAAATTATACACATGCTGATAGATAACTTTTCTATTTGGTTATTATAGATGTCTTCACGGAGAAAAAACATCAGTAACATATTTGCAGTGGAGGTCTTCAATAGGAAAGATAGTAGTGGTAATTGGATTTGTGAAAAGTACTATAAGTTGGATTGGATTTTGATGCGCCCAAGTAGTCAAGGGAGTTTGAAGGTCAACCATAAGGATATTGCAAACCCTAGCAAACATTGGAAAGGTAGAATTTTAGAGTTCAGAAAAGTGTTTAATGGAACAAGTACAGTAACAAAAGTGCTAATCCAACATGTTTATATGCACAAACAAATATCTGTACACTACAAGAACTAGATTGCAAATTATAAACAAAAAAAATAAGTTCTTAAATTTTATCATTGTTTATTCTTTTGCATCAGAGTTGTTTTTAAAAATCTTTGTACTGTTCTAATTCAATGTTGTTTTACTGATAGCTCTATATCCATCAACTTTACATGAATGGCAGAATGTGGAATGTTTGAGTAGCAACATACATGTTTGGCATGAAGACATAGGTTATTTGATCTATGATAATAACTTTACAAGTCAACTTGTAGCTCAAAATATCTATTTTTATAAGTCATTGTATGTAGTAGAAAGCCAGAGATTGTAGAATGTCCCATTGCCGCCACTATCTAGTGGTGAATGGTTGATTGGTAGCTTGGAGTTGTCAGGAGCAAGTAAGTGTAAGATAAAATTTGACATCAATAATTCTATGAAACCCACCATAGGCTCCAAACATGCGCATCTTAGTTGGTTTGTTCCATTCTCATTGTTTGCATATTTAGTTCATGTGATGTTCTGAAGAAAACAAAGATTACTTATCAATGCAAGTGTCCATCCAAGGAATGGATGAGTCAGCTATTGGGTGAGTCTTGGCAAGTCAAAAGAACACATTTTGACGAGATGATTGAGTGCAGGGTCAACCAATATGATCTCACATTCAGGTAAATCTTTTTTACTACTTTGAATGCCTTGATTTAATTGACATAGGTCTTGCTTAGATGAATTATTATGTTATTCACATTTACTTACCATTATTATTTTTTTAACTACGCATATTTTATCGTTAGACAAACTCTTTGCATTCACTTTCGTATAGAAGATGGCAACTTTTGCAAGGGGAGTGGATCAACTCGGATCAAGATACTTGAGATGAGACATATACAACTCTCATAGATGTGGTTATCTTGTGGAATGGTCATAATTATGGTCAGTGCTGCAGAGCGTCATTGGCCCATTTCTTTTCTAAGACAAGAAATTCAATTAATATCCAAAGATCCCCTTTGCAACTTCTATTTCAAGTAAGATAATAGAAAAGTTAGGATTCGTAGTGAGCAATCCATGACATGTAAACAATGTGCTTCTCCACATATCCTTGAGATAGTGGAATCCTTGTAAATTTGTTTTTATAAAGAACAATCATAAACCTCTAAGTACTTTCAATTTAGATAGTCTTGGTTTACTATGATCCAAATGTGTGATAATACATATTGTAATTAGTCAATCGTGCTGGTTAAAATCATAATTAAATTGCAGTCTATAATCTATGCAGTATTGTCTTTGCATAATGATATATTGTAGCTCATCTCTTCTACTTATTTCTTAAAATTAAATATTAAATTGATTCAAAGGGATTTTGAAAGTATTTTATATTTCTTTTTTTTTAATTTTCTATAATTGTACTTGAATTTACTCAGTGATCCAAGTATATTCAAGGATATAATAATGTAGAATGAAGCATTTGTTTGTATGAGCAATTTAAATGGTTACTTTAAAGTATTGAAATAAAGAAACTAAGGTAAGAGTTTTAATTTGAAACTTTAGGGTTTAAAAATAACCTTTATTTAAAACCCTAGATACATAAAAGCTATAACTCCAAACTCATTTTCACTTTTATTCTCTACTTCCCTACACTTGTGCTCTCCTTCCTTCTCTCTTTGTGTGCCATAGCTACCACTCCCACCTTCACCACATGGATTAGCTCCACACACTACGCACACATAGGAGATCAAATATACCCTAGATATGTGTGACCTTGAGTCTAGAGAGCTCGCTTTCCAGTGTAGACCCTAGCTCTAGTATACTGGCATCATCTTGTGATGCAGCAAACCCTCTCACCTACTATATTCTAGACTTTGCTCTCAGATGGGTCCCCATAGATTTCTTATATAGTTTACGTGTTGGATCAAACCATGCAAAGGTAATAAATCGAGCCCTCGTGCATGTGGGGTAGCATCTCCATGCTAGAGCAGTGCCTACCTCATCCGAGGACCATGCCACAATGGATCTCATCGAGCGTGATGTAGCATTTGCCATATATGTTTTGTGCACTGAGGTGCAAGAGGACAGTGAAGAAGATATCAACACACCCTCTCGGCCATAGCTAGGTGGCCACAGCTACAGTATTTGGAGAGGGAGCCTAAGGAGATCACACTCAATCTGAGAGTAGAGGTAGCACAAAGCTTAGCCATTATGCACCCATCTCGTTGCCATGTTGAGACGCCAACAAGTGATGAGCCACCTCCACCCCTCGCTTTTCTCCATGCTATCATCATCGATGGGGTAGAATATTTACTTATGTAGGCATGAGTGTCGATGACATCTTTGCCATTGTGAGCATCCAAGAGTAGATTGAGAATATAGCACCACAGTATGAGATCTCAGATAAGGAGTTTGAGCAGTTGCAAGAAAGCATTTTTGGACCTCGACTCGACTACGAAGTACCTTCCCAATAGAGAGACGAGGGTAGCCCAGTTGTAGGAGCAGACCTGGATACTCCATTACAATAGCTAATAGATGCTGCAGAGAAGGTAATGTTTTGGATTAATGTTATTGGATTCGTGCAAACATTTAATAGTAGGGTCTCTAGGGCCTCAGGAGTATACAGAAAAAATTTTGCCGGGATCGAGTGCAAACTCCATGCATAGTGAGTTTGACACTAAACTCAGGTGATGCAGGACATTGTCTATATAGATGAATTTTCATCTAGACAAGGTGGAAGATCTGATAGCCAAGGAAGGGTGCAAGACTCGACATTAAAGGAGTATATCGGCTAGCTTGTGAGCAACATTATTTTATTCCATAAGATATGCTCTTCGACTTTTGTTGAGGACTTCTTGAAGTTTAGAGCACTAACGAAGGCGGCTAGGCCCTTCAAGACTATCCCAATGAACTCGAGCTTGGAGAAAATAGTGTTTCTTTGACGTTCAAAGCTCCTCTACTTATTCTCTAGTATTAGGTCTGGGCCACTTTTTTCCATGGTGGCTCGTGGCATGGTTGCTGGTGTTGAAGAAACCAATGTCATTAGGCAAGAACTACTAGGGAAAAATGTGTTGCTACCTATGATTAAGAATATCTCTGACCATAAGGAGTGTGGCTCAAAGAAGCCTAGGAGAGAGTAGATGTACTTAGTTCCAGATAATATCTCATCACCAATGTAATGTAATTTGTAATCCTCTCTTGAAGTAATGAAAATCAAAATTTCTTGGATTTGCGTGCAATGTATTTTGTCATACTTGTTGTTTATTATTGTTTTTTACTTAAATGTTACATTTCTTTATCGGATTTATACACTATGATTCGTACCCTAAATCTAATACATAGTGCTTTATCGAGTTTGTGTGCAACATATGCTCATTTGAATGCATGTAACGATAACTCAAAGACATAACTAAAACAAATAACAAGTGATTAAACAAAAATAAGACGCACCAAAAAAATTGTATTCGTATTCATAACATTTTACACATGATCCATTACAACCAGTTTTTAGAAAATCTCTTTGGAAGCTACATTCTGTATATGTTTTGGTAGTGTACCCCTATAGTTGTTGATCTCCGCAAGGACTATCCTTCCATCGTCGGAAGAACCTTATTATCCACAAATCCCTATTGGTGACGGTAAATCTCCTTGCATGTACTACTGCATAGACCGAGTCTCTGAGTAAGTCGATGAGGTAAGCTTTGGCAGCTTCTTGTAGTGCAAGGAGGGCTTTGGCAGTCCAACAATCAGGTTTTTTCAAGCGTGTTCCATCTGGGAAGTGCCTCCTATTGTTCTTAATGAGTATGCCATCCATAATCTCACGCCCTAGCTTCAAGAATGGAACCTTTGGTATCAAGAGGTGCATGGTCTTCTGGTAATGGCAAGTCTCACAAAGAGTCACTATGCCTAGCTTCCATCGACACTTGCAACGCTGCTGTGGTGGTGGTGGAGCTGGGGAAGGTGGCCTATGCATAGAATTTCTAGGGGGTATCTTCGGGCCGCTTGCTTAGTGTGTGCCATGTCTTCTAGGAGAGAAAACTCAAAACTCAAAAGTAAAATGTGTAAAATGAGGTGAAACTTTAAACTTATAGTAGAAATTTTAAAAAACCCTTAAAACTGAGTTCATGTATCCAAGCTTTGAAAAAATATGACTAGTGATCCGATTGATGTGAAATTTTACATGTGGACTCCTCTAGGTTACATCTACTATCCAAAAAAAATTTGGCATGGAGCCCCAAGAGGAAAACCAAGGAAAAGGGAATTCTCTTGCAAGAAAATCTATCTTGTAACATCAACAAGCTTTTATTTCATTCTTTTGATTATCAAAACAAAGAAAACAACAATTCTTCATGCAGCATCATAGTAGATTTCCCACGGATTTGATAGAATCAACCACAGTCTCCAACATCTTCACAAAATCCATCAATAGAAAAAAGAACAAAAAGGAATACACCATCTTTGAATGGAAATACATCACATATTATTCATCTTCAATATCTTCATAGTTCTCTCTCTTAATCTCTCATATACAATCACACTATTTTGATAGATTTGTCTATCTCTGACTCTCTCTCTCTCTCTCCACTAATAGTACATCTTCTTCCCACTACAATGCTCTCATAATAACCCTAAATAATCCTTCTTAGGTCGTGGATGCACCTCCCAAGAGGTATGTCTGATATGAAGAGGCACTAGAGCCACTACAGTGACTCTTCATAGCTCACCACTGTCACTTCACTCTAGTCTTTACTTGAGTCTTCAGCAGCTACTTCTTTGACTTCTTTTATCTCTTTTGCACTTTTATTCACCTCTTTCCAAGGCTAGAAAACTTTCCCAAGCTACACTCTCATCCAACAGAATGCATATAGAGGCATACAGAAGGTCTACAGAGGCTCACAGAAGCTCAACAGAGAGTTACAGAAGGTCAACAGAAAGCATCAAAACCGAATAACTCATACCAAAACCATTCCAAACCATCAAAAATCACTCAATAAGCTTTCAAAAAATCTCAAACCCTATCAATCAATACTTCATCCTGTTAGATATGATCAATGCCCCACCCTCATTAGGTGCTACCAATGATCCATGGTGCTCAAAGTTGTAAGGCCCCCATTATGAGGAGAAGCCAAATGTGAGCCCGGACATTGGTTGAGTCCTGACTTGTATATCAGATGAGGTCTATGTGACCGGATGGCAAAAAGGTGACTGTTGTGGGTCTAATCTTTGGGTTAGACGGAGTGGTTAAGCTGGTAGCAACTCAAGGCACATTGCATTGAGTTGCGTGGTAAGGGAGTTAAAAGGGGCCCCTATTGTGGGGTCCGGGGGCCGCGGAAGCGGCCCCTGGCTGGGGGGTCCCAGGGGGGCCGGCGGCCCCCCTGGCGGGGGTCTGGGGGCAGCGCCCCCGGCCCGATGGTAAAGGGAATATTCCCTGGAATATTCCCTGGCCGACTAGTGGAGGCTCATATGGTAGGTCGGTCAACAGGCCGACCTAACGACCTTCGCGGGCTATAAAAGCTAAACCCCTTCGTAGCCATCTGACACTCATCTTTCACCCAGTCAGAGTTGTTGTTCCAGCTAGCCTTAAGCTCTTCGCCTATCTTCTGTCTAGATCGCCATCTAAGCTTCACTCAGTGGAAGCGCACGGGTGGACAGAGCCATCTTTGTATCAGTTGTTTGAAATTAAAGAATTTACTGATTCTCCTCTTATCTGTTGTGTACTCTCTATCTCTTTCTCAGATTCTGTTCGCTGCGCCGTGTAATATTTTACACATCCTTCCATACAGAGAGAAAACAGAACAAAACAGAAACTCAACAGAAGCTATCAGGACCAAACAGAATATATCAGAACATCAACAGAACTTTACATCTCTACTAATAAATATCATGAGCTTAATAAAACCATTCCAACCTATCCAAAAAACTCTCAAACCACTTCCAAACCAATCAATCATCTCATAAAATCAACCATTCAGCTCTCAAAAACAACAAAAATCAGCAAAAAAATAGGTCATTTCAACACTCAACATATCCCCACACTTAATAAGGAAGCGTCCTTGTGACCTAGGAAAAAGGGAATACAAGTTCATTCAAGAGCTCAATTTTGATCTTCAATAAATCTTCAAAAACAGTCCATCCAACCACGACCCTAACTTATAACCTGTATCTCATATTAAAAAAATACAACGAAAGGAAAACCCTTTATACATTAACACTTCTTATCAAACTAGAAATCACAACAAACTTGTAAAGGATATAAGAGGTTTCTTCTTCTGCATCAGCATCTTCAACTATCAACCAGCAACACCATCACCGCAATTCTCCAAAAATGTAGCTTGCACGAAAGCAAATCGAATAGGCAACTACCACGATCTTATCACATAAATTAACCCACAACATAAACACTACACACAACACAACCATGTGAATGACTCCTCCAAAAAGAGAGATTTATCATTAAAAATCATCCACAATACATTGCAAAGGTATCAATGAAGATGATCCCTTTTGAAAGCTTGGTGATTTCGAAAATGATCCATGGACAAGGATTCATCTACAAATGTCTTGGGAGAATTCTGAAAAATTTGAAGGCAGCACATCCTTTCCAACAAGACAATGTATATGCTAGGCAAATAGAGGGCATGAAAGTACAAGACATCCAGTTGTTGGGAATCAATGCTCACATTGACATTCATGCACAACTTTGGAATAGGTTTTGAATCATTATGAGAATGCCTATGCATATATGCCAGGTACCAAGTAAAATGAGCAGTTAAGCGCACACAAGGATCTGCAGACTGAGAATATTGCTGAGCAAAATGCAGATAATTCTGATAAGCCTGACTAGCACTTATCCATTCTCCTGGGATCAATGGCCAATTGATTTGATGTCCGGTAAGGAAATCATTTGAACTCCAGCCTCTTCTTCGAAGAATCTTCTGATCAAAACCTTGATACCCACTCACCAACTGAGGAGGATTAGGAATAGAAGTGTTAGGAGACGAAAGAGGGACTAATGAAAGAGGATGAAGCGATGGATAGGCAAAATCATAAAATGAAGAATGGATTAAAGATGGATTTGCTGAAAATTGAGGAGATTTGGTTATGAAAGGCATTAAAAGATAAGCAAGAAAAGTTGATACAATGCCAGGGGATGGGGAAGGACAAGGATCAGGAGGCAGAAAAACTCGATCTTCAATAAAAGAACAATGGGTAAATATAGGAATTTGAGGAGATCCTTGAGGTTGGAAAAGAAGGGGTAAAATGACCTTTGGGTTAGATTGAAAAAGGGAAATATAAGCATCATACCTATGAGCCATTTGTTGATTATGAGTTAGGCATGGTAAGGACGGACCTAAAGCTGATCTACGATGATAGGCTTCAAAGAAAGAAGTATCAAATGGGGGTTGGTTGGAGAGATAGGCTAAAAGATCCACCCTCAGTTGGTTAATGTTCTGGGCATGAGCAGAAGCTTTGACCTGACGGTGATTCAAAATGACAGCATCAACCATAGTATACCATGAAAACTCAGGACACTCAACCACCTTTGAAGAATATCAGTGGAACATCTCATCAATCCTCAACTCCAAATGTCGGACATACAAAGAAGCTTGCAATACCACATCTTTGACATACCAAGCCAGATCTTCATCATCTGGAATCAGTAAATCACCCCTCAAATACATATAGGACAGAAGCATCGTATCTGGAGTGATAGAGTCTTCAAAAACCATCCTCACTACTTCTATCAGCAAATCAGATGACCAGGCCCTACTCCATCCATCCTTTGGAATAGGTAAATCCATCATGGAAAGTTTTATATAGAAGGCCAATTTCTGTTGTTGATAATGGAAAAAAAAATGAATGATCTGGTGGAACATATTCTTGATACTGCTCAAAAGAAGACGATAATAAATCCATGCGAGATTGCAATCTTTCCACCTTGGCCTGAAATAAGGGACACAATGTAGCCTGTCTCTGAAGAGCTGCCAAGTCTGTAGGGGATAAAAGAGAAACTAGTTGTATAGGACTCTGTGTATTAGACCGAGATTGAGCCAACTAATCTTTGAGTTGCTGGATTTGAGCATTGCTCTGGTCTAAGATAGCTGTGGTGGATTTAAACTTCTTGCTTGGGCAGCTATCACCTCCTTCATCTCTTGACTCTCCTTATGTAACTTATCCCTCTCCTCTGTTACAGCAACCACTTGAGACCTAGCTTCTGCCAACTCAGCTTTCAACTTAGAGATTTCAACTTCTGAGTATCCATGAGCTTACTCTGCTGCTCCATTTGCATACAAAGGTCAAAGAATTTCTCCTGAGCAGAGGCTAATTCAATATTGGTCGTATTCAGTTCCTCCTTAGACTGCTAAACTTCATCATAAAATGAAGAATATAATTGCTGGATACAGGCAGTCATCGAAAGTTTAATAGAACTCTGGATATCCTTGCACAGGAACGGAATAACATCTCTTGTTACCAGGCGGTGAACAGAAGAAATAGTAAGTTCTAGCATCCCGTCTCTATGGGCTCTAAAAAGATTTGGCGTCTGAAGGAATGCATGCAAGGTGCTGCAAGACTGGCCAGGAACTGTCACTGGAACTAGAGGAGAAGGAATAGGCACTGACTCAGCCACCCTCTTGAGGTGTTTTCTCTGAATGACAAGGGGAGGAGGAGAATCATCATCCTCAATTATCACATCATCATCTTCATTATGAGGCAGAGGAGGAACTTCTATAAGATCAATTGGAGGGAAAGGAACTTCCTTTGCAAGGGCAGCATGTAGCAAGAAGACATACAGGAAGGACCCAAATATAACATTAGTCACATTTCCTCGAGTAGCTCGGATAAAGTGGTGATCCATCTTGAAGAGGAGGTACGTACTCCAATCAATAGTTATGCCTTTCAAAATCATTCGTGAAGCTGTAAACAACTCCTTGGAAAGATAATGAGATGGGGATTTTGCAAGCATGAACCTGTCCTGAAGGAATTGGCATTGTTGTTTCCATAGGGGATTGGAAATCATGGAGACACCGACTCCTAACGTGGTAATGACCTTCTTTGGATCAAGAACATATTGAGTCTACTTCTGCAACAGCTTCAAAATATCGTCATTGGCGAACAACTGTCTAGCAACAGGGACAGACTCCCCACGATATGGTAGACCAAGAGCCTTGCCTAGACTCTTCGGTGTCAGAAGAATAGTAGTGCCATGGAATGGAGCGGACCTCTTACTGTAAGAGGTTAAAAACTCGTCACAAATGGTAGGATCGTTTGGAACCAGTGGGAAAGAAAGGCTCATGAACTTGGACAAGCCCGCTTTAGCGACAACGTTCGAATCCAGTAACAAAGAATAATCATGTAAAGCCAAAGGAACATACTGAATCGGGGGAGAAGTACGAGAGGGTGCCATTCAGATGGTTACACACACACACCACAAATACAGACAAACCAAGAGAATGCCTGCAAAGCAACAAACGAAAACCAAGGATAAGATATCAACCAATGTGGTAAAACGTGACTCAACGAACTATCCCCAAGCAAACCACAGCCTAGAAAAAATTTGACATGACCTCTACACATATGTGACCGAAAGCTTCATGCTATGCAACATTCAAACACCCAAATCCCCATATCAGGCAATAAAGAAAAAAACTACACACCATACTCGTAATCGTAACACATGGACAAATCAGACCACAAAAAAAAAAACGGACATCAAGACTGGACCATAACTTGACTATCAGTGTCAACTAATAGATTTGTATGCGCCCATCCCACGAAGCGAGTTCATTAAAAAGGGGAAATAAGTGCAGTGAGGGAGAATCACAAATTAGAGTTTCAGAATTTTTCTTTTTTTCTTTTCCTTTTCTTTTCCGCCCACAATTTGCGTTGTCGATACAGATTGTGATCCATATCTCACAGACATACCGATCCCGGGTAATGATGATGCCCGATCCTCGATTCGATGGATATTAGACAAGTTAGCATTAGCCATTTGTGAGGGTCGTTCCAACTCAAAAATCTCACCCAGAATTAATGGTTATAGGGGTTAATGAAGGGTTCATTTTATGAATTATTAAGAAATAGGTGAGTTTTTAATTAAGTGTTAAACCTTAACAAGAAAACTGCGGTTCCTTCTTAAAATTTTAATTACAAATTATTAGGTTGGAATGGTGCATTAACGCAACCCGGACTTTGATACCAGACTGAGGTCTCTAAATGCAAATTCATTTATTAAAAATTAAGGTGATGTGGAGCGCTTTTTTGCCAGCGCGTACTTTTGTGACGGCTGGTTCATTTTTATTAAAAATATAAAACTGCCTGTGAAGCACATGTAGTGCATGCTAAGTGAACGGCTGGTTGATTTTAATTAGAAAAATGTGTGTTTGGCGCGAGCGCGCATGCCATGGTAGTGTTTAGGATTCATGTTAAAAATTAAGCGTGAATTTTGGGATAGCGCAAAAAACAAAAATATAAAATGAAAAATACCTGAAAGTGGGTGTATGTGTATGCAATGAATACGCACGTCTCAATCCCCAAAATGTAGGTCAGCAATCTAAAAAGAAAAACCACGGACTGAAAATAATTGGACACACGACATAGCAAGATTAGTGTATATAAATTTGTTTGGATGACTAATGGCTTATATGCTGTTGTTGTTGTTGTTTTTTTGTTTTTTTCTAAATAAAATAATGCGTATTGTTGATTGTGTATTTTGGTTTTTATGTGTTTTTGTTTGTTGTAATGTTTTTTTTTTCGTGTTTTTGTTGATCTTTGTGGTAAAATTTTGACAATGAAACACATATAAAAATGTTGAAGATTTTCAGCATCAATCCACTACGTGTGACCAAGGTATCTAGATTTTACCAGATTTTTCAACTTGTGTTTGAAATTAAGGAGGATTTTTCATGAATTTAGGCATTTAACGAAGCATTTTTGCCATAAAATAATAATTGAATAAATTGACACAATATTTTCAACTTAGGAAATATTCCAAAAATAAGCTAAGAAGTTGATGAAATTTTCACGAATTTTTTTGTGATTAAATTGGTAATTTTACCCATTTTAATGAATTTTTGCTCATTTTGTGTGTATTTTTTAAAGAATTTTTACTTTTAAAAATTTCTGAAACTTTCTTGAAATTTTCAGTTTGGAAAAATATTTCAATTGACTGTAAAAATATTGTAAACTTTTTAATATTTTTTGGTAAATTTTTTGAATTTTAATTGATTTTTAATGAATTTTTGAATTTAAAAATGTATTTTTAGGGTTTTTCGGGTTTGAAAATTGAAAATTCGAGAATATACCCGGGAATGGATTGCGTGTCAGCTGCGTGTGAACAACTGGCTGCTGCACACCACCGCACGGACAAGCTAACACGCGTCCCCGTGCGTGAATAGCCGCTAACGGACTCCCGCACGAACCCGCACACACCTCGTGTGGGACAGGGGGTTGAGAAGGGTTTCTGCGGGTTTCGGTGGGTTTCTTCAGGTTTCTGCGGGTTTCGTCCTGTTTTACGTTTTGGAGGTCTTCGACGGGTACGGGGCGTAAGAGGGACTGGGGGGAATGGGGGCCTGTGGGGGGTTGTTGGGGTTTGTGGGGTGGGTGGGATGGGGGGTTGGGAGGGGGGAAGGGTGGATTGGGTGGGATTGGGGGCTTGGGGGGGTAGGTGGGTTGGGTGGGATTGGGGGCTTGGGTGGGGTAGTGGGGTGGGTGGTAATTAGGGTGGGAAGGGGGGCTTCTGGGGGTTGGGAGGTGGGAGTGTGTGTTGGGGTGAATGGGTGGGACTGGGGGCGTGTGGGGGGTGGGGTGTGGGGTGGGATTGGGGGCCTGGAGGGGGGTGGGAGTGTGTGTGTGGAGGGTGTGGGAGTGTGTGGGGCAGGATTGGGGTGTAAAGGGAGGCGTATGGGGGGGTGTGTAAGGGAGGGGGGAATAGGAGGAACGGCGTGGCTGGGGGGTGGAGGCTCGACAGGGCAGGCGGCGAATGGCACAGCGTCCGGGGCGAGGCACGTTCCAGGTGGTAGTGGCCAGGGCGTCAGAAGGCCCAGGCTATGCGGTGGATAGGGCGAGGTGGCGCCACAGGCGGCAGGGCGTGAGCATGGCGGAGCCCAGGCGGGGCTAGGCGGCCAGCGAGGGGGCATGATAGCGGCAGGACGTCAGAGGCACGGGAGCAGAAACGCCAGGCGCGCGGCTACACAAGACGCTAGGCGGGAGGCCACAGGAGCGCAGGCAGTGTGTCGCGGCGGCAGCATCCGGGGTGGGGGAAGAGGAGGGAGGGAGGAGAAGAGGAGGAGGAGAGAGGAGATGAGGAGGAGGAAGGAGATGGAGAAGAGGAGGAAGGGAGAAGGGAATGGGAGGGAGAAGGGGACGCAGAGGGGGAGATGGGGAGGGAGGTGGTTGGGGGTCGGGGAGAGAGAAAGGGGGGTGGGGGGGATAGGGGAGGGTGCCCGTGGGGAAAGGGAGGGAGATAAATGTGTTTTTTTTAAATAATAAATTAAATAAAGAAATTAAATAAAAGAAAGGCGTGCCCCCGTCCCGCGCACGTGCGTGGGGCGGGGTAAAAAAATTTGCCATGATGGGATCGGAATGGCGTCGGGACGTCGGTACGGGGCATGGGGACGCGACCAGGGCGTGTGGAGACGCGTAAAATCGAAAACAGACATGTTCACGCGCGGGACAAGTCACGCGAAACACGTAAAAATAAAGAAAAATTAATATCTCCCAATCCGGGCATCAAAACGAAATGACGTAAAAACAAAAAGTGTGCACGACGGTAGGGGGAAGACAGGGCGTTCACATGCAAAAAACGCAAAAAACGAGTCCAAAAATGCAAACGAAAATTAATATCGAAAGATCCGTGCATCGGAACAAGGCGCAGGAAGAAGGAAAAATGTGTAGAAAAACGTGCCCGATAATCCTAGCACGTCAAAACATGGTTCCGACTGAGATAAGATGCGTTCACATGGAAAAAACCCAAAAAACAAACCTGAAAATGGAATCGGAAAATCATATTGGACGAACCGCTTGCCGGAATGACATGTAGTAAAAAGGAAAAATGTCTGCAGGAAGGGGTGGCACAGGGTTGTCATGTTAAAACACAATTCCGGTGGAAGTAGGAAGGGTTCACATGCGAAAAACACAAAAAATACACCTGAAAACGCATTTAAAAATTAATAATTAAAAATCCAGAAGTTGAAAGAGAGTGGAGGAAAAAGGAAAAAGGTGGGGGAAGGCGCGGTGGACACGGCTGTCAAATCAAATTAAAATTCTGATGCAAACAGGACAGGTTCACATGGAAAAATGTCAAAAAGATACATGAAAAAGTCTCGAGAAATCGCAAAAATTAATAGTGGACAAACCGTGCTTCGAAATGACACGGACTAAAAATAAAAAATGTCAAGGGGAAAGTGGTTGCCAGGGTTATGATGTCAGATCATCGTTCCGAAGCAAGCAAAGTGCATTCACATGAAAAACCGGATAATGTGCGCAAAATGCTTCAAAAATTAATAACCCGAGAACCGTGCACCGGAACAAGGGTAGGTAAAAAGGAAAATTGGACATTTCGAAGGGACGAACAGGTTTATAAAGGTAGATTGGAAGTCTGTTAAACGTAGGGTGCGTTCACATAGAAACACAGAAAAATAAGGGAAAACGAGAAATGGAGGAGGAACAGCCCCAAGGGAGGGGTGACAGGAGACGGGTGGGTGGGGAATGGACCCAGGAGTGTAACAGAAAGTCATGGCATACATGCATGAGCAAAGTGAGGAATATGCAAGACGGTAGGCAAGGTAGACGCATAGGGACGCGTCCCCACACTTAAACCTTAACGGGTAGGGTTGACCGAGCAACAGGGACCTAATACCACACAACAAACCAACTGCTAACGTCCCCACACTTAAAACATGACCATCAATGACCACAGAAGGTGTAGGGTTAGAAAAACTTGGCCCATATTGTCGAGAATCAAGGTTGATTGTCGATGGCACGTCCACTGTCATTGTCGGCTCTGTAGGAGGTACCAAGGTTCGCTCCAGCACACGTCCTTCGTGGCAGGGACCACGCGGCAGCACCCACGGAAGTAGCTGGTTGAAAGAATTGCATAAAATTCTGAGAGCGAAATTTTGGTGCCGAGAAGTGCTTAAAAATAGCTAAAAACTACGAATATCAAGGGAAAAATATTCAACGTCGAAGGCGGCGGCTTAATCTAGGACGATTTTAAGCATCAAAGTGCTTTAAAGGCGCACGAGCGACACTTGTTGATTTTTCATAATTTTTCAGACTGTGGTGCGGGTTGACAAGAGTTACCGACCAATGCGGGATGTCAAGCCGGATGCCCAGGATTTTTCAGAGCTCGATTCAGAGTCCGGATGGGGAAGGAGCCAAGAAATGGGCAAGATTTGAAGAGGTGGACCAAACTTTGGTCAAGTGGTCATGACCTTTGGGGGGGGGACATGCAACTTTTAATGTAGCATGAAATTTCACATGAAGGAGGAGAGGAAAAACGTGAGGAGAGGGTGCATCCTGATGGCACCGAAAAATGCGCTTCTTGGGAGAAGAATGGAGATGGCAGCCTCAATACACCCTACCCAATCGGCATTCGGGCTTCATTCCCTCCTTCTTGCTGATCATATCGCTGCCTCTCGCCCGAGAAATGTTGGCCTGGTTGGAGAATTCTGAATATAGTCTTTCTCTCTCCTCCCTCTATCTCTTCTAAGGGCAGATTCATGTGGTGGAAAAGAAGAAGAAGAAGAATGGATGACGGATGCTTGTCCAATGAAGACCGGATTGCTCCGTGGTTCAAGAGGAATGAAGATTGCTGATTGTGGGCTGTCATGAGCATTAATGGCTGCTGGAAATCAGTCCGGAGACATGGCAAATAAAAACCCGCAACCCACAAAGAACGGTAATCTCATTTTTACAAAGGAAATTGATGTTTTATGCAATTTGCTTCATAAATACTTGTTTCTATGGGATGATTATGCATTATAATGTTGTTTGCTATGAGTTTGATCAGTTTATGCTTAGAAAATCAGAAAATCATAAGTGTTGTGACTGAAACTAATAGTATAAAACCCGTAAAACATGCGAAATATGGGAAAATTGGGTGTTTTTTATATATAAATGGAAAATATAATAAGAGACACCAACTAAATTTGTGTTTTTGCTGAAAATGAACCTAAGGGCCACAGCCCACAACTCATGTTGTATTTTCACTCGTTTAATATTGCGAAAAAATACAAGAAAAATAGGAAAAATGGAGAAAAAATAGGGAGAAAATGGATTTCGAGTGCCGAAAATTAAGAAAAAATAAGAACCATGTTTGTGGATATATGGGGGGTCTGAAGTATGAGGTTTAGCCTTAGTTCAGCCCTACCTTTATGTTCTAGTGAGTTTTTATTGCTTTTCATACAATAAAAACATGGAAATGAACCCTAAACCGATCAATAATGCACAACCTAAATGGGTGAGGGGGTAGAGTGTATAAAAGGTGTTCAAATGCTGAATGAAATGATGAAAAGCTTGCTGGTTTTTTTTGCATATCACATAGATCGGTCGTTAATTAAAAATTAAAAACCTAGTAGCACGGGGTTTTCTCGGTGCTAGGTTCATGCAATGCAGCATACGAGCAATAGTCAAAATCATTGAAAGAAATGTTTTCCACATGTGCACCATGATGATTTTTCTTTGTTTGAGCACATGGACATTCACAATTTGCATGAATCATAAAGAAATTTAAAAGGTATCAAACAATATCTCCTGGATGCATGGCAATTGCTTTCTAGAGGAATATGACCAACGTTGAGTGAGTAAGGTTGTCCGAGTTGTAGGCTAGGCGTTGGGTCTAAGGGGGAAGAAAGTGAGGTAAGGTACATTCCTGGATACGATCAATTGGTACCTTGAGTGGAAATGTGTGCGATATTATGTTATATATGTTTAGCGACGTATCGAGGGGCCAATCCCCAAGATGTAGGAGAGTCGCAGTGAGGTAGCGGCAGTGAGCCGTGGGAGGACCTCCTATGTTTGTACTTTGTGCTATTTGGCAATGTGCTGGGACTCTCTATGAGGAGTGTTAATTGGATTAGAGTTGGACTACAAGACATGATACAAACGCAAGATGTTTAGGAAGATGATGTATGTGTCATCAATGCTCCTGGTCCGCGAGGCCGTGGGGTTGTTGAGCGCATGATAGAGGTCCGGCTAGTGCATGAGCCAGTGCCGGCCCGTTTTAGGTCCCATCAATGGTGCGTTTACCGAGAGCCGCTTAGAAGTGGTGGTCCTCTCCTGGTTGTCTAGGGACTAATTAGTAGTTTATGCCAAAGGATACTGAGATTGACCCATTATTCATTGATAAGCATCGTCTAGCCGAAATCCAAAAGCAAGAGAGAGACGCAAGAGCTAGGCGACATGCTGAAATTCTTAGGAGGTATTCCCCTAAGCGTAGAGGTGCTAAACCCTTACAGGGAGTGGATCTAGTGGTCTTGGTGCCACAAGCAGTAAGTTAGGAGAAGGTGGAAACTCTAGTGCTCCCCTTTCTTTCATAAGGCAGTCTACATCAAGTGCAGGAGGTGTAACCTCACCGTCCCCTATTCCTAGTGTAAATCCAATTTCCAACATGGTGCAGCCCATTGCAATTCCTGCAGGAACGATGGATTTGCCGGCTCTAGGTTACCCGCTACCCATTTTTAATGGGCTAGTTGAGGAAGATGCGGAACTCCACATCAGGGAGTTTCAAAAGCTGATGTTTAACTATCGCATCCAAGAAGAAGGACATTTAATGATGTTCTTCAACATGACTCTCAAAGGAAGAGCTGCCATATGGTATCATGGTTTAGAAGCCACAACCATATTGAATATTGATTCATTTTATGGAGCTTTTCGAAGGGAGTTTTCCCCTGAAAGGGGTGGGCAATATTGGTTGCGTGTACTCAATGTGACCCGCCAAGAACCACACGAGGATATTCGTGCTTATGCGAAGAAACTAAAAGAGGTTTTCCGTAAGTTGGACACCTCTATTCCGATCCTCACAGCTACCCAATTGCAATATTTTTTACATGGTTTGGACTTTAATATCCAGTTGCAGTTGAGTAGTGTCCCTTTAGGGGATATAGATACTGCCATTACATGAGCACAAGAAGTGGAATCCCGACTACAAGCAGCCTATGCCTCTCGAGGCAATCGGAATATGGGTCTAGCATTGAGAAATAATATGGCGACGGCCAATGGCAGTAGTAGCCAAGGGATAGCGATGGCTAATCCTAATGGGAGAGGGAACATGATGTAGAATGTGCCTTTATTACCAGCTCCCCCTAGCATGTCGATGCCTACGGGCAGTCAAATGGCTCCAAATGGTGGAGGCCAGGTAGCTAATCCTAATACCATGCCTGTGGTTCAATAACCAGTGCCTAATCGAATCGTTAGGCCGATGGAACGACAGGGTAATGATCAAGGCTACGAGTCGAGTGCTTCCAATGTTCTTGGCGAGGTTAAGGACATGATGAAGCATTATATCGACATGATTACGGAGCAGTATCGATAAATAGTGGTTGATGTCAACTTCCTTAAAAAACAACAAAATTTGATAGGAAGTAGATACCCGGATGAGGGTGCACCTTCGAGGTTTAGCTGCAAATGGTGGTGGGCAACATTATCCACGAAATTGCCCAAATGTCAAGTGTGACATCTGTGGGAAATACAGCCATTTAGCAACCACTTGCTGGAGTAAGATTAGTTTCCTCCAGCGAGGGAGTCGGCAAACCAGGGCCTGTTAATCATCGTGCGCAAGGAAATGATTCCCAGCGAGAAGACGGACCTATGCAAATACTCCAACGACCAAAGACTACAGTGGAGGAGATGCCTAGTGGTAGTGGGGTTAGTTTGATTGAGGCTGTGCGTATTAATGACGCTAAAATCTCTAATCTGCGAGCTGTCCTTACAAGAGGTCAAAAGGGTAGAGAGGTCGATAAGGATAAGCCTGTCGACAGAAACCCTAAACAGGGCGACAAAGGAACGCAAGTTCTGGATCCTGCCATGGAAGGGGAACCTCTGAAGCCCGTGGAGAGTAAAACCGATGTTAAGAAGGATAAGGAACCACCGAGAAAGAAGGTGAAAGTTAAAAAAGAGGCAATAAAGCCAGTTCAGCGACCTAAAGAGCGGATGGTTTGGCGTGAAAAGTGAACTCTACCGAACTATAATGAATTCGATTTGGTGAGCTCTCTTTGCGAAGTCAAGCCAGATGTGAACCTTTTACAGCTTATTAAGCTTTCCCGAGGAGTACGCAAGGAATTTAGAAAGATCCTGTGTACCGGGTATATCGTAGAGCCTTTGGGTATTGCGCGAGTTGGTGATGACTGGTTCGAGCATGCTGAGAAGCATTGCCCAAGGGTTGCATCCTATGTCGATGGGATATTAGTAGATTATGTCATTGTCGACATGGGATCATCTGTTAATATTATGAGCTCTAAACTGATGGAAAGGTTGAGTCTTGCGATCCAGAAAGATACCTCCACAATTCTCAGAATGGCAGATGATAGTTTGAGACAGTTGGAAGGCTGCATTACTAAGGTCCATGTCACTATTGCAAATATAGAATGCCTGTTGGACTTTAGGGTAATTCGTTTTGCAGGGTGTCCAAGTTACCAAGTATTACTTGGATGACCTTGGATCTTGCAAGCGAATATACCCGCCGGTCGGCTGATATTCGGCAGAGGTGCTCAGCACGTGGTGATTGATGCCTATCTTGAGTCCCCGCAGAGTGAGAGAGCTCCTCTATCTTCTATAGAATTGGAGACATTAGAGGATTTATCCGACAGTGAGACATCATCGACTGATGAGTCCAAAGAGGGATTCACCACGGAAGACATCTATCAGATCACTTTGAACGAGCCGATAGAGGCCCAAGATTATATAAGAGATGCAGATGTTATCAAGCTAGACCTTGGCACGCCAAATGATTCGCGGCCAATTAAATTAGGTTCTATGCTCAGCTCAGCAGAAAGGGAGGACTATGTGTCCTTGATTCAAGAATTCCGCGACATTTTTGCTTGGAGTTATAATGAGCTGAGAGGCATTCCTCCCAGCCTGACTGTTCATACTATTCCTGTAAAAGAGGACAGTCGTCTTGTGCGTCAGAAAGTAAGGCGTATGCCTTTCGAAGTGAGGGACGGGCTGTTTGAGGAGTTACAAAAGCTTCGGAGAGCGGGTTTGATTTTTCCTGTGCAACACACGGAATGGTGTTCACCAGTTGTGATCAGAAAGAAGAAAAATAATCAAATCCGATTATGTGTAGATTTTAGAGAGCTGAATAAGCATACGGTTAAGGATTACTACCTGTTGCCATTCATTGACCAGATTGTGGATCAATTAGCGGGTAGGGAGATATATTCGTTTATGGATTGCTCTGTAGGACACAACCAGATGGCAATTGCAGAAGAGGACAGGTTGAAAACAACTTTTATTACTGTCTTTGGTACTTTTACGTACCATGTGATGGCCTTTGGTTTATGCAATGCGCCTGGTTCGTGGCAACGAACAGCAGATAAGACATTCGGTGACATATCTCCTGAAGAGTTAAAGGTGTTTATTGATGACTTAGGGGCAGCCACCGTGAGAGAAAGGTAGTTGATTATTTTGTGAAAATGTTTTGAGCGGTGTAGGCAATTTTGCATTGCTCTAAACCCATGGAAGTGTGTTTTTGGTGTACCTTATGGGCTATTGCTGCACCATGTGGTCAGTTTGGTAGGTATTGCAACAGATCCTGAGAAGGTCAAAGTCATAGTTGCCATGGGTCCACCACGCACTCCGAAAGAAGTTCATAGCTTTCTTTCTTGGGTTGGTTATTACTGTAGATTCATAAACGCCTTGGTAGAAAGAACGTTGTCGCTTACAAATATATTGTCCTTTAGCTGTTTGTTTGTATGGGGTGACCCTTGTAAGGTAGCTTTCGAGGATGTGAAGCAGGAGCTAGTAAAAGCTCCCGTTTTAAAAGCACCTAAAAGAGGTGAGATGTTCTATATATTTTCAGCAGCCACCATGCATAGTATCAGCTGTTGTTTAGCCCAATTTTGGAAGAACAGTGGTATCATCTGATAGCCTTTGCTAGTCAGAAATTGGGCATTTCAGAGATCAATTATACCGAGAAGTTGTGTCTTGCGATGGTCTTTGGGACCAAGAAATTCAGGCACTATATCCTCTATGAGAAAGTTTTGCTTTATACGAAGGCGGAGAGGCTTCGATTATTGATGAATAAGCTGCAGCCGCCTGATCGTCTAGCGAAGTGGTTAATCACTTTGCACGAGTTTGATTATGAAATCAGGAGTAAGCCACTAAGGTTACATGGTATTGTGGAATGTCTTGTGGACTTTGGGGAGCTGAAAGAATTTGTGGTTGAAGGTAGTGACATGGAGTCGTTATTTAAGATAGATACGGCATCTATTGCCTCCTAGTATGCTGCAATAACACATTATTTATCGACAGGAGAGGCTGGATCCGAACTATCTAAAGATGAGAGAAGGAAAATTAAGCACTAGGCATTAAAGTTTGCTTTGATCGCAGGTACATTATATCGGCAAGGGATTGATGACATCTATCGCTGATGTGTGATGCTTGACGAGGTGCCATTCATTTTGGAAGAGTGCCATGATTCTGCTTGCGGAGGTCATTTTGCTGGATGGCTTATAGCACAAAAGGCTTTAAGAGTAGGTTACTGGTGGCCTACCATCTTCTAGGATGCGTTTGCGTATGTTAAGAGATGCGATATTTGTCAACGACATGATAGTCCAGAGAATAGGAAAAGACCACTCACCCCTATCATGGTGATACTTCCATTTGTGAAGTGGGGAATAGACTTTGTGGGTCCTATTACTCCTTCGTCGACTGCGCAAAAGAGGTATATTATTGTAGCAATTGACTACTTAACAAAGTGGTCAGAAGCACGTGCAACAAGGAAAGATGATGCTAAAGAAACTGCTAGTTTCCTTTTAGAGCAGATAATATGCCATTTTGGTCCCCCGAAAGAATTAGTGTCAGACCATGGAACCCATTTCCTGAATAAGGTGATCAAAAGCTTGACTGAGGCTTGGAAAATCAAGCACAATAAAACGACTCCTTATAATCCGCAAGGAAATGGACAAGTTGAAAGTACTAATAAACAGCTTGTGGGTATCTTGTCCAAGATAGTCTCTGAGAAGAAACGAGACTGGGAAAAGAAGCTGTATGTGGCAGTATGGGCATATAATACCACGTTCAAGCGAGCCACTGGCCACATGCTGTTCAAACTAGTTTATGGTGAAGAGTGCATTTTACCCTTAGAAATTGAGTTGCCGACCATAAGATTTGCAATAAACCATCCTTTGGGTAATGAGGACGCCCTATTAGAACGTTTCACGACTTTAGTGCACCTCGATGAAATTAAGTTGCAAAGCCTATTACACCAAGAGGTGGCTAAACGTCGCATGAAACAGTTTCATGACTTGAAAGTGAAGAAGTATACCTTTAAGAAAGGACAACTGGTTTTGTATTACGATGTGCATAGGGAACTGTTCCCAGGGAAATTGGAACCTAAATGGGATGGGCCCTACAAGATTGTCAGGTTAGGGAAGTATAGGTCTACAGCCCTATTAGCTGATCTACATGGAGTAGAGTTTAAGAATAAGGTTAATCTTAATAATATTAAACATTATTATTTCTAAGTATGCTAATATATAGAGAAATGCATTGTAGGTTCGTGCTAGAGATGATTTGAGACCTGCGGAAGAGCTAAAAGTTGGTGGATGGGTCGGTTAATCCCTTATTTGGAGCACCCATATCTAGAGCAGAGATACCATTAGGGGAAACTCATTTGGTGGAGCAAAGGGTATAAAGTGATTGATCAAGAAGACGAAACCTTTGTGTGGGAGAGTAAAGTCTTTTTCCATCACTGTTTACAACTGTTGATGAGTATCCCTGTTGAGTTCAATGAAGAAGGTGGGATGGAGATGTCAGTACATCCTCTCAATATGTTAAACTTTGATTACCATAATTACGAATAGAGGAGTTTGTGATGGCCGGCTGTGTAAACCCATTATGGACGTACACATTATATTTTGACGGAGCGTCCAGGGGCCCTAATAGAAAAGCGAGTGTTGGAGTAGTAATTCGAGACCCCCGACGTAGAGTTGCGATGAAGTTAGCTGCTTATCTCGGGGTAGGATTCACTAACAATATGGCAGAGTATAAAGCCTTGATTATGGGACTCTATATCGCCAAACAAGGTGGTATTCGTCGATTGTTAGTAAAAGGGGATTTCCAGTTGATCCTGAATCAGCTAGATGGGACATACACAGTGCGGAGTCCCATTCTTTGTATGTATCATCGGACTGCGATGACCCTACTAGAGGAGTTTGAGAGAGTGTCTTTTCAGCTGATTCCATGCTACTGGAATCAGTTTGCGGATTCATTAGCAAATCTTGCTTATGAGGAAGACCTCTTCTTTAATTGTGGTCCTAGTTTGGATATTGTTATCAATGATGAAACAGGACCCGGTCGCTTGTGGGGTATGTTATCAAAGCATGCGATATATGGCAGACAATGGTTGATATGGGTGATGCAAAGAGTGGCCGAGACCAATCTACCGTTATTATCTGGGACCCATAGGTTAATTAGACAACATGTTATGCGTACGCCTCTTGCTATTTATGCAGGAGGGATATGTCATAACCTTATGCATTTAGTTTAGGGCTACGAGCCTGTTTTTCCTCCTTGGAAAGGAGCTTATTATTGTATATCTGGATTCTTCCAAGGAAGGATGTGTAGGTGCTATTCTGTTTGATCTCGTTAGGCCAAGCGGGCTGATTCGGTTTGGTAGCGAAGTGCTTTATTTCATTAGGCCAAGAGGGCTAGTTGTCTGTTTAGTGCAGGTGCGGTTAATGGTTTCTTGTTTTAGTTTTGTGCTAGACAGGTTTGAAGAAGAGCTTGGAAGGAGCCTTTTGTTGCGTGGAAGCTTCTTGTGGCCCTATCCAGGTGATATCTCTCCTTTATGAGCACTGTGGTTTTCATGTTATATGTGTTTGTGTACTTGTTAAGGGGGGTTTTTCGTTTCTTGTTGGGGACCGACGTCCAAGGCATGAAGTCCCAGGATTAGGTTCAGTATGTTTGAGGGAGGTCTGAGTAGTTGCCTCTTGTAAAGACATTGTCAAGCCTCAGAAGACCTGTTTTAGAAGGGAGTCTTTGTGACCCTGTTCTACTAGCCTGCTAGGCAGCCGTTCCAAAGTTCTTGTTAGTTGTGAGGTAGTTAGAGAAGCCCGTCGAAGGAAAAAGATGATAAAGGACAAAAAACCCTGAATATCTTAAAGCTAATAAAAATATACAAAGGTGTGTAAAAAGAGGTTCTAAACCCTATAAAAATCAAAAAGGAAAGAAAGAGAAATTTATGAGCAGTTGATCATCGCCTAGCGAAGGCCTGGTAGGTTCCTGGGGATGAGTCAGACCCAGGGCCGATACCTTGTCTTCTTAGGGGTGGCCTCTTGCTAGAAAAGAAGAAAGTAAGGAAGGTTGGAGTGAAAAAAAAGTGTCAGAAAAGGATTAAGTATCGCCTTGCGAGGGCTTGATAGGTTCTTAGGTACCGAGACAGGTCCTGAGGCCGATGCCCTATTCTCCTTGGGTCACTACGCTCAGCTCCCTCCTTTTTACATACCCGTGTATGTCAATAAAATAAAACCCTAAAAGAAGAAATGTGCTGAAGGAAAATACTTCTTGATCAGGCTATAGGAGTCCTCACCTAGTAGGAGTCCCTAGTTGTGTTATCCTTAGTTAGGTAGGTAGTTCAGACCACCACTTGGGGAAACCTCTTGGACAATTTTTTTAGTTTGGCTGTGTTTGAGCAGTTGGTTGGTGACTAGCTTCGGACTTTTATCAGATTATGCTAGGCCTACTCCTTATGGATGTCATGCCTTGGTTCTGTCAGGGGGTAGGGTGAGCATTGTGATGTGTTTATTATGTATCTATTTTGTATCAGCTTGATGCTTCCTTTGGTTGTTTTGTGTAGATCTATTGTGGGATTCGACGGGCTGAGTCGCCCTATCCCGTAGTCGCCAATGAGAGAGGAATTTTGGTGCCGAGAAGTGCTTAAAAATAGCCAAAATTTACGAATATCAAGGGAAAATATTCAACGTCAAAGGCGGTGGCTCGATATAGGATGATTTTAAGCATCAAAGTGCTTTAAAGGCGCCCGAGCGACACTTGTTGATTTTTAATAAATTTTCAAACTGTCCTGGGGGTTGAGAAGAGTTACCGACCAATGCGGGATGTCAAGCCGCACACCTAGGATTTTTCAGAGCTCGATTCGGAGTCCGGACGAGGAAGGAGCCAAGAAATGGGCAAGATTTGAAGAGGTGGACCAAACTTTGGTCAAGTGGTCATGACCTTTGGGGGGGGGATATGCAACTTTTAATGTAGCATGAAATTTCACATGAAGGAGAAGAGGACAAACGTGAGGAGAGGGCGCATCCTGATGGCACCGAAAAATGTGCTTCTTGGGAGAAGAATGGAGATGGCAGCCTCAATACACCCTGCCCAATCGACATTGGGGATTCATTCCCTTCTCCCTACTGATCATATCGCCACCTCTAGCCCAAGAAATGGTTGCCTGGTTGGAGAATTGTGAATATAGTCTTTCTCTCTCCTCCCTCTCTCTCTTCTAAGGGCAGATTCATGTGGTGGAGAAGAAGAAGAAGAATGGATGACGGATGCTTGTCCAATGAAGACCGGATTGCTCCGTGGTTCAAGAGGAATGAAGATTGCTAATTGTGGCTGTCATGAGTATTAATGGCTGCTGGAAATCAGTCCCGAGACATGGCAAATAAAAACCCGCAACCCGCAAAGAACGGTAATCTCATTTTTACAAATGAAATTGATGTTTTATGCAATTTGCTTCATGAATACTTGTTCCTATGGGATGATTATGCATTATAATGTTGTTTTCTACGAGTTTGATCAGTGTATGCTCAGAAAATCAGAAAATCATAAGTGTTGTGATTGAAACTAATAGTGTAAAACCCGTAAAACACGCGAAATATGGGAAAATTGGGTGTTTTTGATATATAAATGGAAAATATAATAAGACACACCAACTAAATTTGTGTTTTTGCTACAAATGAACCTAAGGGCCATAGCCCACAACTCATCTTGTATTTTCAATCATTTAATATTGCAAAAAAATACAAGAAAAATAGGAAAAATGGGAAAAAAATAGAGGAAAAATGGATTTTGAGTGCCGAAAAGTAAGGAAAAATAAGAACCATGTTTGTGGATGTATGGGGGATCTGAAGTATGGGGTTTAGCCTTAGTTCAGCCTTACTTTATGTTCTAGTGAGTTTTTATTGCTTTTCATACAATAAAAACATGGAAATGAACCCTAAATCGATCAATAATGCACAACCTAAATGGGTGAGGGGGTAGAGTGTATAAAAGATGTTTAAATGCTGAATGAAATGATGAAAAGCTTGCTGGTTTTTTTTCATATCATATAGATCGGTTGTTAATTAAAAATTAAGAACCTAGTAGCATGGGGTTTTCTCGGTGCTAGGTTCATGCAACACAGCATACGAGCAATAGTCAAAATCATTGAAAGAAATGTTTTCCACATGTGCACCATGCTCATTTTTCTTTGTTTGAGCACATGGACATTCACAATTTGCATGAATCATAAAGAAATTTAAAAGGTATCAGACAATATCTCCTAGGTGCATGGCAATTGCTTTCTAGAGGAATATGACCAATGTTGAGTGAGTAAGGTTGTCCGAGCTGTAGGCTAGGCGTTGGGTCTAAGGGGAAAGAAAGTGAGGTAAGGTACAATCCTCGATACGATCAATTGGTACCTTGAGTGGAAATGTGTGCGATATTGTGTTATATATGTTTAGCGACGCATCGAGGGTCCAATCCCCAAGATGTAGGAGAGTCGCAGTGAGGTAGCGGCAATCAGCCGTGGGAGGATCTCCTATGTTTGTACTTCGTGCTATTTGGCAATGTGTTGGGACTCCCTCTGAGGAGTGTTAATTGGGTTAGAGTTGGACTATGAGATGTGATACAAACGCAAGATGTTTAGGAAGATGATGTGCGTCATCAATGCTCATGGTCCGCGAGGCCATGGGATTGTTGAGCGCATGAGGTCCGGCTAGTGCATGAGCCAGTGCCGGCCCGTTTCAGGTCCCATCAAATTCGTCGATGATGAGAAATGTTGCACTCAACTCACAATCACTCAAATGGAATGAAAGAACGGTCACTCACCCCATTACTAATATCACTCAAGAAATAATGATTGAAGCCCATATCTCACACCCGGTTTAAGAAAGTGACAAGGGAATGGTGCAGAGGGAGTATGCCAGGGTGCAGAGTTGATGGTGCATTAGTGCGTCCAACCCGTCTAGCATAGGTGTAAGGAGGAAGGCAAGGGAGCCTTATAGTGCAGTGTACAGAACAGGGCGACGTGTCCTGTGCTGATGGCAAAGACCCATCCCGTGGGTGCATAGGGAAAGGAGAACGTACCTGACTCCAAAGATTGTAACGTCCCTCAATCCTCACCTCTCGGTAATTGATTGAAGAAACTCCAGTCACACTCAGCCCACCCTCTGTCTCACGCTCTCTTGAAAAATACAGAGGGCAACCATGTCCTGAAACCCATTGATGTAATCCTCATGGTCACTTGTACACAGGTTGTATGCCTTGTGTGCATTTGATGGTGCAACTGTGCATCCCACCCTATGCTGGCATACGGTGGGAGAAGGAAGACCAGGGAGCCTTATAGTGCATTGTACAGAAACAGATCGTTCTTTATGCATTGAGAGGCCCATCCCGTGCATGCAACACTTCATTCACACTTCTCACCTCTCATTTGATTTGAAGGAAAAAGACTAGTCTCTTGCCCCACCCTCTGTCTCACACTCGTTTGATAGTTACAGAGGGCAACCCATACTCACTTCCCCATCCAGTGAGGATGAATGCTCGCATCACTCAATTGTTTGTCGATGAAGATCATTGTGAGTTGTTGAAGAGGCATACCCAGGGAGGTAGCCATCAGATCTGATACTTCAATTGGTTGTAGAAAAGATCGTTTGCGAAAGGGGGTAGACAAACTGATGAAGTTGTAGAGACAGCGCACCAAGGGAGGTGGCTTCAAATTTCTTCTGGATAATTTTCTACTGGCGAGTCAGTTATTCTGAACTGCGGGGTGTTACCACCTTTTCTACAGCCAGCTTCCTATCCAAGGGTGTTTACCACCTTTTCTTGGAGCGAGGCCTGCTATGATAGGGAATTGCTTCATTTTCTCCCATAACAGTTTGGTTTTTTTTTCTTTTCTTTTTCTTCGTTTCTTTTTTCTTGTTCTTTTTTTTCTTGTTTTGTTGTTTTTTTTCTTTTTTTCCTCCTATTCTTGAGGGTGTCTCCACCTTTTCTCAAAGAATAGGTCAGCATGACAGGGACCTAAGTCCTTTTCTCCCATGACCGATATGTATATATTTTGTTCTTTTTTTAAAAAGGAAAGGAATGGTAGAAAGACCATATATCAGAACAAACCTCGCCACTGCCGCTGGTGGAAAATAGAGGATAAGAGATCAGGGCTGGAAAGTGGGGTTGAGGGAATAGAGGGTTGTGTTCACCTCATCAGGAGTGGCTGAAGAACGGCTATCAGAAGTAGCATCATAAAAGTTATAGTGCCACGTCAATGGGGGAAAGGATCAGGTGACTGTGATTGTTAAGATCCCCAAGGAGGAAAGTACTTCTTCCGGCAATATCCATTGATCAAGAAGGGATCATCAGAGGCATCAATGGTCTGCACTTGGACAGAGCCATTAGGGTTGACAACAAGTACCTTATATGGACCCATCCACCGCTATTGAAGCTTGCCACGAAACTTGCCAAATCGTGAATCATAGGCTAGGACCAAATCACCTTCTTTGAGCTCCTTGTGCTTGATGAAGCTATCATGGTAAGCCTTACGTCGAGCTTGAATGGCTTCCATGCACTGTAGAGCCATCTTGCGAGTTTCGTCTAAACATTCCAAGTGCAGGAGACGGCATTGCAATGAATCATCGTCCCCCAAACGCTCTTTGATAGCCACTCGCAAAGAGGGTGATTCCAGTTTAACATGGAAAATAACTTCTGTACCATACACCAGCTGGAAGGGTGTCTGTCCTGTTTTGCTGCTTTATGGGAGGTTCTGTACGCCCAGAGGGCCTCCATAAGTTGATCATCCCAATCATGACAATGTGCGGCAATTGTTCTTGTTAGAATCGAGCAGAGGATGTGATTTGTGACTTCGACTTGGCCATTGGCTCTGGGGTAATAAGGAGTGGACTTGCGATGGTGGATCTTATATAGCTCTGTCAACTCTTCCATGACTTTATTAATGAAAGGAGTGCCTCTATCACTTACCAACTCTAGGGGACTGCCAAAACGGGTGATGATATTCTCGTACATGAACAGGGCCATGCTCTTACCATCGTCTCGCTTTAGGGCTTTAGCTTCACACCACTTTGTGACATAATCCATACATACGAGGATGTATTTGTTCTGTTTCCTTCTGGTAGGAGGATCGATTGGGCTGACGAAGTCGATGCCCCACTTCTCAAATGGCTTAAGGGGAAGAATGGGTTGAAGTAGCATAGAACTGGTCTTGGTAGGTTTCCCCATTCTCTGACATGCATCACAACGCTTACAGTAATTATAGGCATTCTTGTGGATGGTCTGCCACTAGTAACCTGCTAACAGAGCTTTCCTGACTATAGCTTCTCCCGCAAAATGGCCTCCACATGGCTTGTCATGGCAAGCCTTCAGAACAATCCCAATCTCATCTCCTGCAACACATCCTCTGAGCACTTCATCTTTGCCTTTCTTGTACAGTGCACCGCCTAATAGGGTGTAGGGGGTTGATTCTAACATAATCTTCTTCCTTTTCCAACTAGAGATGCCAGAGGGTATTGTTTGGCTGCTAGCAGATTGGCAATGTCTACATACCAGGGAGTTACAATATCAACCAGGAATAGGGAAGCATCAGGGAGGTCTGGATCATCATGCTCCTTTTCTACAGTCTACGGGATACGCGACACATGATCAGCCAAAATATGGAAACGACCAGGTTTGGTAATTACCTCAAAGTCGAACTCCTGGAATAGAAGGAGCCATCTCATCATTCATCCTTTCACATCTGCTTTGTTCATCAGGAAGGACATGGCCTCATGGTCCACATAAAATTTAAAGTGAGTGGACAACAGATAGTGGCAAAACTTCTCTAGGGCAAACACCATTGCCAAGCACTCAAGCTCTGTCACTGTATAGTTCCGTTCCCTATTAGTGACTTTTCGACTTGCATAGTAGATCGGTTGATCTGATTTCGAGGGGCCCTTTTGATATAGGACAGCGCCTAGCCCTTCAATGGATGCATCAGTGTGTACATGAAACTCCTTCATCCAATCAGGAGGCTGCAGAATAGGTGCCTCAATCAAACACTGCTTCAGAGTGTTGAAGGTTGTGTCACATTCTTCCATCCAAATAAACTCTGCATATTTCCTCAAAAGCTTGTGCAAGGAGGTTTCGTTTGTTGCAAAATGAGTTATGAACCTTCTGTAGTAACCCATGTGGCCTAGGAATCCCCTCAACTGTTTGAGGTTGGTGGGTGCTATCAGAGCTGCAATCTTTTCGATCTTTACAGGATCTATTGATATCCATTGTGCAGAGACAATGTGGCCCAACAAAACTCCAAAAGAGACCTCAAAGATGCATTTGTCGAGGTTGAGGGAAATCCCATACTCCTGGCATCGGTCAAAGCATTGTTCCAAATGTCCCCAGTGTTCACGGATCAAACTATAGACACAGAAGTCATCCAAATATACCTCAATAAAGTCGTGCAGATGATTTTGGAATGCGGCCATCATGACTCGCTCGAAGATAGCAGGGGCATTGCAGAGCCCAAACGGCATCACTCGATAAGCGTAGGTCCCCCATTCTGTGGTGAAGGTTGTTTTGGATTGGTCTTCTTCTGCTATCTGCACTTGGTTATATCTGCTGAATCCATCTAGAAAGGAATAAAGCTCATGTCCTGCCCCACTGTGTCCAATAGTTGGTCTTTGAAAGGGATAGGAAAGTGATCCTTCTTCATCTTGGAATTCAACTTGCGGAAATCCACACATATACGAAGCTTGCCATTCTTCTTGGGTACAACCACGATGGGTGAGACCCATTCACTATTTGCCACTGGATAGATGAACTCAGCTTCCAAAAGCTTTAGCAGCTCTGCTTTCACCAACGTGGAATAATTCGGGTTCATTCGCCTCTGTCGTTGCTGTACTGGCTTGGCATCAGGCTCCAAATCAATATGATGCTGACATATTGTGGGATCAATCCCCTTTAGGTCTTTGTAGGACCATGCAAACACGTCCAAATTCTCTTTCAATAAGTTATGCAGGATCGACAGTTCCTCTTCTGGCAGGTTGTTACCCACCTTTAGGTGGTGTTCAGACCCATCTGCATCCACAAAAGTCAACTGTCTTTCTCCTTCTTCTTCACGGATGAAGGTCCCACGGACCACTGCTGGGTACAAATCCCACTCCTTCAATGGAGTGGTGTCATCATCTGATGTTCCACTTTGACTGTCTTCTTCTCTTGGTGGAGACTTAGGTTGCCCCTTGAGATGTTGAAATGGGATTAGAGCCATTTTCGGTTTGGTTTCATGATTAGTTACCTCTTGGCTTGAAGACTCATCTTCTGATGACGCATCCAGGAACATCACATAACAGGGACCCTCTGATGCCTGTTGGAATCGTGAGACTAGTGCTTGTTGGCACGGTACATCATCATCATCTTTTCTTGGCAAAGGTGGGTGAGGGCAGCATGAGCCACTGCTGAAGGACGGCTTGTTCTTCTTTAACCATTTCTTATAAAGATTTTGCATATGAGAAGATCCATTTACTAGACCAAATGGTACCATTGCCATTCTGTCCCACAGTATGAGCTCGTCAGCTTCTGGAACTTCTTCTTCATATGTATCCTCTTCGGGTGGGATAGATTCTTTCATCTCACTTTCATAACCTTCTTCTTCAATATCATCTCCATCCTCTTCGGTCTCTGTCTTTGTCTTTGTCCCTATCTCTGTCTCTATAGGAGCTCTGTAAGAGAAGAACAGGTTCTCTGTTTCATCTTCTGCCTCTGTCTATGTCTCTACTATGGCCATGTAACAGGGAGAGTAGTACATCCATGATTCTATCTCACTGTCAGAAGTGATTTCGGAAATCGTTCCTGGTTCAGGCAAGAAGTATTCACCCATTGACAGGGACTTTGCATCTTTTGGGAGTTGGCTTACAGTATCCCCTGTTAAGGAACGTGCCACTGTTTTCTTAGGAAGGATCTGTTTGACAACATCTTCATCTGCTGATGTTCCATCTGTAGTCTCATTAGGGGAGTCAAAAGATAATTCCAAGGATGTGGATCCATGTCCTTTTTGAGCACCATATAACTTCAACACCACTTTATTAGGTCCTCTACCCAAGATCAAGGTCCCTTTGAACCAATCCGTCCTTGCTCTGGCTTCAAAAATCCATGGTCGGCCCAGTAACAAAGGGTAGGATGTACCATAAGAGTTTGGCTTCACCACCAAATAGGTTAGCCAATAATCTTTTCCAGTCACTGTAGTCTTCACGTATGGGAGAATGCCCAAAGGCTTGATTTTGCTCTGATCCACCAGTCTGATGAGCCATTGGGTTGGTTGCACACCTTGTAGGCCTAGATCCTTCATTGTCACATACATCATAATGTTCACTGATGAACCACCATCAATCAGTGCATTTGCAATAAAGCAGCCTTCTATCCACACACTAGTCTCTAGGGTACTTGGATCTAGGAAGGCGTTAGCCATGTCCACCTCTTTTACAAGCTCTCGAGCTTTGTTGGACTTTGTTGCTGTTGAGGGAGTAATCCTTAAGCCACGTCTTCTTGTTAGTATAATTTTGAACCTTTTTCGGCAACTGCAAGACAACATCAATAATTGCTGGAATGTAAGGTTTGGTTTAAAGGTATCTAGATCTCTGACCAGATCGTATTCCTTAATAGGATCCACTGGCTTCTCTAACTAGTTAGGAAATGGGACAATACCCATTTTCATTTTCCTTTTTTCTTCCAACAGGGGAATCATGGGGACTTCTTCTGCCATTTGTGGCACCTCCTTCTCTTCTATCTCCTGGACCTCTGGTCCTATGTCTGGAATTGTCTCTGTGACTCTCTGTGGCACTGTAGTGCTCTATATGGAACTGTAAGGCTCTGTTCTGTTCTGTTCTTCTTGTGGAAGATTGAACTTCATTGTTCTGGCAGGAGGATTATTTTCTTTCTGGATAGGTGGTTCCTTCTTCTTTGCATGCGTGATGGCAGCAACTTCCAATTCCACTAAATTGGAGGTAGGCTCTTGGGCCTTGGCTGGATTATCCGTAGCACTGTTTTTCACTAGGGCTGGGCTTGGACAGTCTTTTGCAGTGTGGCCTTCTCCTTTGCATCGACTGCATAAGGGCTTGTAATCCACTGACCTTCTGGGATTTGGACAATTTGTTGAAATGTGTCCCTTTTCTCCGCATCTATAACACTCCACTTCTGATCTCTGACCACCGCCAGACTGTCTTCCTTTGTAACTTTGAGAGGAAAACCTCCTTGGACCGAAATTAGGACCAAACTCTCTAGGCTTGGGTCCAATATCCCGTATTGTCATTTTGGATTGATTGTGGCCACTGTGGATTTGGTACACTGTACTGTGATACTGAGGGCATCTATTGGTAGGGATAGGGGACAGTCCCTAGGATTGCATTTGGTGGGTACATCATTCCTGGCATCATAGGAGGTAGGACTCCTCTTCCTGGATTCATCGCCAATCTAGCTTCCACTTCATCGTATAGTCTTGCACCTTCTGTTGCAGCTTGCAGTGTAGTTGGTCTTTGCAGCTCTACAAACTTACAGACTTCTGGTTGTAATCCTCTAAGAAACACTCCCTTCTGAATGCCATCATCTAGATTATGGTTAGTCCATCTCTTCAGGATGGATTCCATTCGTGAGACATAAGCTTCTACTCTTTCGCCAGAGGACTGACTTAAATCCATAAATTCCTCTCGCATCTGCTCTTCAAAACCTTCACGCCTGAATTTGGTGAGGAAGGCCAACTTCAGGTCGTCCCATGTGCCAAAAGTTCCTACTGCTTGTCTCTCATACCACTGAAACGCCGCGCCCTTGAAAGTGGCAGGGAATATTGCCAACTAATGCTGAGGGGTTCTAGCATTGTTAGCCACACATGCTACCATAAACTCTGCTACATGAAGATCAGGGTCTTCATTGTACTCTCTCTTAAAAATTGGCAATGGGACTACATTTGCTGGCCTGTATTTCTAGGACGGATCTGGCTTGGGAGTGGACCTCCAGCAGGAGGAGGAAGGGCTTGATGTGCCATTGGGACTAATGTTAAGAGTTTTGCAAGGGCGTTAAAGGCGGCTTCTGCTGCGAGCTCGTTCTTAGCTTTGATTCTTGCCTTCTCTCTTCTCACGTACCTCTGGACTTGTTCTAACGCTTGCCTCTTTATTGCGTCATTCATCAGCGGATTGGCTCCACTATGTTGTTAGTGCTCCACAGAGGGATAACAAAAGGCTTCAGTCTCTGGAGGACTCTCTTGCTAACATTTCTTCTACTTCTTCCTTTTCAACGTCTCTGAATTTTGATTTCATGCCATTGCACAAAGGAAGATATTCGATTCTGAAGGTGTCAAAATGCATATGTCTAAGCATTATGGTGGTGCCATTATCATAGTAATGCTAGCTTCTGATGGTTTCAATAGTGTATGTTGTAAAGAACACTCTGTCTACCAACTTCCAGTGGGTTTCTAATTGAACAAGCAGAAGATTATCAGTGCACTAAGCATCCCATGTATCTTGCTACTGTTGAGTATCCACTAACAAATTCCAACTCTTTTCCTTCTTGTCTTCATGAACCTCTACAGACCAAGACTCCTGAAGCTTCTTGACTATTTCCCACTTGATGATGTCTAGAAACTTCTCAATGAATGCCAAATCTTCCATGGATGGTCATTCTCTCTGTTTCTGCTCTTCAGTTTGTTCCCAAAAGTTTGGCACCAAGATGCAACTTTGTGCTGCTTCAACAGGAAGAGGAAACTGTCCACCACATAGAGCATGCATCATGATGGTGATATGTTTCCGCCATTGTGGGATGAACTTCTTGTGGAAAGTGTCTTTGATAATGAGAAATTCCAACTCTTCAGTGGAAGAAGGAACTTTACAAACATCCATTGAATTCTTCTCTTCTTGGCAATGCCATTTCCTTCATTTTCAGCCTCTTCTGGTGCTTGTTGATGGCAAGTTTCCCCGGCTGCGCACCAAAAACATGGAGCCCCAAGAGGAACACCAAGGAAAAGGGAATTCTCTTGCAAGAAAATCTATCCTGTAACATCAACAAGCTTTTATTTCATTCTTTTGATCATCAAAACAAAGAAAACAACAATTCTTCACGCACCATCATAGTAGATTTCCCACGGATTTGATAGAATCAACCATAGTCTCCAAAATATTCACAAAATCCATCAATAGAAAAAAGAACACAAAGGAATACACCATCTTTGAATGGAAATACATCACATATTATTCATCTTCAATATCTTCATAGTTCTCTCTCTCAATCTCTCATATACAATCACACTATTTTGATAGATTTGTCTATCTCTGACTCTCTCTCTCTCTCTCTCCACCAATAGTACATCTTCTCCTCACTACAATGCTCTCATAATAACCCTCAATAATCCTTCTTAGGTCGTGGATGCACCTCCCAAGAGGTATGCCTGATATGAAGAGGCACTAGAGCCACTTTAGTGACTCTTCATAGCTCACCACTGTCACTTCACTCCAGTCTTTACTTAAGTCTTCAGTAGCTACTTCTTTGACTTATTTTAGCTCTTTTGCACTTGTATTTACCTCTTTGCAAGGCTAGAAAACTTTTCCAAGCTACACTCTCATCCAACAGAACACATATAGAGGCATACAGAAGGTCTACAGAGGCTCACAAAAGCTCAACAGAGAGTTACAGAAGGTCAACGGAAAGCATCAGAACTACATAACTCATACCAAAACCATTCCAAACCATCAAAAATCACTCAATAAGCTTTCAAACAATCTCAAACCCTATCAATCAATACTCCATCCTTCCATACAGAGAGAAAATAGAACAAAACAGAAGCTCAACAGAAGCTATCATGACCAAACAGAACATATCAGAACATCAACAGAACTTCACATCTCTACTAATAAACATCATGAGCTTAATAAAACCATTCCAACCTATCCAAAACACTCTCAAACCACTTCCAAACCAATCAATCATCTCATAAAATCAACCATTCAGCTCTCAAAAACAACAAAAATCAGCCAAAAAATATGTAATTTCAACACTCAATATGGCATTATCAGAAGTCTTTGGGACACCTGTCCGGAGGCTTGCACATGGGGTTGTCTAGGGCCCTGAATCCTCAGATTCAAGGCCTCAAATGCAAGCCTCTAGGCAGGTATCCTAGAAACTTCTAATGGGGTCAATTTCTAAATATTCATGAGTTTTTATGATGCCTAGCATATGGGTGAAGTTTCACCAGATTTCAATTTATAAAATTGATGGTTCAATCATTTTTTGAAAATGCATTTACTGGATTATACTTCAGTGATAATAGAAAACTCACCACCACACCAAGTGTGTGCAATTGCGTATTAAATGTGTTGTCAACCAAACTACACAAAATATTGGAAATTTAAAAACTCACAAAAAATAAGTAATGGGTCAAATGGAATATCGCATATCGGATAAAGTGTTACCAAACTACTGAATACAGTAAAGGTAGAGTGCATGGGTCCATGTACAATATCGCTGATGTGTGCATGATTTCATATTGAATTTATCCTCAACAAAAATACTTTCAAAATTAGAAACTTGGAAATATACACAATGCAAATCATGGGAAAATAGAAGATCAAATGTCAAATTTGGCATTACAAAACCATTAAATATACGGTAGATAGTGCGTTGCACCAAGTACAACCAAAGCTAGGAAAAATTTAGCTCCTTTTTTTAGACTATTGCTATTAAATACTTGAAATCCTACTAGAAAGATGAACCAAAACTAAGCTCCTTACAATCTATAAGCAAACGTGAGCTAAAAACATAAATTCAATTACAAGGTAGCTTCTTAAAGCATATTGTTAACATTAAGATTAAATGCATCCTTGTTGTTGCGGATCCTACAAACAAGAACCATATCTATGGGCTTAATAGTGATACGTCAAGCATGAATGGCTAAAATTTGATAATCACCCATTAGATCAATCAAGTAACTTCCAGGTGCTTCTTGGAGAGCAAGCAAGGCTTGGCTTGACCATCACCCCACATTCCTTGCCTAGTTCCTTGAAAAAAACTTGTGATGATGTCCTAACTATAGATCTTGTAGTATTTCTTGCACCAACCTATAGAATGGTGCCTTAGGAATAATGATGTTGACACTCTTTTGGAATTTCCTTATCTCATGTAGCATAGTTGTGCTTGGTCTCCATCTTTGCTTCTTATGTGTTGAAGGATGTGTATTACCAATTGGAGTAGTAGTGGGAGATGGAGCAGCTAGAGCATGTGGACCACCATTTCTAGACAATGGTGAACCATCATTATTGACCACACTAGGGCCACCATTGTTGGACATAGTAGCACCACCATTATTTGCTACAGTAGGGCCACTGCTGTCGGCCACCAAGGGACCTTTGTCACTCATAGTATGCTCACTAGATTCAAAAGAGTGTTGAGCTCTTGTTCTTGTAGGCATCTTCTTGATAGGAAGCTTGGAATGTACCATGGTTATAATGATGAAGGGTAGAAAGGTGGAAGGTAGAGTGATGAGTAAAAGGAAAAAATGAAAGGAAATACTTGAATTAAATACAAAACTTTTAAACTTACTGTGGTGTAAATGAGCTTTAAAATTATCATTTCATTTCATTTCTCCGCCATATCCTTGCATCTCTTTGTCTCCTACCACCCCCCTCATGCCACTTTGTGTCTAGGCCAGTGAATGTTCCAAGGTTTGGAATTCTCATATCTTTGTCTTAGGATCTTGAAATTGACTTTTTATAATTAAAAAACATAGTTTGAAATCAAATTTGAAAAAAAAAGTGACAAACCTTCAAAATTTTGAACAAAATTTGCAAGATATCTCATGTTAAAGATAGGAGTATTGATGTGTCATATCCTAGGTACCTATGCTCTCTTGTAGACTCTAAATGCATCAAAAGTATTATCTTTTTATAGGTCTCCATTTCTTTCCATCTCTCTCTTGGGTTGCCAACCATTCTACATGGCGTTGTCTAGTTGTACTATTTTCATATCTTGCTTTTCTTACTTCATATATTTCCCTACTTATAAATTATGCTTGAGAGGTTTTGGACTTCTTTTCTTTTCCCTCATATCGTATCTCTAATCTCCTATACCACCATTGTAATAATTTCCTCATAGAATTGGAATCATTGATGCCACCTCCATGATTATTTGTCTTTTGAAAAGCACAGCGACCTTGCCAATGAGATTGTTCCATGCCTTGAGTTGACCATACTACCAAACTTCCTTGATCTGCAAAGTATAGACCATGTGCTTCAAGTATATGCTAGACAAGAAGAGAAATTAGAAATATAAACTAACTCAAAATGATGATTTTTTTTGTAATGGTTACAATATTGACCATGTAGTGTGTTATACTATTTGTAGTCCATGCCTCCACCATGGACTTATGAAATTTAGCAATTGTCTCTTTAAATGTATTGGCATCATCATCCCTAAACCTCAACTTTTGTAAGAGAGCTGCTAATCTATCTAGGTGTATCCAGACTTCTGCCTTTGGAATCCTTGTTCATCCCCCATTGCTCCAATCCAAAACAACAAGGTGCAACTTTTTCCACTCTTCATATTTCTCTAGTTGTTTTACAAGTATATTGCCTTCCTCATCTCATGGTGGAGATATAAACTTTCTAGCCCTGGGTTCGCCAAAGCATGGTTTACAAGAGATATTTTCGCTCTTTTCCCATTTTTTCTCATCTTTTTTTATTTCTACTTGGCCCCTGTGTAATCCAACTTCAGAGAGGACTTGTTCTACCTTCTTTCATGTAGCATCAACTTCTAACACAAGCTGCATCTTGTATGCAAAGCATATATATTCATATACTAGCTTCTCAATTATTCTAACGAAACAATGCCTAGTGCAAAACTGAACCCTTGTTAGTGGTATTTCCAAAATAGGGCACCATTTTGGATCCACTGGAACTAGCATTCCATTTCTCATGACTTTTTTATCACATGTTGGAGCACCTTGTTGTCCTGCCTTAGCAAATCATTCTTTCTTTCCATCTTTCCCTTTCATCCTAGTTTGGATGTTGTATATGCACAAAAATTTTTCATTTGTTGCATTTGATAAACTAAACATACACTTTAATATTTATAAATCACCTACAAGATTCCATTCAACTTGATAGTCCCCAAACCCCTCGATGAGTATATTTGCTCCATTATTTTATTGTTGAATATGATGCCAGGAGGCATATTCCACGGTGGATTCCGTGAGGTTTTACGGTGGATTCCGTAAACTTAGATGACCGGGGCTCATACGCAAAGAGGATTCTTTGTGCGAGAAGTTGATGGGGACGCCTGTCCTTTTCGGGCGTTTCATTAATTTAGTGTGTACATGGGTGATTCCATAGCGGGTGATTCCGCAAAATGCATATTAAATTAATAAACGTTTATGAGTTTAGAGTGCGCACTCGTAATAAATTAAGGTTAGGATTTATTTCTAACCAGTTGATTTATTTATGTAGCTGAAGACTGCTAGGTATTCACTTTTGTCGGTTTAATTGTGTTATTTTACTAACGATTGTGAATGCTTCAGTTGATGTGTAGAGATAGCAGGAGTGGCGGAGGAAAGCATTGGAGTCTAGCGGGTTTTCGACCTTTCGACTATATTTTGATAGGCGCCACGCCTATATTTTGATTATGTCTATAGAGACATCGACTATTTATTATTATTTTGTATGCGCTTATGCGCCTGGATATGTTATTTTTATTTGGACATTGAGATTGGGCGTGCCAGACTCTTTGGGCACCGTCCATTAGCTTTATTTTCCTATTTTTGGTAGAAAGCAAACTCAAAAGCTAAAAGCTTGTCATATTTTTGTAATTGGGCTATTTTTGAGCAAAAAGATTGAAAATATATATTAAATACATGCTTTGTGAAGCGCTCACACAAGGCATGGGGGAGATTCAACCCAATTTGTCTCTTGTCTCATGTCGTGCTTGTTTTTACATTGGTTTTTGTGCTAAAAAGTAGAGTGCTTTGTTCTTGGGGACCTTTGGGAATTCACTACGTGAGCTACCTGCGTCCGATCTGCGCACCAGTGGTATCAGAGCGGAGCAGAGATCAAGGGCTTCCAATCGCTACCAATCTCGGGCGAAGGCGGAGCTCCAGGAACAAACGGCCTCTACAGTCAATCTCGTCGCGAACCGTCGATACAGGCAGACTTCTGGCGATCAAGAACCCCTGTTTCCACTCTCAGATCGCGAAGGACCACTCTCTGTCGGCGGAGGACCACTCATCCATTCTCTTCATGAAGTCGTGGAGTTACAGATAAGATCTTTCCTAATCAAGTTTAGTTTGAGCTTAAAGCTTAGTCTTAAGCTTAAGGAACTTTAAAACAAGCTTCAAATCGTAATCGACTGGCAAGGAGGAGCATTCCGAAAATCACGCGCGGAAAAAAAACGGACCCCCCCCCCTTCACGAAAATCACGACGACTGCAGTAAGCTTTCAAAGCTTAATCATCTAAGTCCCATAAGCCTAAGACTATAAGCTTCTGCAAGTCACACAGAGCAATAAAGTCGACATACTCCGGGTCTCGCACTCCAGAAGACAAGTTCCGTAAGTCGACTCTGATCAAGTACTGCAAGTCCTGCAAATCAGCTAAGTTCAGCAAGTTCATAACCCTGCAAGTCTGTTAAGTCTGCAACTCTGCAAGTCAGACTAAATCAGAACTGACTAACGCTCGAAACTCCTAGAAGACTTGTTCGTTTGCAAAAACTCAGAACTGGAAAGTTGTTCGCAGCAAGCTGTTTTACCTATCTGCAACTTCGTTGAAGTACTTTCAGCAAACAGAGACAGAAATATTTCAGAATTTCTGAAAATTGAAGAAGAAAATACCCAAAATACATAGCCTTGTAACCCCAAATTTGAGCTACGCTCATCCCGCTAACTGATTTTGAGTGAGAAAGGTTTGTTGAGTTTTACAGGATGACTACCCCACTTATGGATGATCCTATGGCTGAAGACGACCTACCCGAGCCTACCATGGAGCAAAAGCTGGATCTTATTATGTTGCAATTGGACGAAGAGCGAAGAGCTAGGCAAGCCTTGCAAGCGCAATTGACAAAGCTACAAGGAGCGTCCACTGACAAAGAAGAACCTCAAGCTGAAGATTTGATACGCCGTACCATCGACGCCACTCTTGAAGCACAAACCATTCGCAAAGAATCCAAGATAAGTAAACGAAGTTTCAAGTTTCGCACTTTCAATGGCATAAGAGAAGGAAAGACTGTTTTATCATTCATTAGCCAGTTTGATGACTATTTCCATGAGGAAACTTATCCTGAGAAAGATAAAATCAAGTGTGTTACTAATCATCTGATAGATAGAGCTTCACTTTGGTGGACTGTCGTCCGCAAGAGCATAGAATGTCCTGCTACATGGGAAGATTTCAAGAAGAAGTTCATGCAAAATTTTCTTCCACCGCAATTTCATGAGAAGGCTATTAAGCAATGGGATCTACTTCAACAACGCGACCGTGAGCCTATTCCACAGTATACAGAGCGTTTTTGGAATGCACTCCTACAGCTACGCATGCTTGAAGACGTACCAGAGACGACACATAAGCGGAAGTATATGTCTGGACTTCTTGGACATTACTACGCTGAAGTGAATATGTTCAAGCCTGCTACCCTTGAAGATGCCATCTCCTTAGCTCACGACACTGAAGATAAGTTACGTGGAAGAGATCGACGACCACAGCCATTCCAAGCAAACGGTAATTATGGATCTAAACAATTCAATTCCAATTTCAGAAGGTTTAATCCAGGTCGTTTCTCATCACCACCTTTCCGTAAGAATTGGCCTAAACCACCCGCATTACCAACCACTGTCAATCCAAATCCTAAGCCTATCCAACAAGCAAATCCAAATATACCCAGACTCCCAGCCATTGCAAATAATGTGACCAAAGCCAAGCCTATAGTATGCTATAAGTGTCACCAGCCAGGCCATCTCGCAGCAAACTGTCATTCAAAGAAGCCAT
Source organism: Lygodium microphyllum (assembly GCF_053477565.2). Taxonomy (NCBI): domain Eukaryota; kingdom Viridiplantae; phylum Streptophyta; class Polypodiopsida; order Schizaeales; family Lygodiaceae; genus Lygodium; species Lygodium microphyllum. The sequence continues at coordinate 5,846,131 of NC_141156.1, forward strand.
CAGCACATATCAACTACCTTGGAGCTATGGACGAGGACGAGCATGAGGATATGCCGGATTTCACTGAAGAAGAAGATGATCCTACTACTACTTCCGACACTTTACCAGGTATGCCTACTTTACATTCATTGTTGACTATGAAATGTATGGTGCATGGAAAAGAAAGAACTGTATTGCATGATGACGGTAGTACGCATGACTTTATTTCAGCAAAATTGGTAAAGGAATTGAAATTGCATACAGTACCTACGCATTATCGCATAAAAGCTGCATTTTTAGGCACTAGGTACAATGGCACACAAGAAGTTCAAAATTTAGAAATTCAAATTGGTCCATATATTGAAAGAAGAAATTTCTTAGTTGTCCCATTACAGTCTAGCGACATTATTCTAGGAATGCCATGGAGACACCAACATAATCCCAATATAGATTATTCCACACACACAATGAATATAAATTTTCAAGGCAAATCTATTACATTATTTGGTATGCATGCATCTCATATGTTTCCACTGCTTTCGCATACTCAAGCAAAACGTGCACTACGCAAGAACACTAAATCATATCTCATTTGGGTGAATGAATTGCACGCAAAAGAAACTCATATGCACCCTAGGCATAAGGAATTTCTTGCATATTTTAAGGACTGTTTTGCAGAAGACCTACCACCAGGTTTACCTCCATCACGACCAGAAGACCATAAAATTGACCTAATTCCTGGCACACAACCACCTTGCAAAGCCCCATATAGGCACAATCAAATAAAGCAAAAAGAAATCCAGACTCAAGTAGAAGAATTACTAAATAGAGGTTTAATTCGACCTAGCAGTTCTCCATTCGGTGCACCTGTGCTCTTAGTCAAGAAAAAGAATAATACTTATCGGATGTGTATTGACTACCGAGCATTAAACAAGATCACTGTAAAGAATAGGTATCCTATACCTAGAGTTGATGACCTTATGGACAAACTGCAAGGATCTTCTATATTTAGTAAAATTGACCTTAAATCTGGATATCATCAGGTGAGGTTAGATAGATCCGACATATTTAAGACTGCATTCAGGACACAGTTTGGCCATTACGAATTCTTAGTTATGCCATTCGGATTAACTAATGCACCTGCCACTTTCAGTAGAATGATGAATCGTATTTTTCTAAAATATCAATATTGTGTGATTGTTTTCTTTGATGATATTTTAGTGTTCAGTCAAAGTGAAAAAGAGCATTATGAGCATTTATCATTAGTTTTTCAATTACTGAAAGAAAATCAATTGTTTGCAAATCCTGACAAGAGTGAATTCTTTAAGACAGAAATAGAATATCTAGGTCATATTGTATCAGAAGAAGGAATAAAAGTTGATCCTAAGAAAATTGACGCAATATTGCATTGGCCTATTCCTAAAAATGTACATGAATTACGCTCATTCCTTGGTCTTGCTAGTTTCTATAGGAAGTTTGTACGTAATTTCTCATTACTTGCTTTACCACTGACCAAACTTCTTAAGAAAGGCATTGTTTATCAATGGACTGAAAACCAGCAGAAATCCTTTGATTTACTTAAACGTGCATTGACCAATGCCCCTGTCCTACAATTGCCTGACTTTAATAGACCATTCTTTTTAGTTGTGACCGATGCTAGCGGATCAGGAATAGGAGCCGTGTTAATGCAAGATAACCATCCAATAGCATATTCTAGTTCTAAGCTGAAACCCTCTGAGCTCAAATATTCCACTTATGACAAGGAACTCTTAGCAGTTGTTCAAGCATTGAAACAATGGAAGCATTATTTAATGGGTTCAGAATTCATGATAAAGACTGACCAGCAAAGCATTAGACATCTACTTAGCCAACCCCAAATTTCTGACCGCCATATCAAATGGGCTTCATTCATTCAAAGTTTCCATCCTATCATTCAATACCAACCTGGAAAAGAAAATGTAGTTGCCGATGCATTAAGTAGAAGACCTGCAATTCATAACATTTCTATCATATCTTTTGATTCTTTGATTGCTATGAAAGACACATATCACCAGGATATTACTTTTCATTCTGATTGGCAAATATTAGTTCAAAATAATTTTATTCCTGTTGATTCATTGTCATATAATGATGGATTCATGTTCTTTGAAAAGAGACTGTGTGTTACTATTCCATTCTGATCTTTTGTTTTAAATGAAATTCATTGTCCCCCATATCAAGGTCATAGAGGTATCATCTCTATGATGCCAGGAGGCATATTCCACGGTGGATTCCGTGAGGTTTTACGGTGGATTCCGTAAACTTAGATGACCGGGGCTCATACGCAAAGAGGATTCTTTGTGCGAGAAGTTGATGGGGACGCCTGTCCTTTTCGGGCGTTTCATTAATTTAGTGTGTACATGGGTGATTCCATAGCGGGTGATTCCGCAAAATGCATATTAAATTAATAAACGTTTATGAGTTTAGAGTGCGCACTCGTAATAAATTAAGGTTAGGATTTATTTCTAACCAGTTGATTTATTTATGTAGCTGAAGACTGCTAGGTATTCACTTTTGTCGGTTTAATTGTGTTATTTTACTAACGATTGTGAATGCTTCAGTTGATGTGTAGAGATAGCAGGAGTGGCGGAGGAAAGCATTGGAGTCTAGCGGGTTTTCGACCTTTCGACTATATTTTGATAGGCGCCACGCCTATATTTTGATTATGTCTATAGAGACATCGACTATTTATTATTATTTTGTATGCGCTTATGCGCCTGGATATGTTATTTTTATTTGGACATTGAGATTGGGCGTGCCAGACTCTTTGGGCACCGTCCATTAGCTTTATTTTCCTATTTTTGGTAGAAAGCAAACTCAAAAGCTAAAAGCTTGTCATATTTTTGTAATTGGGCTATTTTTGAGCAAAAAGATTGAAAATATATATTAAATACATGCTTTGTGAAGCGCTCACACAAGGCATGGGGGAGATTCAACCCAATTTGTCTCTTGTCTCATGTCGTGCTTGTTTTTACATTGGTTTTTGTGCTAAAAAGTAGAGTGCTTTGTTCTTGGGGACCTTTGGGAATTCACTACGTGAGCTACCTGCGTCCGATCTGCGCACCAGAATAACACTTGGTATATTAGTAAGGTTAAAAAAAACTTTAAGTACTTCATGGTCCTTCTTTGGTACTTCAAATGCTACAATCCACTATATTTCATTCTCTGATTGTACACGTTCAAGTTGGGATGGTTCTCATTGATGTTGGGATCCAATGCTCGATTCATAAGTGTTATACTTACACGTTCAAGTTTTTGCCTCTTAATAATCTCACTCTCATCAAGTTTGAGGACAAACTTAAACTTGGCTCTATATTCTTCCATAGACATACTATAGAATTGACCATAGCAATCTGAACCCTACATATATCCAATACGAAGTTGTTGGATGCATTTAATACAAATGCAGCTTCTTTGGAACCATACTTCAATATGTGTGTATTTTCTAGATGTGTTGGCTCACCAATTAGTTCTAAAACTTTCTCATTTAGTTATTTTCAAGCCTTCTTCACATGAAATGGTATTGGCAGAGGCATTACTCGCTTAGTTTTGAAGACTTGCTTAAATCCTATGTCCAATTGTTGATAGAGCATACTATATGACTTAGAACTCATTCCCACCTTCTCACATTATCCCTGAGCATCTCTAGTAGTAAACAAGTTGCTCACATTCCTAAGATGTTCATTTGCAACACCATCTATAATGTCCTTGAATTTACTATTTTCCAATGTATTTTTTATCATATCCTTGCTTAGGAATTTAGCAATAGTATCATTCTCTCCAGGAGGGAACATATTTAACTAGTCACATGCGCCGACGTGCTTCTTTGGTTTTTAAAGTGGACCCAATCTCCAAATGTTTTGTGAGCTTCCTCTTTATGTTTTGATTCTCCTTCTCCAAGCCCATAACTTTAGACTATAACTCCATATTTTGCATATGTGTAGCTTGCACAACATCTTCAATGATAGACATTGCTTGTTGTAGGCTTTGGTTCTCCCTATCCTTCTCAGCCAAGAATCTATCATTTTCCATCAAGCATTGCATATTCCCTTGTAATCTTGACTGCATATTTCCCAAGGCTTGATGAACCCCTAATAATCCTTGTGTGACAAGTTTGGATGTGTATCCATACAATCTTGCATTGTCTTCACAAATAAACTTTACAAATCAAATAAGCCCTTCAAATTGTGGTGGCCTTTGAGTGACTAGATCGGGTAGATAAATGTACCCATCAATCCAAAGGCCCACAATTTTTTTATCCCTGCATTTCTTTATTGTTGCATCATGTATCTTATTACATCATCCCTTTCTACAGTTCTTTTGAACATTGGTACATATTCATCCTCCAATTAAAAGTGAATATCTCTCTTTCTCTTGGTACATCCTACACCTGCATCCTGTAAAGAAAAATATATGCCAATTTTAACTTGGATTAACAATAAAATCATAGAATTACACCCCTTTGATTCACTGTATCTGTGTTCTTTTTTACCCAGTTGAATCTTGTCTCTTTCTCTTGATTTCAATCGTGATAGACCCTAATCTTCCTATAATCTTAGCTTTTAATCTACCTCTAGTTAGCATCCAATCTTATCTCCTATTCTATCCAAACTATTCTCTCTCTCTCTCTCTCTTTCTCTCTCTCTCTCTCTCTCTCTCTCTCTCTCTCTCGCTCTCGCTCTCTAGAAGAATTGATCAAAGATATTTAAACACATTTATACAGAAGCTTGGCTAGTGGAGAATAATAACATTATCTTATCTTCTACCCTAATTTACTCTCTATCACTCTATTACTTATCTTCTTAGTTCATCTCACACGGTCCTCTCTCTTCCCCCCTCTCTCTCTCTCTCCCTCCCTCCCTCTCTCTCTATGAATTGACACTTAAGGATTAAACAACTATGAATAGTAGTAACATCACAGAGATTTAAAAAATAAAGATACCTCCATTATCACTTGATTTCTTGTAGTGCAAAGTGTTGAAGAAGAAGATATCTTATAGCATAGTATTGAAGATGGAGATTGCTTGTAGCAGGGCAGAGAGTGTTGTAGATAGAGATTATTTTATTTTAGCAAATGCTATCAAAACCACTCCTGAGATTGCTTGTAGCAAAGAAGAGAGTGTTGTAGATAGTACTGAGTGTTGCTTTAGAAGAATTCGTATGCAAGAAACCATATTCCAGAGGAGGAAACGAGAAGAGTACATAAAATTTTGGACAAAACTAGAGCTTTAAGAGGGAATGAAGAAATTCCCAAAAATAGGCATATACTTGTCCAAAAATTATAAAAATTTATAAGAAAACTCTCGAGTCAGAAAGGTGTCTTTGGGTAAAAAATAATCTTAAAATATGATGTGTACGTCACTTTATATCATTTTTTAACTTCCACCCTTTTAAGTCCTTTGAAGAAGCAAGAATGAGAATGATTCTAATGAAGTTTCATTTTGAAAAGTATGAGGGCATTAAAGAGTCATACATTAATGATTGGCTCCGTTTTTTAAGAAAATAAAGTTGTATTTTTTTAGTTATGAGGATTTGAGAAAAAATAACTTTATCCTATATTTTGAGAATAAAATAATAGGTGAAATCTATTGAAAATGGAAATACAAGATTTGCTTGATTGTAGAATATCTTTTATTCTAATATTATTTTGGAATCTCTTTTTAGAGAGAGAGGTGAGAGAAACCCCTTAAGGGGAAAAAAAGAGAGTCCATATTCCTCCTAATGATTGAATCTTTGATATTGGGATGATAAAGTATTGGGGTATTGAGAATAGGTTTTAATACAAGGATTTAAATATTGATTTTGGATAATAAAAGTATCCTTCATCTTCTTCTCCTCCTCCACTTTACCAATTCTCCCAGTTAGAGATCCCCAACCATGCTTATACAAATTTTTTCTTGCCAGCATGGAGCTAATATGGGCAATCTCAAAGGAAATGGTCTAGCCCATGCAATTACTCGAGGACAAAAGAGACAAACAATAAGTAGTACTTCTTAGAAGTGGTCATATCAGAGGTTCACAAGCACCGATGGCCTTATTTACATGCACTCTTTTTATTCTTTATTTGGTAATTAGGATATCTATTTTGTGGTAGGACAACTTCTTTATTTTTGTCTATAAAAGGAGAGAGTGTGTAAACAATCCATTGTCCATTTAGATACTTGCAAATTCTTAGTGCGGAGAGAGGGAACTTGTGAAGTATGTGATCTAGTGGTTAACCATTGTACTCTTGTCATAGTGGATTCCTATTCCTAGTTACATCTTTTCAATTTCCTCTTTCATCAATATTGTATTCTTTCATTGTTTCACTTTTTCTTTTGCTCTTCTAACATGATATCAAATGTTTAGGTCTTGGTTGAAGGAGTTATTCTCATTGGTGTAGATTTATGACAAAAAATAGGGTCAAAATAGGGATGTTAGTTGTTTACATTGATGTTTGACTCTTGGCTATCCTCATTGACCTTTGTATTTGCATTTTTCCCATTTGAGAATGTCTCACATTTTTGTGCACAAGCAGTTTGATTCTTACATTTTCATCATTGTCTAACTTGCGTGGTCATAGCATTGAAGTGTGTTGCTATAATCTTTTGTTAGCAAATGCCTTGCACTTGAGAAACTCCTATTTTTGTGAGATTTCATCAACCATACTTGTCCTACATCATTTCTATGATCCATGACGTCATGTAAACCATTATTGCTATCATATTTGCAAGAGTTTTTGTTCCCATTGCTAATGTAGATGATGGGTATCGAGACAAAAAATAGGCATGCCAATGTCTTTAGGGCTCTAGCCAAGGCTTCCTAAACTCCCCTGTATAACCCTAGGGCCTAGCCACTAGGAGTGTATAAACACCATGAACTAATGTATTGAAATAATGCGTTTGTAGATATAATCTCTAAATCGCAGTCTAACGTGGTGCCCTATTCAGGGTTGATATGACTATGTTTTTGGTTGGATTTTGGGATAACTTTAGTATGATTTGAATGATAATTGATTGTTTTAGAAGTGTTTGATAGATTTTTGAATGAGGTTGAATAGGTTTGAGAATATCATGATGTTTTTCAATGGAGATATTATGTGCTAAAAGTTCTATTGAGTGCCTGATAAGTTTCGATTGGTTTTGGTTAGCTTTTGTTTTCTTACTAATTTATTTTTAAATGAGAGGTTAGAATAATGATTGATGGAGTTTATGGGTGTTTGGAAGCTTATTTAATGACTTTTGATGGTTTTGAATGGTTTGAGTTGAGCTTAATACTTTCTAATGACCTTTTATATGGTACTGTAGACCCTCTCTTGAGCTTCAATGTAGCCTTTGTTTCTATTCTATTTTGTTATCTATGTCTTTGTAAAGTGTTCTATGGAATGAATGTGTAACTTGGAAAATTTTTCTAAACTTGGGAAGAGATAAATACAGGTTCAAAATAGCTTAAAGAAGTGAAAGAGGTAGCTACTAAAGAATCAAGTAAAGACTAAAGTGATAGTGTCACTCTTGAGCAACGAAAGGACACTATAGTGGCTCTGGTGACTCTTCGTATCACACAAACCTCTTGGGAGGGGTATTCACCAACAAAAGAGGGATTATGGAGTGATATTCTTCATTATTCCAATGGAATATTGAAAGAGGGTATTTGTAAGAGTGATAGAGTAGGAGAGATAGCCACTTTTCTAAGAGAAACATTATCATTATCTATATGAGAGAGACTATGAAGATTATGAAGATGATGAAAGGTGCATGCTATGTGATGATTTTCATTCAAAGTTGATCTTTCTTTTGTATCATTATGGTTCTTTTGATGGTTTCTATGAAGAATGTGTTAAACATTTGTAGTGACAAATCTGTGGGAGAATTGTTATATGATGTTGCATGAAGATTTGAGAAGATTAATATTATTTTTCTTCTTGTGGTTGATTAAACTATGAATAACATGCTTGTTGGTGTGACAAGATATATTTTCTTGTAATAGATTCCCCATTTCCTTGGTGTCTCTCTTGGGGCTCCATGTTTTTGGTGTGTAGCCGAGGAAAATTGTTATCAATAAGCACCAATAAAGGCTGAAAATGGAAGAAGTGGCACTATTAAAGAGGAAGAAACACAATCATTCCAAAGTCACTTTCTACAAGAAGTGCATCCCTCAATGGCGAAAGCATATTACTATCTTGATGCAGGATCTATGTGACAAACAAATCCCACTGTCTTCTCAAGCCACAAAAAGTTGTATCACAATAGCCAATTGTTTTCCACAAAATAAAAAAGAGAAGTAGAAATAGAGAGAATGACCATCCATGGAAGATTTGGTCTTCATTGAATAATTTTCAAATATCATCAAGTGGGAGATTTTAAATAAGCTTCAAGAGTTGTGGTCAATAGAAGTTCATCAGAATAAGAAGGAAAAGAGTTGAAATTTGTGCGTGGATTCTCAACATCAAGATACATGGAATGCTTAGTGTACTAATAACCTTATGTTTGTCCAATTGGCTACCCACTAGAAGCTAGTAGACAAAGCGTTCTTCACAACATATCCTATTGAAACCCTCCGAGGTTGGCAAGAGAGTCCTCTAGAGATTTAAGCCCTTCTAATTTTGTTTTGTTGAGTACATACATTTGGGTAGAGCTAACTCCCTAATGAATCATGCTATCAAGAGGCAAGCACTAAATTGAGTCTAGAGGTACGTGTGAAGAGAAAAGGTAAAAATCAAATTTTCGAGAACAAGCTAGCAGCATAAGCCTCCTTTGTTGGCACCCTTGTGGCACTCTTTACCAAAGTTTCTATGGAAACTCAAGGTCCCCTACCTAGTCACATTGGTCCTCGAAATATTTATGAGGCCAGTAAATGTAGTTCCGTTGCCCAGCTTGAAGGGAGAGTACAATGAAGACCCTTGATCTTCATGTAGTCGAGTTTATGGTAGCATGTGTAGCCAATAATGCCACAATCTGCGAGCATTGATAAGCATTATTCCTTGCCACTTTCAAAGGCACAGAGTTTCAATGGTATGAGAGACAAGCAACATGAAATTTTGGAACATGGGATGATCTAAACTTGGCCTTCCTCACTAAATTTAGGTGTGAAGGTTTTGAAGAGCAGCTGCAAGGGGAGTTAATGAAATTAAGTGAGTCCTTTGGTGAATAGGTGGAAGCAAATGTCTGTAAAATGGAATCCATAATAAAGAGATAGACCAACCATCACTTGGATGAAGGTATCTAGAAGGGCGTTTTTCTTTCAGGCCTGCAAGGAGAAGTTGGTAAGTTTATGGAATTAAGAAAACCAGTCAACTTACAAGCTACAATGGAAGGTATAAGACTCTAGGATGAAGTTGAAGCAAGGCTGTCAATGACCTCAAGAAGAGAAGTTTTACCTCCTGCCATGCCACGAATGGTATACCCACCAAATGCAGTCCTAGGTTCTATTTTCTGCCCCTACCCTTAGATGCAAATAGTGCCACAGTATAGTGTACTAAATCCATAGTGACTGCGGACAATTGTGGACAATAGTGCCTCAAATGATGGTTCAATCACAATAACAATGGCCTCAAATAGTTCCCCCAATGGCAACTCAATGAAAACAATGGAACCTTACCAACTAGAATAAATAGCTAGTAGTCTCAATAAAAGCTCTGAATCAGGATTAGAAGAGAGGACCCTTTGGACCCAACCCAACCACTCTATGTAGTGATTATAGAGGCTTCATAAAACCCTACTATGAGTACTCCGGGAGGGAAAATTTTAAGAGACTATATTTCCAATTTAGTTGCAAGCATAAAGAAAGAGCTTATGGATGTGGTTATAGAATAGGTACACACATTGAACATAAATACCCCCAATATATCCAGTCTTGGAAGAGGTGAAAGAGATGTGATGGGATCTAATACATGGTGCAGAAAGTGTCATCATGTAGGTCATTCTTGGGGGGGGTCACTCATGAATCTATGTATATATAACTTGAGTTCAAAATAAGGGGTTTTTAAAACACCATTTTTATACATTTTACACATACAGAAGGGTGTCATATAAAGGGGTTACTTATAGATTGAATAGAAAAGGGTTGTGTTTTATTCAAGAAAAATTCACAGATTAGGATATTTATAAATAGGCCATGAACGCACGTTATATAGAGAATCTATATATAGTCAACCCCCCGAGAGGTCATTAAGCCACTGAATGTACCCAAAAACCAACTATTCCTAGAGCCTTCTATTTGTACTGCTTAAGGAAGGACCATACCGAGGATATTTGCTCTCTGAAAAGGAGATGTATAAAAAAAGGAAGGAAGATGAAGAAGCAAGATTCAACTTATTGGAATCCAAGATGACAACCCAAGATATTGGACAAAAGCCTATAGATTTTAGTCTTAGTTTTGGCCCAAGGAGATTTACTCTCAGATTTTCAGATGATGACAGTCTAGCGGTGGCCCGAGATCAAAAGTGGAGTATTATAGATGTGGAGAAAAGGGATATATCTCACCAAATTATCCAAACCCTTGAAGCTCCATGGACTACAAACCCTTATGAAGTCAATGCAAAGGAGAAGGCCACACTATAAAAGACTATTCCAATCTAGTTCATGTGAAAGACAACACCACTAACAACCAATAAGAAAGCCAAGAACGTACCTCCAACTTGGTAGAATCAAAAGTTTCCACAATAATGCATGTCAAGAAAAGAAAACCCATAGTTCCAAAAGTGAATGTTCCCTCTATTAAAATGGCAAAGTTCAATCTTTCAAAGGAGAAATAGAATTGTATAGAATAGAATGGTACAGTATAGAGTGGCCCATTACCATAGAAGGATATAGAGACAGTTATTAAAGAGAGAGGACCAGAAGTCGAAGGGATAGAAGACACAAAATTACCCCCAATGACAGAAGAAGTGCATATGTTGCCACTATTAGAGGACAAAGGAAAAATAAAAGTGGGTATTGCCCCATTCCCTAGCCAATTAGAGAAGCCCGTGGATCCTATCAAAGAATATGACTTGGTCAAAGTTCTAGATACCTTTAAACAAAATCTACCATTCCGATAGTTGTTGATGCTATCTTCAAACTACCAAAAGAAATTAAAAATCATATTGGCAAGAGGAGGAGGCTTAAGGATTGCTCCTACAGCTGTCCTCAAGTCTAGTAAGGCCCCAGAGCTTGTAAGAGAAGTAGATGTGGCTAAAGCCTTCTTGGATCCTAGAACCTCAAATATTGGTGTGTGGATTGAAGATTACTTTTTTGTAGATACATGGATTGATGGAGGTTCATTAGTGAATATAATGATGGATATGACAATGAAAGATCTAGGCTTGCAAGGTATCCAGTCTACATAGTGGCTTATTAGACACGTAGACCAAAGCATAACTAAGCCTTTGGGCATTCTCCTATATGTGAAGACAACTTTTGCAAGACAAGACTATTGGCTGACCTATCTAATAGTGAAATCTAATTCCTATGGGACCTCATATCCTTTGGTTTTGGAAAGAGAAGCAAGAGCACAAACAAATTTCTTCAAAGGAACACTATGAAATGATGTATTGAAAGAATGTGTTTGTATGCAAACCTTCATAAGAAAAAAATTAAGAAAAACAAGAATTTCTTTAGTAGTGGCTCTTGTCACCCTAAACCACTCTTCTCAAGGAAGGATGATGATGATGCACCTTGCCAATAACCACTGATTCGGTAGTCCAAGTAGAACTCACATGATTCATGTTGCATGATTTTCATAGGCGCAACCTCAAAAGAGGAGTCCTCGAGCCAAGATACAACTAATTCCCAAACCAAACCTAAAACAACCATGATACAATTTCAATGTCCCAAAGAGCAATCCTAGTCCTCATTGAAAGAAGTCACTTCCAATGGAGCATTAGATGAGAAGGCCACTCTCTTGAAGGAGTCAGATCTATACCTATAGAGGTAGTTCATGGGACCTTACACTTGCGAAGCGGAAGGTGAAAAGTAATTAACTTTTGTGGATGCAGATGGTACTGAATGTCACCTCAAGATGGGAACCAGTCTTCCAAAAGAGGAGTTGTTGATCATGCATGAACTATTTAAGGAGAACTTGGACATGTTTGGATGGTCGTATAAAGATCTAAATGGGATTGATCCCATGGTGTATTAGCATCACATCGACCTAGATCCTAATACCAAACTTGTGAGGCAAAGATAGAGGCCTATGAATCCAAATTACTCAGCCTTAGTGAAAGTTGAATTATTAAACCTCCTTGAATCCGAGTTTATCTTTCTAGTGGCCAATAGTGAATGGGTTTTGCCCATCAGTGGTCATATCCAAGAAGAATGGAAAGATGTGAATATGTATGGACTTCAAAAAGTTGAACTCTAAAACAAAGAAATATCATTTCCCTATTCCTTTCATAGACCAACTGTTGGACACAATAGTAAGCCATGAGCTTTACTTCCTATTGGATGGATTCAATGGATACAACCAAGTCTAGATCGTAGAGGAAGATCAATCTAAAACAACCTTCACAATAGAATGGGGGACCTATGCTTATAGAGTGATGTCAGTTAGGCTCTATAATGTCCCAATCACTTTTCAAAGAGTAATGATAGTCATATCCCAAAATCATCTACATGATTTTATTGAGATGTACTTGGATGACTTTTGTGTTTATAGCCTAATCTGTAAGCATTGAGGACACCTATAGTAGTGCTTTGATAGATGTCAAGAGTATGGGATCTCTCTTAACCTAGATAAATGCATATTTTGAGTCTCTTCAAGAGTTCTTCTAGGCCATATTGTCTCAACACAAGGGATAACAACAAACCCTAAAAATATTGAGAAGATTGCATCTCTAATAGTACCAACCGACCTCAAATAGTTGAGGGGATTTCTTGCCCATGTGGACTATTACAGAAGTTTCATAGCACACTTTGCAACAAAGGCAATCCCCTTGCATAAGCTCCTAAGGAAAGATGCAGATTTTGTGTGTGATTGTGACAAGGCATTCAACACCTTGAAGTAGTGTTTGATTGAAGCACCCATCTTGCAACCTCCTAGCCGGACGAAGGAATTCCATGTATGATGCATTTGTGAAAGGATTAGGAGAAATCCTATGCCAAAAAGGGTCCTTGAAGTTAGAACAATCTATCTATTATCCAAGCTAAAAAGTAACTAATCCAAAAAGAAACTACACAGTGATGAAGCTCTAATGCCTCACTATGGTGTTTTCCTTGGAGAAGTTTCAATACTCTCTATTATTGACACATTTTAAATTCTATGTGGACCATCAGGCATTGTCCTTCTTGATGAACAAAGCAACTAGGAAGGAAAAAATGATGAGATGGCTCCTTCTATTCTCAAAGTTTGATTTTGAACTGGTGACCAAACTTGGTTGCTCCCATGTTCAAACTAATCATCTATCACGAATCCCTCAGAGCAACATGAAGAGAAGAAGGATGATCTAGACCTTCTGGATGCTTCTCTCTTTTTGGTTGAGGTTGTAACCCCGCGGCATGCAAATATTTCTAACCTCTTGGCTACTTAGCAATATCCTTCTAGTATCTCCAACCATAAAAAGAAGAAGCATCTGTTGAGATGAGATTGGGATAGTTCTAAAAGCATGTCATGAAAAGCCTTATGGAGGACACTTTGCAAGAGAAGCAATAGTCAAGAACTCTCTACTCATAGGCTACTCGTGATCGATCCTCTAGAAGGATGTCTATGACTACTCCAAATGTTGTGATGCTTGTCCATGGATGGAAAATCCTACCAAAACTAGCACTATGCTCTACATCCCATCCTTTTTCTATTAAAGACATTTGAGAAGTGGGGCATTGACTTCATCGGCCCCATCGATCCACCAACTAGAAGGAAGTAGAATATATACATGTAGATGGATTGCGTGATGAAGTGGTATAAAGCTAAAGCTTTGAAGTGGGATGATGGCAACATTGTGGCCGGCCCGATTTCTCTATGAGAATATCATCACCCATTTTGATAGTCTAAAAAAGCTAAGAAAGATAGAGATAATCACTTTCTCAACAAGATTATGAAGGAGCTGACAAAGCTCTATAAGATATGCTATTGCAAGTCCACACTGTACTATCCCAAAGCTAACAGCCAAGTTGAAGTTACCAATCCTATCCTCTATTCAATCTTGAGAAGAACAATTACTGCATATTATTTTGATTGAAATGATTCACTTATAAAGGCCTTCTACATGTACATAATCTCCCAGAAGGCTACTAACACCCTTCCAATTGGTGTATGGTATAGAAGCCATCTTCCCTCTTGAGTTAGAGCTACCATCTTTGTGAGTGGCTATTAAAGAAGGCCTAGGTGATGGCGAGTCCTTAGAGCACCATCCCGTGCACTTGAAATGTTTGGAGGATACTCGCACGATGGCCCTACAATGTATGGAAGCTAGCTAGGCTTAATGGAAGGCTTACTATGACAACTTCATTAAGCATAGGGAGTTCAAGAAGGGGACCTAGTCTTTGCCTATGATTTGAGATTTGGAAAGTTTCTAGGAAAAATACAATAGCATTTGATGACTTCTATAAGGTACTTGCTGTTAATCCTAATTGCTTTTTCTAAGTGTAGGCTCTCAATGCTTCTAGTGATCCCTTTCTGATTAATGGCTTTCACCTGAAGAAGTATTTCCCTCTCTTTGGAATCTTGACAATCATAGTCGACTGACGCTTTTTATTTTGGATGTCACATTATATCCTTTTCATGCTGCTATTGATAGCCATCATGCTCATCCTGATGAGATGGCCTCATTCTTCTAGCCTCTCACAACCACCTTCCACCCCTACTTTGCTCCCTTTTCATTTGATCCAATAGAGGTGATGAGGATGGTTCTAATACATGGTATTCATGCCATTCTCCTCTTAGAATTTTAAAAAATGAAAAAATTAATATATATTGGTCATGGAAAAAAAGGACTATTAATAGTCATTGTCATGCCCACCTATTCTTCCTAAAAAGGTGGAAACACCCTCTCAAGAGTAGGGAAGAAAGAAAAAAAAAAGAAAAAGAAAAAACTATTATGGGTTAAAAGGAAGACATTCCTTGTCAGTACATGCCTCATTCCAGGAAAAGTTGGCAAACACCCTTTGACAAGAAGCTGACTGTGGAAAAGGTAGCATCACTCTGTAGTTTTCAATTGAACTTCCAATATGTAGTGCTCAAACCGCCTCCCTTGATGCACTGTATCTTACAACTCCATCAGTGCATTTAACTCTTATATTAGACAACTCTCACTTGCAATCAAAGTTCTAGATCTATTGCCTACCTCCCTAGGTTACGCCTCTTCGATACAAGTTGACATTAGCAAACGGGACAAAGTCGATCCTCATAAAAAATCCATGGAGTGATGTGAGATGTCATCCCAAGTGGATGGGGATGTGAGCATTGGCTACCCTCTATATTTATCAAATGAGTGTGAGACAAAGGGTGGGGTGAGCGACCAATCCTTGCCCATTTAAATCAAAAAGAGAGGTGAGATGTGTGAATGGAGTGTCGCATGCATGGGATGGGCCTCTTAATGCACAAACCACGATTTGTTCTTGTGTAGAGTATTGCAAGGCTTCCTAGCCTTCCTTCTTGCATCATATATCGAAACAGGATGGGATGAACACGAGGGATTCACTCGTAGTAATAAGGAGACATCACCTGTGTGCAAGAAATATATGAAAATATCCCTTATCTACCCCCTATTTATGGGACCTTACCTTATAAAATATACATTCCTTCCCTTAAATAACCCCCCTCCCTTACACTCACGTGGTACCATACAGTAAACCCTAGTGGACCCCCCGAGGGGATGCACTACTACACCATCAATTGCACACAAGATATGCAACCTTGACATAAGTGGTAGTAAGGATTAAATCAATGGGCATGTCAGGAATCAAGTTGCCCTCCTATATCTATCAATAGAGCATGAGATAGAGAAGGGACTAAGCATGATTGATTTTCCTTTCTTTAAACTAAGGGGTGAGGATTGAGGGACGTTACGACAATTGGAATCAAGTGCATTTCCATTTTGTTATACACATATGGGATGTGCCTCCACCATCACTACACATGCATCACTTTGTTCGACGCACTGCACTACAAGGCTCCCTAGCCTTCCTATTTTCACCTATGCGAGATGGGTTGGAATACACTCATGCACCATCAACTATGCACATTGGCATACTCCTTCTCAACCATCTCTCTTTTTTATTTCTAAATTGGGTGTGAGATATGTGTTCCATTCATTCTCCTTGAGTGATGTGAGTTATGGGGTGAGCAATTAATCTATCATCCCAATATGAGTGACTATCAAGATTGAGTGTTGTATTCTTTGCCACCGATGGCTTACTGGGTCTTTATCAATGGTGCTACCTCTATGGATATTGCTACTTGATCCCTACCATGATGCAAGCGTGCTATGACAAACCGTAGCACCTCCTATGGATGATTTTGATGTATGGCACATCGATAATTTTTATCAACCAGCTGAATGGGCCAAGTGCTTCTAACTCTACCTCTTGCATTTATTTATGTGTATGTCATGTCTTAAGTGTGGATACATAAGTATATGGGTCACCATTAAGTGTTAGACCCTTTTTGATTAGTCAACCTCATGTATTCATGCTTTAAGTATGGGGACATGTCCCTACGTGTCTAGCTTCCATATATTCATAAACATCTACTAGTTGATCCTTACACAATATCATGTTTTATTTATGCCATGTTGAGGTTCTTTCTCATCCACCCACCAACTAATTTTACCTCATTCTCGTGGTTTTCTTCTACCCTTTTGATTGTTTCATCATTTGGCTTGAACTCCATGTAAACACATCCTATGTTTCTTGAAATTGTAAATTTTCCCTATAGCCCTATTAATCCATTTGAATATGCCACTTTTTCTCTTTATAACCCTCGGTTCAAAGGAACGGCTCATGAGTTATTAATTTTTGAAGAATTTTACACGAATCCAACATGTCTCCATATGAGCATACCTTTTTCATGCTAAAATTGTAGTTTGATGTGATGCCACTAATCTTTCCCCTTTCTCAACCACTTTTCCTTTGGATAGCCTATCTTTTCGATACGTGGATTGGTTTATATTTATTTTTGTATGTATGTGTGACCCAAGATTATCACTCTAGTTCTTGCTATCTTACATTTATCAGGGTTCAACTAACCACCATCCTCATCAAGTTGGCAAAAAACTTCATCAAGGTTTTTAGAGTGTAATGCCCCAAAAGGCATCTCTATAAGAGAAGCATTCCCATGGGGCAATAACTCAGGTAAGTTACTTATGAATATATGTGTGCATCACGCGGGTTAAAAATAAGTTATTTTTAAAATACAAATTTTATACATTTTTTACATACATAAGGGTGTAATATAAAGGGGTTATTTACAAATTGAATAGAAAAGGGTTATGCCTTATTCAAGGAAAGTTCATAGATAAGGATATTTGCACGTGATGTAGAGGGCATACATATAGTAACTTCCCCAAGGGTAATGAACGTTGTTCTCTTCTGATCTTCTTTTGTTATTCTGATTTGGAAATATGCAGAGTACCCATCGCACACACATTAAAATTCATGACCAGCCACTTGATCCAAGATCTCATCTTGAAATGGAAGAGGATAGTAGTCCCTCTTAGTAGCTACATTAAGAGGCTTGAAATCAACACATACTCTCCACTTTCCATTCTTCTTTGGTCTAATTACAATAGGAGACACCCAGTATGCATCATCAATAGGATAAAGAAAAATTCAACATCAAGCAAGTTCTGAATTTGAGCTTTAAGTACATTTTCTTGAATTGTACCAAGTCTCGTAAGTTTTTGAACCACTAGTTTATACCCTTCGTTCAATTTGATATGGTACATAATGCTATCAGTACCTCTCAGTTGTAATATTTTGTAGCAAAGAGTTTTGGGTATTTCTAAAAAATGGCTAAATATTCATCTCTTTCATCATTAGTCAAGTCCTTTCCCAAAGTCATTTCCTAGCATATTCATAAGCTTAGGTAGTCCAACATTCATTTCAGGCTGCTGATCATATGTTTCCTGCATGGAGTCTGTACTTCCTACAGCAATATTTACCACTTTTTCCTCTCTTTTTGAACCTTGGATTGACAATCCAAAGAGGTCAACATCCCTAGAGAGTAGGCTAGCTTCCCATTCTTGATCTTCCTCATCAAGACTGGAATTTTCTAAATCACTACTTTCATCACCTCCAACATGACTTTCATGTTCATTTTGAATGATGGACCATGTTTTCATGTCAAAGATCACCCTCTTATGAACTCCCTTTTCTAGATAGAGTTTCAATTGACCTCTATACCAGTCTTCCCTGGATCTCATACCAATGAACCACGGTTGTCCCAATATGAGAGGATATGCCCCATGTTTTGCAAGCATAACATGAAAATCCAAACATGCTCTTTGGCCTCCAATGTTGATTTCCAAGTTCTTGATGGCTCCCAAACGTATTAATTTTGAGCTATCTTCCATTCTAACCTTAATTAGTTTCTTCCTTGTCATTTTAAGATGCATTTGTAACATTGCTTCTTCAGTGATTACACAAACTTGCACATCACCATCAACATAAAATTCATCAATTTTTCTTCCATGTATCCATACGTCCATGATAGATATAATGTCTTTCACATGTATTCATACGTCCATGATAGATATAATGTCTTTCACATCTGATAGGTATACCACTCCAACATGCCCAGTTTGGGTTTTTCCTTTCTTGATGCTAACCAAACCATGCCATTGCTTCCTCAGAGATGAGTTCATCTACAGTAGCTGACCATATGTAACATCAGCCTTCTTACCGTTTAAATCTTCAAGCACATTGTAAGGAACTTGATTGACTCCCAAAGCAAAGTCCCCCATTTCAATCTTCATTCTTTGTCTAGCTTTCCTACTAGTTTCTGGATCATCTACAACTTGTTTTCCCTTTTTAATAATTGCTGCCCTTTGAGTTTCAGTTTCAGTATCCCTCTCTCTGACTCTCTTGTTAGCAAAAACATATGCATTTTCCCCATCATCGGACATATTGGTTTCAATCGAACTCATACATGATGTGCCTTCATTAGGTCTTCTTTCCAATTGTTGCCTAGCTAGTTTAAGTGGCCTTTCTTGCTATTGAGGTCTAGCATCTTGCCTAGAATTCCCTTGTGGCATGGGATACATCTCCTCTCCTATTCTTCGTGGATAAGTGCAATCAGGAGAAATATGACCTCTCTCCCTCTAATTAAAGCATTCAAAGTTTTCCTATCTATTTGTTGGAGGTCCTCTAAATCTAGGTTGCATTTGAGGCTGTCTTGCTTGCAATAGGCTCATATTTAAATTCAAATTTTCCAATTGTTCATGAAGTTTACTAATCACATCATCATTTTCTTTCCTATGGCCTTGTTGAGTCCCATTCTCCACTCTTTCAAGTGTCCCATGAAGATTCACAGCTTGTTGTCCTGCATTTCCTACAATAGTGTTAACATGATTAGGTCGTAAAAAAGCATGCACATCAATACCTCTTGATTGATCCGATCTCAATTGTATTTTCCTTTGCTTTTCTTTGGCTATTTTGACTGCATCTTCTTATCTATCAGGGTCTTTGATCAGAATCTTTTCTCTAATTTCAAGTTTGAGCAATGAAACAAACTTGTTGTCCTTTTTCAAGAATATCATGGGAGGTTGCTCTATACTCTATGCAATTTCTATCCATTTTCCTTCAAATCTCGTAGAAAATTTAGACACTTGCTCATTTTGTCCCTGAAACATCTTTTCCAAAGATTTCCATAAACTCTCAGGAGTTTTCTTAGCTCAAAAACTTGTAAGGAACTCATTTTTTACTTCATTCCAATTTTCCCTTGTCTCTTCATTCAATAAGTTCCACCATAATCTTGCAGAACCTTCCAGTAGAATGTTGAACATTCAAAGCTTATTTGCATTAGTGTCTCTTTGATCTTGATACACTACAACAAAAAGGCTCCATAGACGTGCTTGTAGACACAATATTTGAGCTGTGTTTAAAAATGTCGGGCGTGTTTATTACCGTGTCTACTGGTGCATCTAAAATTTTGCATCTACAAGCGCGTATATAGAGAAAACTACACGCGCATATAGACGCACCTATTGACGCGCTTCGTAAATATATAATCATATTTATAAAAAATTATATATATTCATATTCTATGTCTATACACGCATGTAACTGCGCATCTAAAAAGGCATGTACTCTGCAATTTTTTGACGATAATAGATGTGTATTTTTCTTGTAATTTAGATGCGCGGATAGATGCGCAAAATAGAGGTATGAAAAAAAAACCAAAGAGCATGTGGCTTTGCAAGCCACATGCTCTTTGGTTTTTTCCCCCCATCAACATCAAGTTGTATGCTTAGGGAAAACAGAGAAAGATTATTATATTGAAAGAAAAAGAATGTGGAGAGCCAAAGTCCATATATTGATAATAACACATGATGAGGGTACTGTGCTGAAACATTTGTACATATTTCGAAGATTTTTGTACTGAAAACAAAACAATGTATGTAGAACACAAAATTTCATATATATAGATGAAACGTCTTTACATGACAAGTTCTAGTGCTTGTGACCTCAAGCATGGTCATGGTTGCAAGCACTAGCTGAAAGTAATACATATCAAAAATAAAAACTACAAGCCAACGGGAGGCATGAATACATGGGGCTCCTATACATCTCCTCAGAAGAAACATCATCATCACTACCACCACCGCTACCGGTGCTAGTGTCACTGCCGCCACTGCTACTGCTAGTCCCCCCTTCGCTATCCTCAACTGCATCAGGGTTCGCCTACCCAAAGGATTAAGGTATATAAATACCATTATAAACAATAAATTAGAGTTACCTATACTTTTTATGTAAAAAATAAAACATACCTCTTCTGGTTGTGGAATCCTCATAGCACGATTATATTGCTCCTCCGTGATCAATCCCTCCTCGTAGTAATGCTGCCAAGTGGACGCCCGGTTATGACCTCGATGGTAGCCTACCTCTCTAGGAGTAGGCATCCTACCAACGATATGATACTACAAAACAATTTTAACATACAACGTATTAGAACACACTACATAATGAATTGAAACAAATTACAAATTTTAAATTTAAAAAAGAAATCAAATAATACTTACAAACTCAGCCTCCCATGACTCCCTGCCACCCGATCCATAATGCGACGATCCCATGATTGCCATCTGGATATATCGCGCCTCTATATATTGGCGACTTGTCCTTTTCTCTGTTGCTCTCTTGTTGGCCTCTTTCCACTCCTTGTGGTGGTAATTGGGTGGTTGGCCATATCCATGGCGCCCCTGCTCTTGTCTCCGTAGTGACTCCTTGGCACGCGTCATAAGGTGAGACCTCTTGTTATGAAGCGCGTCTCTCACCTTTGACTGTCCCCAATCATCAGAGAATTGTGAATTCTCGGGATTAGGGTACTTTCTATGTACTGCCCGTAGCACCTCTTGCCACAAACCATTTATTTGGTGCTTGAAGGGAATCATACAATCTTTGTATGTGGCATGCACGATACTCCTCAAGTAGGCTATCACTTCCCTCCCCTCACGATTATGCAAGATACCACCAATATCTGTAATAGAGTAGTACATTTGTGGAGGCTCACCTCTCTCATTTCTCGGTGAGGGTGATTAAGAGCCACCTCCTAGGCAACCCCCACAAAGCCCTCGACCTCCTCGTCCTCCCGCACGACTCTCCCTCCTCTCTTGATGGGCACTACCCTCTACCTCACTTTATGCACGTGGTTCTGCAGATGCACGTGCTTCGACGAATCCATATACTTCAGCTGATCCCTGTGCATCAGCTGATCTATGTGTATGCATAGTGCATGGAGTACCTGTTAGTAGAGGTGTACTAAGGTTTGGTGTGCCAAGGTTTGGTATTTGTGCGGTAGTGCTAGGCAAAGAATTGATAGGTGTCCCAGACATGACACTAAAAACCTCCTCTATAGTGGGAGGGCGACCAAGATAATTGGTCATCTCCCCCATGAATTGCTCCTTGTTCGGAAAACCTCCAAAAAAACTACTAACACGTCTAGAAAACTCCGCTAAGGTATTGTTCATGCATTCCAACTCAGGATCAATGCTGGAAGGTCCAGGATTTCACATCTACACAAGCAAAAATCCATTACTACCCTGTGCAGATAAAACATATTACACGCTGCGTCTATACCCACATCTGTTAGTGTGTCTATATACGTGTCTACACTGTCATCTAGACGCTGTCGTCATGTTAAGGGTTGAGGGTCTACCACCGTGTAGAAGAGGATTTTAGGATTCAAAGTTCAGGAAGGGGAAATAGATTAGGGTTTAATAAGATCCGTGATTTAGAAATGATTTAAGTACGGAAAAAGAATTCAGGCTTTTTCTCATACATGAATGGAAGAAATAACTCTATCTTGATAGCATCAAATGCTTCTGGATACAAACATCATATCATAGAGGACGTTTTTAGATTCTCAATTCAATTATGAATATCAAATACAAGTTCTAATGGCTTTTATTTCAAGTACATAGATGGATTTCAACCCTTTGGAACAAGTATTATGTTGATAGACTCATATGCATTCAAGATTTGGGCCAATGATACATGAAATGAATTGAAGAAGCATAATTTTAGCTTCAGCCCTGTTTTAAAATAGAAAATTCTAGCCCATAATCAAGCTCAAAATGAGTGCATAAACTCATGAAGAAGCACCTCTTATCATTAATGAACAAAGTCCTAATGAAAAGAGGTCATTTCCTTCCATTACAACCACATAAATCTCTTGTTTGCTCATAAAAATGGACCATAATAGTGGGCTGCCCTGTTTATGACTGGTTATTTCAGCCCATAACAGCCCATATACCTTCAAAATCCTCACCCTTTGCTTGCCCCAAAGTCACTCAAGTACTTGGGTACAAGTCGGGCTTCATTGGGCCAAGAATGAGGTAGACAAAATGAGAGAGGTCGTGCATAAGAGCAGGCTGAATACTTTTCTTCTCAGATTTCCCTATTTTATAGACTCTTTTAACATGCATTTTCATCAGACCAAATGGGTAGAGAAGTGGAGTTCTCACCATGTTTACACCTTCAGTTTATGGGCCTGTTGATCTTTAGTTTGCATGCTCCAAATCATGCAACATAGCTCCAGCTCTCTCCATTTGTGCTCAGACTGTGCAGCCCGCATATTGCTCCAAAAATTGCGTTCTGCTCCCTGCTCAAGCCCTGGTCACTTTTTGACCTACCCAGGTCACTTGCTGGTCACTTAAGTTTATTACTTCAGGTCCGATGTGAACCTAGTGGACTTTTGGAAACTTTTGGCATTTTTCTTGAGTTTTGTCCATATTTTTACCTGAATCAATGTGATTTATCCTGCGGACTTTCAATTACTTCCAATTGACCAAGTTGTAGGTTCCCATAGACTTATTTTTTAACAATATACATGGTATAACTGAAAATTATATGCTAAATACAAAAGAACTTGTGTAACGAAGTTGGTTATTGGATAATAATGTCTGAATTTTGTATGAAAATTCCTCATATAACTCCTAGTGAAGCTTTTCTATGTTCATAAGAATCCCGTGATTTATATTATGAACAATAAACTTTTTGGCATTCACCCCCTCCTAACCTGCACATCCTCCAGCATGTGCCAATTCATAAGATTACAGGTCAAGGAGGATCTTCTTTTGATATTTCTTCATCTTCATTCTCTAAGTCTTTTTCTTACTGCATGTCTTCAAGTAGAGGGCTCATATTTAAGTCATCAAGTTCATAAGTTGAAGATTCTCTTCGTTTGAAGAGTTTGATTCGTTTTCCGGCTATTGGTATCTTAATCATGGTCCCATCCATTTCAGCCAAAGAGTCAGTAGTATTATTATGTACTACTTTTACAACATATGGTCCAAACCATTGCTTGGCTAACTTCCTATGAGCACTATATTGATTGTCCAGGATGCTATCATAGACTAGAACCCAATTATTCTCTTGAATAGCTCTTGGATGGAGTCGATGATGCTTGTCAAAACTTTTCTTATTCTTTAATCTTGTTGTTTTCAGCCTTTCAATGGCTGTTTTGACATTTTTTGGCCTTCTTTCGAGTTTCTTATGCGCAAAGACAGTAGTTCTTCTCTATTCATGCCTTCATCCCAAGGTAAGATACTCCATGTGACAATGGATTCCTCAGTAGACATAACAGGTGGCTGCCCATATATAAGTTCAGCTGGCATATATCCTATCACTGCACTATGGGTAGTTCTATCAGCCCATAATGCAAATGGTAGCATTTTAGGCCATTCCCTCAACTTTCTTTTGCATGATTTTGCTAAAGCTTTAAGAATTGGTTGATGACCTCTTTTACTCTTACCATTGCCTTCAGGGTTGTAGGTTGAAGTAAGAGATACCTTAATTTCCAATTGAGCAAAGAAATGGTGAGCCTCATCAGCATCCAATTCCTCTCTATTAGCAGTTACTTTAGCAACACATCCATACCTGCAAAATACTTCTTTAAGTAAAAATCTACAAACAGCATGAGTGGACTTTGTTGTCAAGGCTTTTCCTTCCACTTGATTTGTGAGATCTTCTCTAGGAAGTAAAAGATATCTCATGTTCCAAATTCCTGTAGGCATGGTTACTAAATCAATAACCCATCTATAGTGAATGGATAAACGATAGGTAGGCTGAAGCCCATCTCTATGCTTTACCATAGAATACATTTGACAAACATGACAAGACTCAACAAAATGGTCAATGTCTTTATCCATGTTTTGCCACCGAAATTTCTCTTTTATTTTGGCAAAAGTGCCCCATATGCCTCTATGACCAGCCAATAGGCTTTCATGAAATTCTTGCATGACCTGTCTTTGAGTCTTTTTGTCTCCTAAGACACGAACATGCGCCCTTCCTTTCTTTTTCGCATGCCTCCAAAGGTAACCATCTTTAAGAAAAAAGCCATAAGCTTTTCTCTTAATTCTTTTGAACTCTTCATTAGTCCAATCTTTCTTCTTTGTCATAGTGCTCAAAAATTGGCCAATTTTTAGCCAATCATCTACATAATATTCTTCTTTAAAGTATGAACAAACCATGACATAACATTGAACATGCTGTTTACTAGCTGTCCATTGTTCTTCTTTGGTTGTTTCATCCTTCCTTGCTGATGTAAAATTTTTTTTTAGCAGGTGAACCTGTTGTACTTGCTGAAATTTTTATTGTACCTGCATTTTTGACTACTGAATCGACATTAGATTCAGCTATACTTGTTGTTTTCAGATTTGTACCTGCATTTACAGAATCATTTATAAACTCTGATTCTTCTTCATCCATCATTTCTTCTTTATCCCTATATCTGGCACGCGAAAGCATGTCAGCAACTGGATTATCTCTACCTACAATATGTTTCAAATCAGGATGTAAGGATTTAATATAGGCTATCCATCTTAGCATGGCTGTGTTGGGAGTGGAACAGTTGGCGATCATGCCCAAGAGTGGAAGGCAATCTGTTTCAACTATAACGTGTGCGCCCATGAGGTACTCCCTGTCACATTTTAATGCAGTTACTACTCCCCAAAGTTCTCTTTTAATTTGAGCATACCTTCTTTGTCGTTCATTAAGAACCTTTGCTCCAAAGTGGATTACATATCTATTGCCTTCAAGGTCGTCTTGACCAACTGCCCATCTTATTCCAATAGGACTTGTGTCTACTGTGAGTATAATGAGTTGTCCAGTAGAGTAATTAGCCCTCTTTAAAGTGAGGGTTGAAATCAGTATTTTCTTGAGTTTTCGAATAGCCTGAGTGTGTTCTTTTTCCCATATAAACATTTGGCCCTTTCTTAGAAGCTGATAAAGACTTTCAGCAATATGGGGAAAATGTGGTATCCAAATAAGGTAGAAGACACATGCACCAAGAAATCTTCTCACCTCTGAAACATTTGTACATTCTTCCTGCATTTTGCTGATAGCATCTATTTTGGATGGAGAAGGCTTTCGGCCATATGGACCACACATATGTCCGACGCTGAAATTGGTCGTAGCCTGAATATAAATCTCCCATGGAATAGTTTGCCTTTCCTCCAAAAGCTTCAGCAAACTCATCAACAATTGGCCCTGATCCAACATTTCTAATAGTGACTTTATTGACGGGTTGTAAATCTTGAATGAATCGCAAATATCCATTCTTCTTAGGTACATTAAACCATCGGTTGGAATATGGAGCTGAAGATGGCTCTAATATTCGCATTTTTATCTTTTCATTTAGAAGTTCCAATAACTTAGGCAAATGTGGGACTGTAAAAATCACCATTGGTGCCACAATGCTTGGATCCACACAGCCAATTTCATATGGCTGAAATGAAAAGGCTTTACCATGATTCTTTAACATCTGCATGAAGATTTGCTTTTCAGCCGGCAAGAGGAAAGAGTCTTCACCAATTTTCAGCTTTTGTAGACTTTCTGCTGTAAATTGGTGACCAATATCTTTAGGATCACGAAGGCTTGGCTCTTTGGATACCCTTTCTACCAGTCCTTCACTTTCAGGCGGTAGAGGAGTAGCTACCGGCTTGACCTTTTTATCAACTTTTTTATACTTTGTTTCTGCTCTTACTTCATCCTTGTTTGGCTGTCCAAAAGCTTCATAATCTGCAAATTCTTGAATTATGTCATACATATCCAATGTACATACCTGTATGGACTGATTTTCGACTTGATTTTCTACATGAACGGCTGTATAAATTTCAGCCATTGTATCATTATAATTCAGCCCATAAAATAGTCCTGAAATTTCTTCATCTTTAGGTAAAACATCAATTTGCTTCAGCTTTTGCTCCATATGACTCAAATACTTTCTTTCAGCCTTGTTCATGGCTGAAAACTGTTTATAACAGCCCACACTATTGGTT
The DNA here is from genome assembly GCF_053477565.2 of Lygodium microphyllum. Classification (NCBI taxonomy): domain Eukaryota; kingdom Viridiplantae; phylum Streptophyta; class Polypodiopsida; order Schizaeales; family Lygodiaceae; genus Lygodium; species Lygodium microphyllum. The sequence continues at coordinate 5,873,039 of NC_141156.1, forward strand.
GTTAAAACCTACAAATCAGCTTTTGGCCTAGCCTCTTTTATAAGTGGAGGCATTTTTTTGTGACATGATGCACTGCCATAGCCTCCACTTATAGCAGCGCTACCTGAAAACCCTTAAATTCTCAGGCATTAGGAGGAACATGATGATCCCTCAATCGATCCCTATTCCGGTGGTGATTAACACAGACGGTCAAGAATTGGACAGCTTTGTCATTATCCTTACTTCTTATCCGGGCATATGATGAATCATCATCAAGAGCCGTTGTCTCTAAATGAGATTCAGAAATAAATGGTTGTCCAAGAATGATAGGATAGCTGCAGGAATCTTGAACAAAGAAATGAAATTCATCTTTTACATTACCAATGGTAACTTGTACATAAGGACATGCTGCATAAAGATCGCCATAAGTGTTATTGGCTGCCTTCATGCGCCATCCTGGGTCCACATCAATGGGCCATCTGCCATTCTCATAGAGACTTCTTGACATAACATTAATTTCTGAACCATGGTCTATAAGGGCAATGCATGGAGTTTCTTTTTCACCGATTTTAACAACAGTTTCAGTAGAGTCGCCCTTGCCCAATGGGTACGGGAGTAGTGAGCTTCACTTTCTTCTTGCATGTTGTGAAGAAGAGTCTCTTTCTTACGCATGGGATGCCCTTTATATTGAGAAGTCCCCACCATAATAGCTTCTTCAGTTTCTGCTTCATAAATGTCTTCATCTTTGGCTTCTATGGCTACAATCAATTCTTTGATTGCCTCTAATCGAATCCCTTGAGTTTTCAGCTTCTGTTCATCCTGCAAATACACTTGAAGTACTTGCAAAAAAGCATGTACAGGTTCTTCAGTTTCCTCACCAACATATTGTCTTTTTTGTTTAATTACATCAATTATTACATCATGAAATCCTCGTTTTGCAATACCAAGAATTTCTCCTAATGTAAATTCAATTCTACTTCCAAGAATCCTTTCTTCTAGGATCCGTTTAAGATCCGTTGCGGTCTCTATGTCAGACTGCAACTTGTAACTGGGATGTTTGCTTTTTCTTTTTCCTTCTGTTTTCTTTGCTTGAGGGGCATCTCCCATGTCAAACTCTGGCGGCGGTGGATTTTCAGTAGCCTTCTATTGGTCTGGTTTATTTCTTGTTATGCGTTTAGTCAGTCCTGAAGAAGAAGGACCGGCAACATATTCTTCTCTTCTTCTCTTTTATTCTATCATGGCTTCTTGATTATTAATTTCAGCTAATCGAGCAAAATCTGAAAATGAATCCATAGGCTCGGACCAACCGGTTCTTTCTCCAATACATTGACTGGCAGTGGTTAAATCATCTTTAGTTGCCTTGCCTTGCTCCATGCGTTCCAAGGCCTGCGTCCACACTTTAGATTTTGCATTATTTTTACATGCTTTAACAATTTCATTAGTTGGCTCAATTTGCAGCCCATAAGTTGCAGCATCAACAGCTGTATAGGCCGTTCTTGTTGCCAAATCCTCCAATCTTTTCTTCATGCCACCGTTGCCAAAGTTTGGCTCAAGAGGAAGCTCGATTTAGGTTGCATGAATTTTACCATCCTTCCAAAATACTAATTTTTGTGCTTCAGCTTCACGGAATGCACCCCACTCCCTCTTGTTATGCTGAAGGCTATCACACCAAATACAACGTCTTTTGAAGCCTTCTCGTGCAGGCCTTTGGGCAGATGACCGATCCATTTCTTCTACTTCTACATCAAGCCTTTCCACTTTAGAATTAATCTCCGTTAAATTAAGATGGAGATCATGCATGCTCTTAATTAGCTCATCCATGACATCCTTCTTTGGAGATGGAACAGTAGAATTTCTTGGTTACTTGGCCATAGAGACAGGAGGTCGAGAAACTAGGATAGGCTCCTTCATAGATTCAGTTGTTATAGGGGTCGACCCCCATCTTAGGCGCAATCGCTCTCTTCGAGAAATCATATTAACTGCTTCAGTGACATCACTCCAAGCAGTCTTCAATCCCGTCTCAGAGTCAGGGTCTTCAAGTCGATCAGTTAATTTCTCTTGAAGAAAAGAATCTGCAGCCTTTAGAAATAATTCAATCTTTTGACTTTCCATACCTTGTTGGTCATCAGGATCTAGTTGGGCAAATTTGCTTTCAAATTCTCGATAAAGAGCAGTGGCGGTTATACCCTTATTGGGCCATTCGACCCATTCGGTGAAGACTTTCTTTGTCATAAGGCCAGAATCTTCAAGGAAAAATTCTTCTCGAAGAGCCTTCTTGAACACAGTCCATCCTGCATCTTTTTGGAAAAGACCATGAATTCGGTCCTGGAGACCATGCACAGCCAGACGGGCAAAATAACGGCTCCAAGCATGTTGAGGGACTCCAAAGAAGACCATCTTGTCAGTATAAAGGCGGATAAAAGAGGATACATTTTTCCCATTAAATTGCTTGAGCTCTTGTCCATCTGCTTCTAAGGCTTTAATGGCAGCAACGTCAATCAGCTCTTCTTCTTGTCTCTGTTGTTGTTGCAATTGCAACTGCTGCTGAAATTGCAACTGTTGTTGTTGGCTTTCTTGCAGTAGACGAACCAATTGTTGCAAGGCATCTCCTCTCGAACTTGATGATTCTCCCATTGGACTTCTTCTTCCGCAGCGGACCTTCACGTCGAGTTCACCACTGTCGTCGTGTTAAGGTTGAAGGTCTACCACCGGGGCTTTAGTGTAGAAGAGGATTTTAGGATTCAAAGTTCAGGAAGGGGAAATAGATTGGGGTTTAATAAGATGCGAGATTTAGAAATGATTTAAGTACAGAAGAAGAATTCAGGCTTTTTTTCATACATGAACGGAAGAAATAACTCTATCTTGATAGCATCAAATGTCTTTGGATACATACATCATATCATAAAGGACATTTTCAGATTTTCAATTCAATTATGAATATCAAATGCAAGTTCTAATGGCTTTTATTTCAAGTACATAGATGGATTTCAACCCTTTGGAATAAGTATTATGTTGATAGACTCAAATGCATTCAAGATTTGGGCCAATGATACATGAAATGAATTGAAGAAGCATAATTTTAGCTTCAGCCCTGTTTTAAAATAGAAAATTCCAGCCCATAATCAAGCTCAAAATGAGTGCATAAACTCATGAAGAAGCACCTCTAATCATTAATGAACAAATTCCTAATGAAAAGATGTCATTTCCTTCCATTACAACCACATAAATCTCTTGTTTGCTCATAAAAATGGACCATAACAGTAGGCTGCCCTGTTTATGACTAGCTATTTCAGCCCATAACAGCCCATATACCTTCAAAATCCTCACCCTTTGCTTGCCCCAAAGTCACTCAAGTACTTGGGTACAAGTCGGGCTTCATTGGGCCAAGAATGAGGTAGAAAAAATGAGAGAGGCCGTGCATAAGAGCAGGCTGAATACTTTTCTTCTCAGATTTTCCTCTTTTATAGACTCTTTTAACATGCATTTTCATCAAACCAAATGGGCAGAGAAGTGGAGTTCTCACCATGTTTACACCTTCAGTTTATGGGCCTGTTGATCTTCAGTTTGCATGCTCCAAATAATGCAACATAGCTCCAGCTCTCTCCATTTGTGCTCAGACTGTGCAGCCCCCATATTGCGCCAAAAACTATGTTCTGCTTTCTGCTCAGGCCCTGGTCACTTTTTAACCTACCCAGGTCACTTGCTGGTCACTTAAGTTTATTACTTCAGGTCCCATGTGAACCTAGTGGACTTTTGGCAACTTTTGGTATTTTTCTTGAGTTCTATCCATATTTTTGCACCTGAATCAATGTGATTTATCCTGCGGACTTTCAATTACTTCTAGTTGACCAAGTTGTAGGTTCCCATAGACTTATTTTTCAATAATATACATGGTGTAACTAAAAATTATATGCTAAATACAAAAGAACTTGTTTAACTAAGTTGGTTATTGGATAACAATGTCTGAATTTTGTATGCAAATTCCTTATATAACTCCTAGTGAAGCTTTTATGTGTTCATAAGAATTCCATGATTTATATTATGAACAGTAAACTTTTTGACAACGCGCTGACAGACGCACAAAGTCGGACCATATTTTGCAATTTGTTATAAAAAATGCGTAAAAAATCTCCATAGATGACAGTCTAAAGTATGTAAAGAGAGAGAGAGAGAGAGAGAGAGAGAGAGAGAAACAAACAAGGAGAAAGCAAACAAGATTGAGAGAGAGAAGAAAAACTCACCTTCTTTGCTTGTTCCGACGGGTGGCGGCTAGGTTGCAAGCTCCTTGTCCTCCTTCTCCCTTCCCTTGGTAGGTTGCTTGATTTTTCTTCTCTTCCTTGCTGTTTGGCTCTTGTTATTTACTCTTTGGATCTTCCTTCCTCCTGTCCTCTTTTTACTCTTATTTCCTTCCCTCATTGTCTTCATGAAGTGATAGATAGACATGATTCGCGTGGCGTTTCTATAAGCGCGTGTAATTGCGCATCTATATGCACATATAAAACATATTACACGCACTGATAGACGCGCAATTACAATTAAACTTATTAAATGCTAGCTTATGGTTGTTTTTGGATCAACATGACTTTCCTAGTCTTTCAATATCAAAATGTTTGTCTCCATGTTGTAAGTATCAAAATATTTAGGGAATATGACATACATACGGAATGAAATCATATATGTCCTTATGGTTCATGTGTAATTATGTCATCATCTTCTACTAGTATGGGACATGTTGAGTCAACAAACAATACATCCTCTACTGAGGACGAGACATTGCGTCTTCATAGTCGAGATGCTTGGCTACGACGAAAAATCAAATATATGTGTAATCGTTGTCGAGGATGTTTTTCTTAGCATGTCGAATCACAATGTCACACCTCAGTATGTACAAAGAGTGGGACCAAGAAAAAGACCCAGTAATTTTTACTGCTTTATTTGCACAAATATTATTAGTCTATGTTACGTCTTCACCATTAAACAAAACCTCCTTTTTTTTATTGAGCAGGATGTAGTACCACATCCTTAAATGATCCCTCCAAGGTGTTGAGAGGCTGTGAAACGTCGACGTGAGGAGGTAGAGTTCTTAAGAAGAGTAGAGACTGATGACGATGATAGCAACCCTCTTTAAATGCCCCATCATGTTTTGGAGGAAGAGATTTTGGACAACATGGTGCACGATTTATTTTCCCATGAGGTTCGGGGGGAGGGTGCCACTAGAGAGACAGATGACCCGCTACACATAGCGTCGAAAACTCCATTGTACGAAGGTTGCACATACTCTGTTCTATGTGCATCTCTTTAGATATTGAACTTACAAACCATTTATGGATGGAGTAATGCTAGCTTGAATGCATTATTGAAATATGTATCATTTGACATTAATTCATAAATGCTTCTAGACAATATTCGTTGTTTGTTAGCTCTGTTTGCACAATATATGCAGGTTATTGTCACAAATACTTTCAAATATAAATATATTAATTAGTGGAGTAACTATGTAGAATAATTAACAATGTATGAATATTTATATACAGTTCATCCTTCCTACTAACATATCCTATTGTGTTTCAAAAGACGTGCGTGATATCATTTACAAGATGGGTGAGCTCGTGAGGTATGTATACATTATACTTATCTTTTTGTTTACATATTACATATATCACTAGTGAATCCGCTTGAATTTATGGACAAAACTAATCATCGTTCTCAATTGCATGTTGGTAGATTTGTGAGTTTGAAGAAAATCGATCCAAATACGTTGCAAAAGGCTCGAGTATTGTCCATTGAGGTGGTTTATTTGGTGGAGGAAACTTTTCCTCGCTCCATTTTGCCTACTCAAGTATACTTACTCATACATCTGATTGATGACATCGCAATTTGTGGGGTAGTTCATATAAGGTGGATGTTTTCTCTAGAGTGCTTTATGAAAACCCTAGAAGATTTTGTAAGGCAAAATGCACGGCCCAAGGAAAGCATGGCCGAGGGTTGGTTAGTGCAATCATCTCTTGTAAAAATCTCTAAATATCTTACTAAAGTGGACCTCTCTTTACCACGACTATGGAAAGATGATGAAGATTTGAGGATGACCTCTATAATACCTCAAGGAAAAGGAAGGAGCAAAGTGCTAATGAAAGAGGAACTTCGTAAGTTAAATATATTTTGTGTGCTTCACAGCGAAGTAATGAGCAAATGGGTGACACTATATAAAGAAGTAAGGGCAAGAAGAGTAAGTAAAAGGCAAGAATTTTGTGCTAGAGATGGACATAATGTCCCATATCCAAAACATTTAAGTACACTTTCATGTCATATTGATATAGATTGGCTACATGAAGAAATGGAGAAGATGGAAAACGAGGAGGCGATGGATATATCGCAAGAGGAGTGGGAATATGTACGAGGTTGCTTATCAAAGGTGAGACATACTTATAATTAACTAAATCATTAATATGATCTCAACAATGTACTACTAGTGCACATTGTTCAATGCCATTTGGTGTGAAGACAAACATTTTCGAACTCAACGTATTGATGATTGTTAAATATGATCAATGCCCCACCCTCATTAGGTGCTACCAATGATCCATGGTGCTCAAAGTTGTAAGGCCCCCATTATGATGAGTGATTCTTGACTTGTATATTAGATGAGGTCTATGTGACCGGATTCCAAAAAGATGACTGTTGTGGGTCTAATCTTTGGGTTAAACGGAGTGTTTAAGTTGGTAGCAACTCGAGGTGCATTGCATTGAGTTGTAGGGTAAGGGAGTTAAAAGGGGCCCCTATTGTGGGAATATTCCCTGGAATATTTCTTGGTCGACTACTGGAGGCTTATATGGTAGGTCGGTCAGGCCAACCTCACGGCCTTCGCATGCTATAAAAGCTAAACCCCTTCACAGTCATCGATCACTCATCTTTCACCCAGTCAGAGTTGTTGTTCTAGCTAGCCTTAAGCTATTCACCTATCTTCTGTCTAGATCACCATCTAAGCTTCACACAGTGGAAGCGCACGGGTGGACAGAGCCATCTTTGTATCAATTGTTTGGAGTTAAAGAATTTACTAATTCTTCTCTTATCTGTTGTGTACTCTCTATCTCTTTCTCAGATTCTGTTAGCTGTGCCGTGTAATATTTTTACATGGTATTAGAGCCCAGGGGACTCTAGAGATCGAAGAGTGTGCAAGAGGCAAAGGCTTCAATAGCAAAGAGAAACTATGTCGACTTCCGGAAGAGGTTCTCACGCATCCAGAAGCGGTGCAGGAGGTGGTGTTGTTGTATCAACTATTCAAACACTGAGGATTCGTCCACCAACCTTCAGCGAAGGCAAGTTAGATGGTACAAACTACACCTTGTGGAAATTCAAAATTACAACTATCCTTGATTCTTATGAGCTTCTAGAGCCTGTGCTGGGGACTGACGCAGAACACAGCCTACCCCCGACCCATCAAATCCTAGTGTGATGATTCCTCCGAATGCAGATCTTTTACGAGCTTGAAAACGAAGGAATGCAGATGCATTGTGTATCTTAGTTACAAGCTGTTCTGATAGTGTTCTGACTTTGATTCAGCATACAACCAAAGCGTCAGAGGCTTAGAATGTACTAGGGAGTCAGTATGAAACACGAAACCAAACAAGGATTCAAAACTTGGAGAATCAACTAGCAGTGGAGAAGTTTGCTGAAGGAGAGACGGTTGAAGCATTCATCACTCGAATTAAGAATCTGTGCGACCAGATGGCTGGCGCAAGGATACAAAAGACTAGGGAAAAGCTAGCTTGGAGTGTCTTCAGATTTGTCCACAAAAGTTTGATGGACTAGTAACTGCCCTTAACACTCAGGTGAGACCTCAAGCTTTGACTTTTGAGGAGTTTTGTGCATTATTAATGGAGGAGAAGTTGAGGCTGAAAGCCCGAGAAGGAAGCAACAATGGAGATGCTCCATTCTCTGCCAATGCAAAAGGCAAAGGTGGTTCCTCCACCAAAAATACTGGTGACAAAAAGAAGGGCAGAAAGAAGAAGTTTCAAGGAGAATGCTTCTACTGCAAGAAGAAAGGACATGCAATTGTAGATTGTCGTGTCAAGAAGGCAGATGAAAAGAATGATACCCTTAAAAGTAAAGGGAAAGAGACATCCAATACGGCTGAAGCAGAGCTGGAATTATTCATGGCGACCATTGAGGAAGTGTGCTCCTCGCGCAAGAAGAGTCTACCACTGACTCACGGGTGTTGGATAGTGGGGCCTCTTGTCACATGACCAACAAGAAAGGTCTATACAGTTCTATGCAGCCTCTACAAGAATTCATCACTGTGACGGTTGGAAATGATGCTAAATGCCCTGCTGCGGGAAAAGGTACTATTTCTTTTATTGCTACAAATGGTGAAGTCAAAAAGCTTTCAAATGTGTTGTATGTCCCTGAAATCATGAGAAATCTCTTATCAGTTGCTGCCATAATTGATCTTGGTCATGAAGTGAGGTTCATGAAGACAGGTGCCGAAATTCTTGATAGTGCTGGCACAATTGTTGGCAAAGGAGAAAGAAGGAACAACCTGTATGAGCTAAGTGCTCTTAGAGCCACCGCTGGAGTGGGCACAAGTAAGCTTTGGCATGAAAGGTTTGGACACATCGGATTTGCAGTGTTGAAGGAGATGCAAAAGGAAGGTATGGTTGCTCACCTACTTACAATAACTGAATTGAAGGAACCATGTGAAGTTTATATGATAGGCAAGCAACAGAGAAATGCATTTCCACAAGAAAGCAAGAATAGAGCACAGGCTCGTCTAGAGTTGGTGCATACTGACTTGTGTGGTATGATGCCTACACAAGCCTTGGGGGGATCTTCTTATTTTATGTTGATTGTCGATAACTACAGTAGGAAGATGTGGGTGTACTTCCTTCATGATAAGGCTCAAGCTTTTGGTAAGTTTAAAGAATGGCTAAAACTTGTTGAGAATGAAACAGGGAAAAGTGTGAAGAAATTTAGAACAGATGGTGGTGGTGAGTTCAACTCAAAGGAGTTTGAAGACTATTGCAAGAGCAAAGGGATCAAGCGTCAATTGACGATGCCTCACACACCTCAGCAGAACGATGTTGTGGAACGTAGGAATCACACCATTGTGGAGATGGCAAGATGCATGCTAAAGGGCAAGGGATTGCCTAACCATTTTTTGGCTGAAGCTGTTAATACTGCAGTCTACATTCTAAATCGGAGCTATACAAAGGCTCTCAAGGGAAAAACACCTCATGAGGCTTACAATGGTAAGAAACCATCTGTCTCATATTTCAGAATTTTTGAATGTGAATGTTATGCACATGTTCCAGATGAGAAGAGAAACAAGTTAAAACCAAAAAGCAGAAAATGTATCTTCTTGGGTTATAGTGATGAGCAAAAGGCTTACGAATTGTATGACCAAGAGGCAAAGAAGATCATCACGAGCCGTGATGTGGTATTCAAGGAGGAGCCGCATATAGTGGAGGAGGAGAATGCAAGTTCTTCCACTTTATCATCAAGCGAAGAAGTAGTCCACTATGAACCTGTCCCAAGAGCTATCCATATCCTTAAGGAGGAGGAAGCATCATCTTCAGATGATGAGGAAAAAGTTCACCAACCTGACATCACCCCACTGGAACAGCCATTGCCATGCTGGGTGAAGCAGCTCTATGATCACAATAATCCTATGCTTGCATCTGTTGAGGAGAAGGCAGACGGACCAAGGAGGTCTCAGAGAATAGAGGAGCAAAGGAGGGCTTCTGCTCACATAGTCAATATGGCCTTGATGGTTGAGATTATGAGAGAAGTAAATGATCCAACTGACTTAGAAGAAGCACTTGCAGATCCATCATGAAAAGCTGCTATGCAGGCGGAGTATGACAGCATAATGAAGAATGATACTTGGGAGCTAGTGGATCGACCAGCAAAGCAGAAGGTTATTGGCACCAAGTGGATCTGAAAGGTAAAGTACAAGGCTGATGGTACCTTAGAAAAGTACAAAGCTAGACTGGTTGCCCAAGGATTTTCACAAGTTGAAGGGTTTGATTTTCAAGAGTCATTTGCCCCAACTGCCAGAATGACCACTATTCGCATGGTGCTTGCAGTGGCTGCCCACAAGAAGTGACCAGTGTACCAAATGGATGTAAAGTCAGCATTCTTAAATGGTGACCTCAAGGAGGAGGTGTACATGGCTCAGCCACTAGGGTTTGAGGCCCTCCATTCTAAGAACAAAGTGTGTAAGCTGAAGAAGGCATTATATGGGCTGAAACAAACCCCAAAGCATGGTACCAGTGGATAGATAAGTTCTTTTTAAACCTAAACTTCAACCCCACAAAGCGTGTTTGCCTCAATCAGTGTAAAACCAACTGTAGATCCTTTATGTTCTTCTTTTCTCAAAGCATACATAAATACAATCAAAATACATAGGTAACCAAAGCTTTATACGTCAAATTTTCATGCCAATTCAATGGCTACAAGCATTTCACTATTGCAGAAATTCCATTATTACATAAAACAGAATAAGTTTAAATGCAATAAGAATTCTCAAAGTAAGTTCATGAGCTAAGGGTAACTTTTGTTTGAATAAGAAGATGAAGCCAGCATAGATTTATGTTCCCTTCAAGGCACAAGTTTTCGAAAATACATACTCCTCCAATCATAAAGCTTGAACCTTTATATGCGCAAAAACATTCATGCAAATATTATTTGGTGCTCTATGGATCAAGAACCAAAACAAGGTGGTTTCAATAAATGATCTCACAAAAGAAATAATAGATGAACTCACATGTCTAAATATTGTCATTTTCAGAATAGAATGATTCTAGCATCTTAGCCCAAACAATAATCTCAAGCATCAATGCCTTGATCTCAAAGTTCAGTGTATGCTGAAATTAGGGCCATCCAAGGAACTACTGATTTGCATGACCAAAGAAGAAGAATATAGTGAGTCTCATTAAGGACACTTACGGATGTCATGAGAATACTCGAGAACACCACCCCCTATAGAGAAGGGTGTGAAGTCGGTTGGCATGAGGGAGAACCTTGGCTTTGCTACGTGCTTTGAGGATGGAAAGCGAAGCATGAATGCATTGGACAAGACCAGAGAAACTGTTCTGATGGGATGGTAGATTATCTGCAATTTGTATTTCAAATAAGTGTTACTATACCTTCATCGGAGCCTACATTGATACTTGTACAGGTGACAAGAACACGAATTGCCTTGTCCACCAGCCTTTTATTGCATGGCAATCGATTTTCATCCATGGTGGATGGCAAGCGGTTGAGTGTTTACAGAAAGCGTGCAATAAAGCGGATCCCCACCTTTTGCCATAAGGTGCATTGCAAACTCTCTTTGAAAAATAATATTGGCGCACCGAAATTTGGCCTGTGTGAAAGAAATTTGAAAGTGATCGGAGATGATATCTAGTATAGGGTGTTAGCAACACATACATCAAAATAGCGCAGCTCCGTCTTCAGTATGTCCCCTTGTATAACCTACAGTTGATGCACATGGGGAGTGCCTTGGACTCTGCGTTGGAGCTCGAGAACCATGCAAGGGTCTGATACAGCCAACTTGCCAATCAAAATTGTCGTCGTCACCTTCTGGTCCTCCTTCGTCACCCGTCTCTGAGCTTTCATCATCACTGCAATTTTGTCACCTTCATCTTCGTCTTCTTTTTTGTTTGTCTTCGTCTTTCGTTCCTCTTCGTCGTGTTTACTGATGCCTCCTGCTTCGTCTTAAGAGCTCGCCCTTTGTCGTCGCAACAACGTCTTTTGCCATCACCTTCTGTGTTCGGCTTTGTTGTTTGCAACTTCGTCGTTCTTCTTCTTCGTCTTCTGCTCCATCATCACCTTGTGCGCTATCTCTCTCTTTGGTTTTGTCACCCGTGTTTGTCTACAGGTCGGTCCTTCTTCTACCACGTCCTCAGAGCTCGCCCTTTTTATAACCAACACTGCCTCAATTTATCGTGAAAAAACTTTTAAAAAAAACTTTCATTAATCATGCTACCGCTTTTCATTAGTGAATTCGTCGAGCTTTTGACATCAAGGATTATGTCATCCTTGTTCCGCCAATTTTCAGGATGCTCCCTTGAAGATACTGCCATATTTATTATCTAGGATGTTTATTACCTAAAGTGAGAACCCTGCGTGCATCAATTGTTGTGCATTATATCGATTCAATCAATTTTGTGTCATTTGACAGTTTTTTTGCACTTTTCGAATGGTGACCCAAAGGCATTGGGTTGTCCAATTCTCATCATACTTGGACGTCTGAGTAGCTTTAGTTAACTCGGACGTCCAACTTAGACAGTCCACTTGGACTCAGATGTTTGAGTATCTTAAGTCCACTCAAACACTAAAACTCATATTATTTTTTATGCCTTAGATGCCCGACATATAGGCTTTAGACACTTGACTAAAATACTTAGACAACGAACACCCCTAGTCTGACCACTTGGACGGGCATAGACCCACTCAGACGGCCAAATCTAGGACTCGAATGAGTTTGTTAGAACACAAATTTGAAATTTTTTACCACGCCAAGACCTCCTAAGGCCAACAACTAGATATCTAGCAATCTAGGTTGGAACCTAGACTTATAGATGAGACATAGAGTTGATTGTCACCAAAACTTTGACCACCGATCACTTACCCCTAGTAGAGACTCAATTTGACTACCTAGACTGATAAGGGACCCAAAATCAATTGTTAGGAGTAATCACAATTCATGCGAAAGAGCCGCAAGTGCATAAAATTGATTGGTAAAGGTGTGGAGGTGATTCACTTCATCAAAGATTGCACCCTACATCATAGACACTTAAGTGCATGTGAAACTTAGAAAGTTTGATTTTGTATAACTCACATCGACTCACACCACTCAAGCGTGTAAGTGTATGTACATTTGTAAATTGATTGGATAAACAAGGAATATGCTGAAGGGGATGAAGCTAAGAAAAGAACCCACTAGTAGGACTACAACCCTAGAAACTAGACAAGTGACCCAAGATACCAGAAACAAAGATCTAGGGAAGATAGAACCATCAGATTGCAAAGGGAAGAAATGAATAACCAAGATTAGAGAAACATCTTTAGATGTTCTAGTCAACCTCATAGAAACACTAGTGAATCACGAGACAACCACCATGGTAGGTACCATCCCGCACAAGAATCACCTCAGCCTTGACCTTGACCTTAATGTAGTAGGATACCAGGATGACATCTAGTGATTTATCAAACAATATGATCAACAGATAAGGATAACACACCTTGGAAGATCTACAACCGATATCATAACCAATCTTGAGAAGGAGAGGAGTCTAGAAACAATGGCACTGCAATGCATAGCAATCTATAGCTAGGAGCAACAGACTTAGAGGTCACACTAGGAGAGAGAGCTCAAGGAGATTCAGAGGGTAGCTATACTATCCATGAGTGAAGCATCCTTACTTTGGAAGGGGATCCCATTTGGCTCTACCTGCACTTAACATTTCAAAGCCCACCACTCCAATGATTGACATCAACCCCATAGGAATCCCTAGATCACCAAGACCTATAGTCATGCATCCACCAAGCGATGCTCTAGTGCACTTTGTAGAGGAACTACTAGAGGAAGACTCATAGATGAACCCTTATGTCTTATGATGAGGAGGGAAATCCCATACTGATGGAGTTTAGGCCTGTGCTAGTCATGGATTTAGGCAGAGGAAGAGGTAGAGGCCTAGGAGGAGTTCAAAACCATAAGCCCATAACGTGTTGGACATATCTCATCTCATTTAGGCAGAGGAGGAGGTAGAGGCCTTAGGAGGAGTTTAGAACCATGAGCCCATAGCATGTTGGACATGTGGCCATCTAGGACATATCTCATCTCGTTTCCCTAAAAAGGAGCAAGAAAATAGACAGAAGGTGGATTTGAGGTGTCCTTACTGCAGAGTCATACACCTATTCCTTGATTTCCTTAAGAGCAAAACTTACATTAGTTTGGCAACCATGCAATTTGTGCTACTTAGAATTTTTGGTGTTCACTCACTCGACAACAATGCCATACCCATCCCCATAAATTACATGATATGAGTCCAAACGAAGCAAGCTAGTATTTCATAACCTAGACCTAGCAACCTAGATGGAGCCTCTATAAGAAAGAAGAGTTGGTGAACGAGAAGAAAAAGGACTGGTGCAAAAATAACACTCAAAACAAAGAGCACGACCACCTTAACAAAGGGAATCAAAGTAGTTTATTGATGGAGAAGCAAAAACATTTGCTCCTAAGATGAGGGAGAAGTGCTAAGGTTATCCCAACCAAAAACTAAAGGCTATGGATAAGGTCAAAGAGTGAATAAAGGAAGCACAAGCTCACTTGCAAAATGCTAAGCCTATCATTGAGGACAAGATCAATGAGCTCTCAACCACGATCCCACTAATCTCTCCCATGTACTTGAGAGTAGGAGAGTTAACATCACTACAGAGGAGGCAAATATGGTCGGCAATTTTCTCACTACACTTATATCAACTCCTGTAACATTACCACTAGGAGAATTTCTTAGGATAGATCTTGCACTGTGGCAAATATTGAAGCAATGGGTAGAACAAAGCAATAGACGTGAACCACAAGACTTTCTTGACCATGATGCTATGACACACATACCAAGCCTAACATTGAACTTAATGTTTAAGCCTCCACAAGTGAATACCTTTTGGGAAGGCACTTAGATACACACAATCTTACCTATCATTACCGTAGGGGCTACAACATAGAAAGAGATAGTAGACATAGGAGCAAGAGTTAGTGTACTTAGCCATGTAGTCCTATAAGCTTGGGGAAACCCATTGCTAGAGACTACATTGTTCAATGTCACTCTATCAAATAGGATGAAGACTAGAACCTTTAGAGTCTTGAAGGATTGTCCTTTAAAGATAGTAGAATTTCAATTCTTTGTAAACTTCATAGTTATGAAAGGAGTGGATTATGATATCTTGCTAGGTAATCTTGGATGAGAAATGCATGAGTGATAGAGGATTGGGGTAGAGGCATGATATTTTTAGGCAATAGATTAGAAGTATTTTGAGTGGAAATGGACACTTGAAGAACCTCACCAATGGATCTAGATGCCATCTCTGCCATGCTAAAGGTGATCCAAAGGCCAAAAGTGATTATGGAGCCCTAACTAAGTACATTTCTTATCCTGCAGATGAGCACAACTAGATGCATGTATTGGCATCCATTGATCTCCCATTCTTGGATGATGAGGATGAATATAGGCCAACTATAAACTCAGCTAGCAAACCCAACAAGCCACAACTTCTAACCTACCCTTAGTTCCCCTATGTATGATGGCTAGGAGTTCCATCAACCGGTAGATACCAATCACCTATCATGTCCTAACTAAAAAATTGGAACTCCATAGAATCCTTGAGTATCAATCAAGTAAGCTAGCTAGAAACCCAGCTACAGACCTAAAGTCCCTCAAGGATCTCACGGATAGTAAGGAGTGGCTATGGACTAAGGCACATGACTTAGACTTGTTATACAATCGGGTTCTCATTAAAGGTGAGAAAAAACTTGAGGGAAGGATTCCCAAAAATAATGCAAAGTCTTAGTATGAGGATTCCAATGATAAGTATGAAGACTGCTATTCTAATAGAGAGGAAAGTAAAGAGGAAGTCAAGACCATAGAATATGACATTGATGGGAGAGTAATTGAGCAAATCAAAGCACACTCCAAACCCAAATAGGTCAATGCCTCTAGAGTGAATGAAGGAGTTTCCAAGATAGATTGCGATCAAGTTTGGCTAGAATACCAATAGGTATTGTATTATGAGCAAGCAAGATTAGTCCAGCGTAGCACCACATCATTATTTGCAGTGGAATCAGCCTCAAAGCTACGTCCACCAAGGGAGAGAGCCTCTTCCAATGAGGACTGCTAGTATAACTCCGAGTGAGAGGTAAGCTCTAAGAGTGATCCTAAAATTTCTCAACCACCTAGGACCAAATGCACCAAGGGAAACCTCCCAATCCACCTAAGGGATAAGAGGCTAAAGGAAGAGAGAATGAAACGGTCGAAGTCTTCAAAATAAAACTAATAGAAGAAACCCCAAGATTTGCCAAGCATCTCACAAACTTTAAGAAGGGTGATCGAATAGTGGTATTAATAGGAACCAAGCAAAAAGGGCAAGTAAGTGAACCCATTGAAGGACCATCCAAAGTTAAGGAAGTCAACTTGGCAAGGGAAGATGACAAGCCTCAACCCCTGTACATAGTAGATGACTATACTAATGTGAAAATGTGCAGATCTAGAGCATGGCAGATGCTATGGCAGGTGGAAGATGAAGAGCAAACTCAGGATGACATAGATAAGTAGAGACAAATTGTTACACAAGTGAATTAGGTTCCAAGATGGCATCTTGGAATCATAATCACAATCTTTTGTGGATTGACAAAGATAAGACACTTAAGTGAAAGTAAAAAGCATCATGACATTGAATTCATTCCATATGAAAGTGATAGCCAATTACAATGCTTTATAGAAATTGGGTTGTTCCACTCTCCTCACTATGCATATGGGATTCAGGATAGCTCTTCTTGGAGCATACATCATTTTTCATTTCTCAACACCCCCCTCAAATGATGAGTCCCTACACTTGCTAGCTTTTGTCCCCCTAGAGATAACATGGCCCACGCAACTAGCTCATATGCTACCTAGTCAAGTTAAATCTTGAGACTTTACATCTTTGGCAAGGGTTTTTGTAAAGAAAATCCACTATGGGAACAATTTTCCTTAGAACAATCTATTAGAGTTGTTAATGGTAGAGGAAGCATCTTCTTCTTCTTCTTCATTCATGAATTGACCTTGGTGGTGGTCATTCTACATCTGTTGTGCTCTTTTCTTATGAAAACATTCACTCGAAATATGGCAGGTCTTACCACAATACATATCATCCAACTTTCATTGTCAATGTTGAATCCTCGACCTCTTCCCTTGGATCTAATAGTTCCTTTGGTGTATAAGAGATTTTCCCTTGAGCTGGTCTCTTTTACATCTTTGCTTTTAAATTTTCTTTCTATCTCAAGCGGTGAGTGCTCAATATCTTTGAGTGAGAGACTCAGAACATTACTTAGTGTTGAAACAAGGTTGTCATATGGTTCATGATTAACACCTGAAAGTAGCACTGCTATCGCCTCATCCTCATCAATGTTCTTTTTAAGAGTTGTTAGCTTAGTTTTATGGCTCTTAAACTTATTGATGTGTACAGTCATAGATAAACTATATTCTACATCCAACTTATAAGCTGCATAAGTAATTTACCTTTGATTTCTTTGCTTGTGTACCAAAGATTTTTTCAAGTTCTTCCCATGCCTTCTTTGCATCCTTGATGTCGGAGATGTGATGTAATACATCCTGATAGACCCCATGCAATAATACCTAGAGCTTTGTTGTTTCTCTACTTCCATGTCTTTGTTTTGGGCTGATCTCTTGCAGTATTTTCTTTCTCGTCATCAGCATCTTCTTCTTCATCTTCAAACAAGCCGCACAAGTTTTTTCGCATAAGGTGGTACATGGTCTTCTCTTTCTAGGCATGAAAGCCTTCACCATTAAACTTTGCTATATGTTCCACTTCAGTCATCTCAGTAGGAGGTCTTACCACCCGAACTCTCATGCAATGTCTATACTTTCACAAGAAGATTGAGATTCACATGGGATTTTATCAATGTGACTTTAAATCATCACACAAACTTAGAATAATCTTCAAAGCATGAATCAAAAGGTGAGTTACTTCTTGAATGTGCTAATAAGCACAAGTGATGGGGCAAAGTCAAATCCCACTATGTAGTATCAAAGGATACTATGGTTTTGAAGATGATGATTCTTGTTGCTTGATGGTTGATGTTACCCCTTCAGCTTGAAACCCCTCCTTGATGGTAGATCAATTAAATATTTACTAGAAGACTAAGTGTTATAGTAGATCTTGAATGGTAGGAACTCTACTTGATTGAAAAGAGTGAGAAATTGAAGAAAATTGAAGCTTTAAGTAATCTTGGCTATGGAGTCTGATTTAGGGTTTTGACCTAGGCCTGGTTTTTCACTGATAGCTACAGTGGATCATTTTGAAAACTTTTTTTTTGGAAATGAAGCTCTCTTTATGCTTTATAGAAGTCATATAATCATCATCTAAATCGATGCAGAGTCGTCATGTGTAGAGCAAACAAACGCAGGTAGATGCAATTTCAAACAATAATGACAAAATTCGATAATGCTGGGCTAGATATCTCGAGCAATGTCAAGCTTTAAGGCTACAAGAGGGAGCGGCTTAAGTAAGAGAAGATTCCTCTAGAAGGAATCATGATGAATAATGGCTTATAGTGTGAGATCCAGGGGCTTCAAGGTAACTAGGTACTACCTCGCTATGGAGGCCACACAGGACAGAACCTGAGAAAAAGGACAATGCTGAGTATTAGATAGGGTAATGTCAAGTTCTTAAGTGATACAGAGAATCCTTAGGAGTCAAGAAATAAATTTTCAGAAGGGAGCTTGGAGAGATATGCCTTGTAGAGAAAGTTTTAGAAGCTTGAAGGAAGATAGGTGCAAACCTAGCTATGGCTACAAAGGTGGAGCAAATGGAGATGAGTTGAGAGATAAGCTCATTGAGCTGACTTGAGGTTAATAGGGATTGAGAGAGCAGTCAAGGGAGTCATGCCATGTTTGACTGGGCTCTGATACCATGTCAAAAGGTGCAGATCTAGAGCATGATAGATGCTATAGTGGGTGGAAGATGAAGACCAAACTCATGATGACATAGACAAGTAGAGACAAACTGTTACACAAGTGAATCACGTTCCAAGATGGTAGCTTGGACTCATAAACACAATCTTGTGTAGGATTGACAAAGACAAGACACTTCATTGAAGGTACAAAGCATCATGGCATTGTATTCATTTCATATGAAAGTGATAGTCATGTACAATGCTTTATAGAAATTGGTTGTTCCACTCTCCTCACTGTGCATATGGGCTTCAAGACAGCTCTTCATGGAGGATACATTATTTGTAATTTCTCAACAACTAAGAAGGAAGAGACTAATCTCATAAATGTCTTGAGGGAATTCTCCAATGTTTTTGCATGGTCCTTTGATGAGTTGAAGGAAATAGATCTAAGCATCATGACTCATAATATTCCCATGACCCCTGACGTAGTACTAGCTAAGTAATGATCATATGTAATAAATTCTAAGCACGCAAATGCAGTGAAGGAAGAGATTGATAAGATACTAAATGTTGATATTAAAATGTCAACGTAGCCACAAAGAAAGACAACTATCCATTATCATACACTGAGCACATGATGGTAGAGAGAGGGGTAGAAAAGGAAGCCTATAGTTTTTTGGAAGTCTTCACATGTTGTAACCAAGTGTAAATCCATCCACACCGTAGGCACAAGATGACATTCACCCACTGAATGGGGGGTATTTGCCTATATAGTCATGCCATTTGGATGCTATGGTTATACAGATTATTGGATGCAGTTTCCCAAAGGATGCATGGGACATATTCATGAAGAATTATGGAAATGTAACACATGTAAGAAAGATTCAGCTAAAGCAACAGTTCAATAACATATCTAAGAATGGCAGAAGCATTTTGGCCTACACTACAAAGATCAAGAATGTAGTGAATCAGCTTGCCACCAAGAGCAACAACGGAGACAGTTGTCGAAATTGGAGAAAGAGAAACACCATGTATTGCACTCTTAGACCATGGCTCGGAGATAAACATCATGGCAAGGAGTCTCTATGAAAGTGGTAGATGGCCCATAGATGTTGATCCAGGTTGGCAAATGAGAGCTGCAAACAACTCTTCTGGAGAGTTATATGTTGCATAGCCTAATGTGCAGGTAACTATTGGAGACATAAAAGACAATTTTCACTTTTTTGTTCAAGACTCTTGTAGTTACCCTATCATTCTTGGGCAACCTTACATTTCTGAAGCCCACTTGGAAACAAAAGCTCTTAATGAGTGATGGTTCTTCCTATGCTCAAATCCGAAGCAAGGATAATGAACGAGCTGTCAAATTTCTTACTGTGTGTGTTAACCATCATCGAAATAGAGATCGAATGCGTGATTATCATGTGCCTTCTAATGCCTGAGAATTCAAGGGTTTTTGGGCTGCACTACTATAAAGGGAGGCTATGGTAGTGCGTCATGTAAAAAGATTGAACCTCCTCATGCAGCAAAAACTCTGTCTCTAGCAAATTTATATGTATGTACAGCCAACAGTATGGGTTGTTATAAGTCTCTTCAGACCATGACTAAGGCTGAAAGAAAATATTTATGTCATGTAAAAAGGGAGCTGAAAACTTATGACATGATGGCTGAAAATGAAGATATTTCGGGTATTTTTTTGCACTAATTACTACTGACACATTGGTTGAAGTATATGCAGCTGCTCATGCAAAAAATCGGGCTGAAAATCAGTCCATAGAAGTATGCACATTGGATTTTTATCAAACAATTCAAGAATTTGTTGAACAGAAAGACAATGGTTTACTCAACAAGGCTGAAGCACAAGTGGAGACAAAATACAAGATAGTGGATAAGAAGGTCAAACCTATGGAAGTCCTACAGCCTCCTGAAAGTGAAGGGCTCGCTAATAGGGCAGCAAATTAGCCAAGTCTTCGTGATCCTTCCAACATTGGTCACAAGTTCATATATGAAAGTATAAAAGAGCTCAAAATAGGTGAAAATTCTTTCCTTTCGCCAGCTAAAAAACATTGTTTTATGCAAATGCTAATGAAACATGGAAAAGCTTTTGCATTTCAACCAAGTGAAATAGGATGTGTAGATCCAAATATTGTGGATCCTATCGTCATTTTTACAGTCCCACATGTGCCTTGGAACCTCAAGCCCATTCGCGTTCCAAGGGCGCATCTGCCCAAATTATTCGAACTTTTAAATGAGAAGATCAGAATGAAGATTTTAGAACCTTCTTTCAGCATCTTACTCAAACCGATGGTTTATTGTGCCTAAGAAAAA
This sequence comes from Lygodium microphyllum, assembly GCF_053477565.2. NCBI lineage: Eukaryota > Viridiplantae > Streptophyta > Polypodiopsida > Schizaeales > Lygodiaceae > Lygodium > Lygodium microphyllum. The sequence continues at coordinate 5,894,019 of NC_141156.1, forward strand.
TGGATCTTTACGATTCATTCAAGATATACAGCCTGTCAATCGTGTCAAAATCTAAAACGTTGGTTCGGGTCCAATTGTTGATGAGTTTGTTGAAGGTAGAGCAATTTATTCTATGGGAGACCTATATTTAGGATATGACCAATTTCAGCTTTCATTAGAAAGCCGAGACATTACCACAATGAAGAAACCTCTTGGATTGGTTCGCATGTGTACTCTACCACAAGGTGCAACAAACTCCATAGCCCATATGATGAATGCCATGCACAAAGTCTTAAGGGACTTTATTTCACAACTTACTCTTCCATTTCTTGATGATGTACCTATCAAGGGATGTGAAGTCAATGAAAAGAATGAGGAGCTTGACAAAGATGGTTGCATGACATTTGTAGTTAACCATATTCATGATTGTGATAGGATTTTGACAAGGCTAGAAGAGGTACATCTTACCCTTTCTGGAACTAAGTCAATATTTGGAGTAGAAGAAGTCCTAGTGGTCGGTCATCTCTGTGGCCCCTATGGACGCAAACCTTCTCCAATCAAGATAGATGCCATCAGCAGAATGCAAGAAAAATGCACAAATGTTTCGGAGGTGAGAAGATTTCTTGGCGCATGTGTATTCTATCTCATATGGATACCACATTTTTCTCATGTAGCCGAAAATATTTATCAATTATTAATAAAAGGCCAAAGATTCTCTTGGAATAAAGAGTATACTCTCACTATGTGTAAATTAAAGAAGCTATTAATTTCAGTCCCCCACTCTCAAAAGGGCTGACTATTCAAATGGTCAACCCATCATCCTTACTGTGGATACAAGTCCCATTGGGATAGGCTGGGCTATTGGCCAAGAGGATCTTGAAGGTAACAAGTATGCAATTCGTTTTGGAGCAAAAGTTCTCAATGAACGTCAAAGAAGGTATGCACAAGTAGAAAGGGAATTGTGGGGAGTTGTAACAGCATTAAAGTGTGATCCTGAATACTTTATTAGTGCTTCCGTAGTGGTAGAAACTGATTTTCTTCCACTCTTGGACATGCTTGCCAACTGCTCTACACCCGACATTGCTATGCTAAGATGGATTGCATATATTAAGTCTCTCAACCGCGAATTAAAGCATATTGCAGGAAAGACAAATCCAGTTGCTTACATGCTATCACGTGCAAGATATGACAATGAAGAAGAGCTAATGGAAAAAAATGAAGCTGAAGAATCTATACTTGCTGAATTTCATTCCATGGTTGCTGAAAATACCTTTTCAGTTACAATATATACTAGTCCAAAGGCTGAAAACAACAGGATGGTCAACTAGAAGCCAGCATGGTCATTGCATTGCTCAAGTTCTAGTTCATTTCCTTCAATAAAATTATGAAGAAGATTGGCTAAATATCGACCAATATTTGAGCACAATGAAGAAGAAGGAGACTTGGACTAATGAGGAGTTCAAACATATCAAGAGGAAAGATTATGGCTTTTTTCTTAAAGAAGGACATCTATGGAAGCATGCAAAGAAGAAGAAAGGAGCGCCTATCTAAGTTTTAGGTGACAAAAGATTGCAACAATAGGTAATGAAGGAGTTTCATAAAAGCTAGTGGGCTGGCCATAGAGGCATATGGGGAAACTTTAGTAAAGTCAAAGAAATATATTGGTGGAAAAACATGTATCGGGACATAGCACATTTTGTTGAAACCTGTTATGTGTGTCAAATTTATTCTATGGTCAAGCATCCAGATGGGTTACAACCAACTTATCCTTTGTCTATACATAATAGATGGGTTATTGATCTTATAACCATGCCTACAGGAATTTGGAATACGTGGTATTTAGTGCTTGCAAGAAAGGATCTAACCAATCAAGTTGAAGTCAAAGCCTTAACAACCAAATCCACTCAAGATGTTTGTCAGTTTTTGCTTCAAGAAATGTTTTGTAGATATGGTTGTGTGGGTAAAGTAACTGCAGATAGGGAAGAGTTGGATGCTGGTGAGGCACGCAACTTCTTTGCTCAATTGGGTATTAAGTTGGCTTTAACATCATCCTACAATCCTGAAGGCAATGGAAAGAGTGAGAGAGGTCATCAACCTATTCTTAAAGCTCTAGCAAAGTCTTGTAGAGGAAAGATTAAAGAATGGCCTAAAATGCTACCTTTTGTATTATGGCCTGACTAGACTACTCATAGTTAAGTGACTGGCTATATGCCAACTGAACTTATACATGGACAACAACCAATTATGCCAATTTAAGAATCTATTCTCACATGAAGTCTTCTACCTTGGGAGGAAGGCATCAGTAGAGAAGAGTTGCTGACTTTGCGCATATGGCAGCTAGAAAGAAGGCATTTAGATGTTCAAGCAGCTATTGAGAAGCTAAAGACAACAAGACTAAAGAACAAAAGAATATTTGATAAGCGACATCGACTTCGGCAAAGAGAAATTCAAGAAAATGATTGGGTGCTTGTCTATGACATCAGCCTAGATAATCAATACAGTGCTTCTAAGAAGATGGTAAAGCGTTGGTTCGGCGCATACGTGGTAAAGGTCATTCATGACAATGTCACATATTCATTGGTTGAATTCGATGGAACAAGCATAAAGATACCCATAGATGGAAAAATAATCAAGCTCCTCAAACAACGAAGAGAAAATTCACCATGTGAGCTAGAAGACTTGAATATAATTCAAGAGCATGAAGACATAGAGGAAGAAGAAGAGGTAGAAGATAAAGACATTGACATGGCAGAAGATACTTCTTTTGACACTGCAAATTCGTAAGACTTTGGCACATGCCAGAGGATATGCAGATTAGGAGCGGGTGGATGTCGTGCCGCTACGCGCACACCATGTGAAAAAATCTAGAGTGTGGCTTCCTTTTAGATTTAGAGATCCAATGCCACTTTAGGCATTAGTATTAGTATCCATGGTTCAAAATATTAGATCTTTTTGGATAAGTTTTTAGTCAATTTTTTATATTCTAGATATTATCTCTTGTAAAAATCCATAAAACTATAGATAACTTCTAGATTAGGATGACATGTAAAAGAAAACATGTAGCTTTCAGCTAATTTGAGAGGATTTTATGTAAAAAGAGAGATTAGCAAAATCGTGCGACGCGCGATCGCTATTTTCATGCAATGAACAACATCCAAAAGTGGGAGATGAAGAAGGAGTGATCTAGCACAATTCTGGCCAAGTGTCTTGGTATTTAACCCCCCTTTCAAAGCCATTGGAAGCATCGGATTGGCGATCTAAGCAACATAGAGGAAGGTATTATTTTGTACACGTTTTGTCTATTAGAGTTATATTTTCTCATAATGCTGAAAGAAACTAACAAACTTCATCTCTATTAGTATTTTTCTATATTTTCTAATTCTTTTTGGGAGTATTCTTTTACATCTTCAATATCTTCAAACCCCTTCTCTTCCATCTACTCCTCTCCTTGAATCTACCTACACCCTGCTATCTCTTATCTTCAAGAACTTGGCTTGAAACCTTCAACCCTTCTCTTATCTCTACCATCTCCGAAGTCTAAGCTCTTAAACCCCCATACATTCTTCTCTTGCTAAACCCCTATGGTGACCTTCAACCCTACGCACTCTGACAGCGGCCAACCTAGTGAGTATATCCTTGATAATCCAATGAGCTTTGCAAATAGCCAACTCATTCATATGGAAATGAACTATTCTAGAATTGAGAGGGAAGGATTAGCCATGGTGTTTGATATAAAAAATTTTAGACATTATCTTTTAACGACATCCTTTACCTTCTTTGTGAATCATCAACAAGAATTGCTTTATGTTGTGAACAAACCCTACACAATAAGATGATTGCTCTTGATGGTTACTTTTGCTTTTGGAATTTGAATTCTCTATGGTAGTATGAGAAGGTAAACAACACTATATAGCAAATCATATGTCCTACATACCCATAAGTGAAGCACTTGGACAGGGCATGAGTGATGATCTACCAGATGCACATCTTTTTAGAATGCCTAACAAGCAAGACTTGTTTACAGTAGACCTCACACCATATTGGGCAAATGATATATTCCATATCCTAGAGAATGGATTACCTAAATTACCCATAGAAAAAGCTAGGTTAAAGAGACTAATTTTGAAGATTTAATCCTCTCAATTGATTTCTAGTCAATTATATTGATTAGGATAGGATGGACTTTTAAGGACACATGTTTGCAACAAACCAAAAATGCTGAAAGTACTCATGGAAGCAAATGGTAGGATTGCTGGGGGGGACATTCTAGTGGAGACACCACATCATGCAAGGTGCTCCAATCTCAATTCTAGTGGTGGCCTACGCTAGTGGAGACTCAAATGCATTCAAGATTTGGGCCAATGATACATGAAATGAATTCAAGAAGCATAATTTTAGCTTCAGCCCTATTTTAAAATAGAAAATTCCAGCCCATAATCAAGCTCAAAATGAGTGCATAAACTCATGAAGAAGCACCTCTAATCATTAATGAACAAAGTCCTGATGAAAAGAGGTTATTTCCTTCCATTACAACCACATAAATCTCTTGTTTGCTCATAAAAATGGACCATAACAGTGGGCTGCCCTGTTTATGACTGGTTATTTCAGCCCATAACAGCCCATATACCTTCAAAATCCTCACCCTTTGCTTGCCCCAAAGTCACTCAAGTACTTGGGTACAAGTCGGCTTCATTGGACCAAGAATGAGGTAGACAAAATGAGAGAGGTTGTGCATAAGAGCAGGCTAAATACTTTTCTTCTCAGATTTCCCTCTTTTATAGACTCTTTTAACATGCATTTTCATCAGACCAAATGGGCAGAGAAGTGGAGTTCTCACCATGTTTACACCTTCAGTTTATGGGCCTGTTGAACTTCAATTTTCATGCTCCAAATCATGCAACATAGCTCCAGCTCTCTCCATTTGTGCTCAGACTGTGCAGCCCCCATATTGCGCCAAAAACTATGTTCTGCTTCCTGCTCAGGCCCTGGTCACTTTTTAACCTACCCAGGTCACTTGCTGGTCACTTAAGTTTATTACTTCAGGTCCCATGTGAACCTAGTGGACTTTTGGCAACTTTTGGCATTTTTCTTGAGTTTTGTCCATATTTTTGCACCTGAATCAATGTGATTTATCCTGCGGACTTTCAATTACTTCTAGTTGACCAAGTTGTAGGTTCCCATAGACTTATTTGTCAATAATATACATGGTGTAACTAAAAATTATATGCTAAATACAAAAGAACTTGTTTAACTAAGTTGGTTATTGGATAACAATGTCTGAATTTTGTATGCAAATTCCTTATATAACTCCTAGTGAAGCTTTTATGTGTTCATAAGAATTCCATGATTTATATTATGAACAGTAAACTTTTTGACAACGCGCTGACAGACGCACAAAGTCGGACCATATTTTGCAATTTGTTATAAAAAATGTGTAAAAAATCTCCATAGATGACAGTCTAAAGTATGTAAAGAGAGAGAGAGAGAGAGAGAGAGAGAGAGAGAGAGAGAGAGAGAGAGAGAGAGAGAGAGAGAGAGAGAGAGAAACAAACAAGGAGAAAGCAAACAAGATTGAGAGAGAGAAGAAGAACTCACCTTCTTTGCTTGTTCCGACGGGTGGCGGCTAGGTTGCAAGCTCCTTGTCCTCCTTCTCCCTTCCCTTGGTAGGTTGCTTGATTTTTCTTCTCTTCCTTGCTGTTTGGCTCTTGTTCTTTACTCTTTGGATCTTCCTTCCTCCTGTCCTCTTTTTACTCTTATTTCCTTCCCTCATTGTCTTCATGAAGTGATAGATAGACATGATTCGCGTGGCGTTTCTATAAGCGCGTGTAATTGCGCATCTATATGCACATATAAAACATATTACACGCACTGATAGACGTGCAATTACAATTAAACTTATTAAATGCTAGCTTATGGTTGTTTTTGGATCAACATGACTTTCCTAGTCTTTCAATATCAAAATGTTTGTCTCCATGTTGTAAGTATCAAAATATTTAGGGAATATGACATACATACGGAATGAAATCATATATGTCCTTATGGTTCATGTGTAATTATGTCATCATCTTCTACTAGTATAGGACATGCTAAGTCAACAAACAGTATATCCTCTACTAAGGACGAGACATTGCGTCTTCATAGTCGAGATGCTTGGCTATGACGAAAAATCAAATATATGTGTAATCGTTGTCGAGGATGTTTTTCTTAGCATGTCGAATCACAATGTCACACCTCAGTATGTACAGAGAGTGGAACCAGGAAAAAGACCTAGTAATTTTTACTGCTTTATTTGCACAAATATTATTAGTCTATGTTACGTCTTCACCATTAAACAAAACCTCATTTTTTTTATTGAGCAGGATGTAGTACCACATCCTTAAATGATCCCTCCAGGGTGTCGAGAGGCTGCGAAATGTCGACGCGAGGAGATAGAGTTCTGAAGAAGAGTAGAGACTGATGACGATGATAGCAGCCCTCTTTGAATGCCCCATCATGTTTTGGAGGAAGAGATTTTGGACAACATGGTGCACGATTTATTTTCCCATGAGGTTCGGGGGGAGGGTGCCACTAGAGAGACATATGACCCACTACACATAGCGTCCAAAACTCCATTGTACGAAGGTTGCACATACTATGTTCTATGTGCATCTCTTTAGATACTGAACTTACAAACCATTTATGGATGGAGTAATGCTAGCTTGAATGCATTATTGAAATATGTATCATTTGACATTAATTCATAAATGCTTCTAGACAATATTTGTTGTTTGTTTGCTCTGTTTGCACAATATATGCAGGTTATTGTCACAAATACTTCCAAATAGAAGTATATTAATTAGTGGAGTAACTATGTAGAATAATTAACAATGTATGAATATTTATATACAGTTCATCCTTCCTACTAACATATCCGATTGTGTTTCGAAAGATGTGCGTGATATCATTTACAAGATGGGTGAGCTCGTGAGGTATGTATACATTATACTTATCTTTTAGTTTATATATTACATATATCACTAGTAAATCCGCTTGAATTTATGGACAAAACTAATCATCGTTCTCAATTGCATGCTGGTAGATTTGTGAGTTTGAAGGAAATCGATCCAAATACGCTGCAAGAGGCTCGAGTATTGTCCATTGAGGTGGTTTATTTGGTGGAGGAAACTTTTTCTCGCTCCATTTTGACTACTGAAGTACACTTACTCATACATCTGATCGATGAGATCGCAATTTGTGGGGTAGTTCATATAAGGTGGATATTTTCTCTAGAGTGCTTTATGAAAACCCTAGAAGATTTTGTAAGGCAAAATGCATGGCCCAAGGAAAGTATGGCCAAGGTTGGTTAGTGCAATGCAATCATCTCTTGTAAGAATCTCTAAATATCTTACTAAAATGGACCTCTCTTTACCACGACTATGAAAAGATGATGAAGATTTGAGGATGACCTCTATAATACCTCAAGGAAAAGGAATGAGCAAAGTGCTAATGAAAGAGGAACTTCGTAAGTTAAATGTATTTTGTGTGCTTCACAGCGAAGTAATGAGCAAATGGGTGACACTATATAAAGAAGTAAGGGCAAGAAGAGTAAGTAAAAGGAAAGAATTTTGTGCTAGAGATGGACATAATGTCCCATATCCAAAACATTTAAGTACACTTTCATGTCATATTGATATAGATTGGCTACATGAAGAAATAAAGAAGATGGAAAACGAGGAGGCGATGGATATATCGCAAGAGGAGTGGGAATATGTACGAGGTTGCTTATCAAAGGTGAGACATACTTATAATTAAATTATCTTTAGTTATATATGATATAATAATTCCACATATTTTATCTTTAACTACATCATTAATATGATCTCAACAATGTACTACTAGTGCACATTGTTCAATGCTATTTGGTGTGAAGACAAACATTTTCGAACTCAACGTATCGATGATTGTTAAATATGATCAATGCCCCACCCTTATTAGGTGCTAGCAATGATCCATGGTGCTCAATGTTGTACGGCCCCCATTATGAGGATTAATTCCTGACTTGTATATCTGATGAGGTATATGTGACCGGATTGCAAAAAGATGACCGTTGTGGGTCTAATCTTTGGGTTAAACGGAGTGGTTAAGTTGGTAGCAACTCGAGGTGCATTTCATCAAGTTGCAGGGTAAGGGAGTTAAAAGGGGCCCCTATTGTGGGAATATTCCTTGGCCGACAAGGCTTATATGGTAGGTCGGTCAAGCCAACCTCACGGCCTTCGCAGGCTATAAAAGTTAAACCCCTTCATAGTCATAGATCACTCATCTTTCACCCAATCAGAGTTGTTGTTCCAGCTAGCCTTAAGCTATTCACCTATCTTCTGTCTAGATCACCATCTAAGCTTCACATAGTGGAAGCACACGGGTGGACAGAGCCATCTTTGTATCAGTTGTTTGGAGTTAAAGAATTTACTGATTCTTCTCTTATCTGTTGTGTACTCTCTATCTCTTTCTCAGATTCGGTTAGTTGTACCGTGTAATATTTTTACATGGTATTAGAGCCCAGGGGACTCTAGAGATCGGAGAGTGTGCAAGAGGCAAAGGCTTCAACAACAAAGAGAAACTATGTCGACTTCCGAAAGAGGTTCTGGCGCATCAAGAAGCGGTGCAGGAGGTGGTGTTGTTGTATCAACTATTCAAACACTGAGGATTCGTCCACCAACCTTCAGCGAAGGCAAGTTAGATGGTACAAACTACACCTTGTGGAAGTTCAAAATTACAACTATCCTTGATTCTTATGAGCTACTGGAGACTGTGCTGGGGACTGACGCAGAACACAGCCTACCCCTGACCCATAAAATCCTAGTGTGATGATTCCTCCAAATGCAGATCTTCTACGAGCTTGGAAACGAAGGAATGCAAATGCATTGTGTATCTTAGTTACAAGCTATTCTGACAGTGTTCTGACTTTGATTCAGCATACAACCAAAGCGTCAGAGGCTTGGAATGTACTAGGGAGTCAGTATGAAACACGAAATGAAACAAGGATTCAAAACTTGGAGAATCAACTAGCAGTGGAGAAGTTTGCTGAAGGAGAGATGGTTGAAGCATTCATCACTCGAATTAAGAATCTGCGCGACCAGATGGCTGGTGCTAGGATACAAAAGACTAGCGAAGAGCTAGCTCGGAGGTGTCTTCAGATTTGTCCACAAAAGTTTGATGGACTAGTAACTGCCCTTAACACTCAGGTGAGACCTCAAGCTTTGAATTTTGAGGAGTTTTGTGCATTATTACTGGAGGAGGAGTTCAGGCTGAAAGCCCGAGAAGGAAGCAACAATGGAGATGCTGCATTCTCTGCCAATGCAAAAGGCAAAGGTGGTTCTTCCACCAAAAATGATGGTGACAAAAAGAAGGGCGGAAAGAAGAAGTTTTAAGGAGAGTGCTTCTACTGCAAGAAGAAAGGACATGCAATTGTTGATTGTCGTGTCAAGAAGGCAGATGAAAAGAATGGTACCCTTAAAAGTAAAGGGAAAGAGACAGCCAATACGGCTGAAGCAAAGCTGGAATTATTCATGGCGACCATTGAGGAAGTGTGCTCCTCGCGCAAGAAGAGTCTACCATTGACTCATGGGTGTTGGATAGTGGGGCCTCCCGTCACATGACCAACAAGAAAGGTCTATACAGTTCTATGCAGCCTCTACAAGAATTCATCACTGTGACGGTTGGAAATGATGCTAAATGCCCTGCTGTGGGCACATGTACTATTTCTTTTCTTGCTGCAAATGGTGAAGTCAAAAAGCTTTCAAATGTGCTGTATGTTCCCGAAATTAAGAGAAATCTCTTATCAGTTGCTGCCATAATTGATCTTGGTCATGAAGTGAGGTTCATGAAGACAGGTGCCGAAATTCTTGATAGTGCTGGCACAATTCTTGGCAAAGGAGAAAGAAGGAACAACCTGTATGAGCTAAGTGCTCTTACAGCCACCGCTGGAGTGGGCACAAGTAAGCTTCGGCATGAAAGGTTTGGACACATCGGATTTGCAGTGTTGAAGGAGATGCAAAAGGAAGATATGGTTGCTCACCTACTTACAATAACTGAATTGAAGGAACCATGTGAAGTTTGTATGATGGGCAAGCAACAGAGAAATGCATTTCCACAAGAAAGCAAGAATAGAGCACAGGATCCTCTAGAGTTGGTGCATACTGACTTTGTGGTAAGATGCCTACACAGGCCTTGGGGGGATCTTCTTATTTTATGTTGATTGTCGATAACTACAGTAGGAAGATGTAGGTGTACTTCCTTCATGATAAGGCCCAAGCTTTTGGTAAGTTTAAAGAATGGCTAAAACTTGTTGAGAATGAAACAGGGAAAAGTGTGAAGAAATTTAGAACAGATGGTGGTGGTGAGTTCAACTCAAAGGAGTTTGAAGGCTTTTGCAAGAGCAAAGGGATCAAGCGTCAATTGACGATGCCTCACACATCTCAGCAGAACGATGTTGTGGAACGCAGGAATCGCACCATTGTGGAGATGGCAAGATGCATGCTAAAGGGCAAGGGATTGCCTAACCATTTTTGGGCTGAAGCTGTTAATACTGTAGTCTACATTCTAAATCGGAGCTATACAAAGGCTCTCAAGGGAAAAACACCTCATGAGGCTTACAATGGTAAGAAACCATCTGTCTCATATTTCAAAATTTTTGAATGTGAATGTTATGCACATGTTCCAGATGAAAAGAGAAACAAGTTAAAATCAAAAAGCAGAAAATGTATCTTCTTGGGTTATAGTGATGAGCTAAAAGGCTTACGAATTATATGACCAAGAGGCAAAGAAGATCATCACGAGCCGTGATGTGGTGTTCAAGGAGGAGCCGCATATAGTGGAGGAGGAGAAGGCAAGTTCTTTCACTTTATCATCAAGCGAAGAAGTAGTCCACTATGAACCTGTCCCAAGAGCTATCCCTATCCTTAAGGAGGAGAAAGCATCATCTTCAGATGATGAGGAAAAAGTTCACCAACCTGACATCACCCCACTGGAAAAGCCATTGCCGCGCTCGGTGAAGCAGCTCTATGACCACAATAATACTATGCTTGCATCTGTTGAGGAGAAGGTAGACGGACCAAGGAGGTCTCAAAGAATAGAGGAGCAAAGGAGAGCTTCTGCTCACATAGTCAATATGGCCTTGATGGTTGAGATTATGAGAGAAGTAAAGGATCCAACTGACTTAGAAGAAGCACTTGTAGATCCATCATAAAAGGCTGCTATGCAGGCGGAGTATGACAACATAATAAAGAATGACACTTGGAAGCTAGTGGATCGACTAGCAAAGCAGAAGGTTATTGGCACCAAGTGGATCTGAAAGGTAAAGTACAAGGCTGATGGTACCTTAGAAAAGTACAAAGCTAGACTGGTTGCCCAAGGATTTTCACAAGTTAAAGGGTTTGATTTTCAAGAGTCATTTGCCCCAACTGCCAGAATGACCACTATTTGCACGGTGCTTGCAGTGGCTGCCCACAAGTAGTGACCAGTGTACCAAATGGATGTTAAGTCAACGTTCTTAAATGGTGACCTCAAGGAGGAGGTGTACATGGCTCAGCCACCAGGGTTTGAGGCCCTCCATTCTAAGAACAAAGTGTGTAAGCTGAAGAAGGCATTATATGGGCTGAAACAAGCCCCCAAAGCATGGTACGAGTGGATAGATAAGTTCTTTTAAACCTAAACTTCAAAAGATGTGCCTCAGATGCTAACTTGTATGTTTACAAGGATGGTAAAAAGTGTGTAGTGATTATCCTATATGTGGACGACCTTCTTATTATAGGTGACTATGAAGATATGATCAACCAAACTCGAAAGGCTTTGAGTTCTGAGTTTGCAATGACAGACTTGGGCTTGCTGCACTATTGTTTGGGGATTGAAGTCTGGCAAGAGCCAGGAAAGATCTTCATCTCTCAAAAGAAGTATGCATGGGAGATCTTGAAGGCATTTGGCATGACCAAGTGCAAGGAGATAGCTACACCTATGGAGGTGAATGCAAAGTTGTTTGTCGAGGATACATCAGCACTAGCAGACATTGGGAGGTATAAGAGGTTGATCGGCAGTCTGATCTACTTGTGTAACACCGGACCAGATATCAGTTTTACTGTTGGTGTTTTGAGCAGATTCTCAAACAAACCTCATGAGAGTCATTGGAAGGCTGGGATGTGGGTTCTCAAATACTTGAAGAAAACTCTTGACTATGATATCACATACAGTTTCGTAATTGAAGCTCTCTTGAAGCAAGTCTCTTTGCCTTACAAGCCTTGTAATTGACTCATAAGATTTTGTCCCTAACAGTCTACATTGAATGTAATCATGCAAAGTTGATTCATGCTATGGCATCATGTATGAATGATGGGATGAATAGTTGTTTATGATGCATGACATCATATTGTACTTGATTTTATAATTGGTGATTGCTCTTACAGTCAAGAAAACAAGCTTGATTTGAGTTAGAACTTATGAGATAATACTGTTGTGATCTTTGCTAAGAACATGCAGTTGGAAGCTCTATCAACATCTTCAAGAACTTGGCTTGAAACCTTCAACCATTCTCTTATCTCTACTATCTCCAGAGTCTAAGCTCTTGAACCCCCATACATTCTTCTCTCTCAAACCCCTGTGATTGACTGTGAAGTTGGTTTTGAGATTGTGTAGGCATACAAAAGATCTAAAATAGTTTTGTTAGTAGCTTCTGTTTGACCATTTATTTCAGGATGAAATGTAGATGAAAAATCAATCTTTGTTCCTAAGTTAGCAAACAAAATAATCCAAAAATTATTGCAGAATCTAGAATCACGATCAGAAATAATAACTTTTGGTAAACCATGGTTAGTAAAAACGGTTTTCAAAGACAATTGAGCAGCTTGAGATGCAGTTAAAGTTTTCTTGCATGGAATAAAATATACTTGTTTGCTAAACTTGTCTATAACAGTCCAAATCATATCATGGTTAGCTTTAGTGTTAGGTAGACCAGTGAGAAAATTTCATTGAAATCTGTTCCTATGGTCGTTATGGAATGGATAATGGCATTAGTAAACCATATTATTTATCATGGTGTCTTTTAACTTGTTGACAAATTAAGCATTCAGATACAAAGTTAGATACATCAGTGTCCATATGTGGCCAATAAAAATCTTCAATCAATGTATGCAAAGTAGATATAATTCCTCTATGACCTTGATATGGGGGATAATGAATTTCATGAAAAACAAATGATCGAAATGGAACAGTTACACATAATCTTTTTTCATAAAACATAAATCCATTAGTGTAAGACAATGAATCAATAGGAATCCAATTATTTGCAACTAATTTATTTCAATCAGCTTAAAAAGTAGGATCCTGATGATAGATATATTTCATAGGGATAAGGGAATCAAATGATATCACATAAATATTTTGAATTGTCGGTCTTCTACTCAAAGCATCAGCAACAACATTCTCTTTTCCAAATTGATATTGTACAATGGGATGAAAACTTTGAATAAAAGCGGCCCATTTAATGTGTCGGTCAAATATTTGTGGTTGACTAAGGAGATGTCTAATGCTTTGTTGGTCAGTTTTGATCATGAATTCAGATCCCATTAAATAATGTTTCCATTGACGCAAGGCTTGTTATACAGCTAACAATTCTTTGTCATAGGTAGAGTATTTAAGTTCACATGGTTTGAGTTTGCAACTAGAGTAGGCTATGGGATGAGAATCTTGCATATAAGGACTGCTCTTATTCCAGATCCACTAGTGTCAGTAACTACTAAGAAGAATGGTCTATTGAAGTCAGGTAATTGTAATACAGGAGCATCAGTTAAAGCATGTTTCAGCAAATCAAATGACTTTTGTAAATTATCAGACCAATTATACACAATACCCTTCTTGAAGAGTTTTCTCAAAGGTAATGCAAGTAATGTGAAATTCCTCACAAATTTTCTGTAAAAGCTAGCAAGACCTAGAAAAGAACATAATTCATGCACATTTTTGGGTATGGGCCAATTTAAAATTGCTTCTATCTTTTTAGGGTCGACTTTAATACCTTCTGATGAAATAATATATCCTAGATATTTAATTTATGTTTGGAAGAATTCACTCTTTTCGGGGTTAGCATATAATTGATTGTCTTTTAACAACTTAAAAACTAAAGACAAATGTTCATAATGCTCATTCTCATTTTTACTAAAAACTAATATGTCATCAAAGAAAACTATGACACAATGCTAATGTTTTAGAAATATGTGATTTATAATTCGACTGAATGTGGCTGGTGCATTAGTTAAACCGAAAGGCATAACTAGAAACTCATACTGTCCAATTTGTGTTCTAAATACAATTTTGAATATATCAGATTTGTCTAATCTTACTTGATGATATCCAAATTTAAGATCTAGCTTATTGAATATGGTAGATCCTTGTAGTTTGTCCATAAGATCATCTACCCTAGGAATCGGATATCTATTCTTAACAATAATTTTATTTAGGGCACAATAATCAATGCACATACAATAAGTATTATTTTTCTTCTTCACTAATAAAATAGGTGCACCAAATGGAGAACTACTAGGTCTAATTAATCCTCTGTTAAGTAATTATTCTATTTGGTTTTGAATTTCTTTCTGTTCAATTTGGTTATGTCTATATGGTGCTTTACATGGTGGTTGTGTTCCAGGAATTAAATCTATTTTATGAACTTCAGGTCGTGAAGGTGGTAATCCAAATGGTAGATCAACAACAAAACAATCTTGAAATTGGGCAAGAAATTGTGTATGCCTAGGATGCATCTGTTTTTCTTTAGCTTGAAGTTCATTCACCCATATTAAATGGGATTTGCTACTTTTACGTAATGCACGTTTAGCCTGAGTATGAGTAAGCAGTGGAAAATTATTAGAAACGTGCATACCATGTAGTGTGATTTGTTTTCCTTTAAAATAAATTTTAATTGAATGCGTAGAATAATCTATATCAGGGTTCTATTGATGATGCCAAGACATTCCTAAGATAATCTCACTAGATTACAAAGGTACAACTAAGAAATTTCTTCGTTTAGTATAATCACCAATTTTAATTTCTAAATTATGTACCTCTTGTGTTCCATTATATCTCGTACTTAGGAATGCAGCCTTGATGCGATAATGTGTAGAAACGGAGACAGTTGTCGAAATTGGAGAAAGAGAAACACCATGTATTGCACTCTTAGACCATGGCTCGGAGATAAACATCATGGCAAGGAGTCTCTATGAAAGTGGTAGATGGCCCATAGATGTTGATCCAGGTTGGCAAATGAGAGTTGCAAACAACTCTTCTGGAGAGTTATATGTTGCATAGCCTAATGTGCAGGTAACTATTGGAGACATAAAAGACAATTTTCACTTTTTTGTTCAAGACTCTTGTAGTTACCCTATCATTCTTGGGCAACCTTACATTTCTGAAGCCCGCTTGGAAACAAAAGCTCTTAATGACTGATGGTTCTTCCTATGCTCAAATCCGAAGCAAGGATAATGAACGAGCTGTCAAATTTCTTACTGTGTGTGTTAACCATCATCGAAATAGAGATCGAATGCGTGATTATCATGTGCCTCCTAATGCCCGAGAATTCAAGGGTTTTTGGGCTACAGTACTATAAAGGGAGGCTATGGTAGTGCGTCATGTAAAAAGATTAAACCTCCTCATGTAGTAGAAACTCTGTCTCTAGCAAATTTATATGTATGTACAGCCAACAGTATGGGTTGTTATAAGTCTCTTCCGTCCATGACTAAGGCTGAAAGAAAATATTTATGTCATGTAAAAAGAGAGCTAAAAACTTATGACATGATGGTGGCTGAAAATGAAGATATTTCAGGTATTTTTTTGCACTAATTACTACTGACACATTGGTTGAAGTATATGCAGCTGCTCATGCGAAAAATCGGGCTGAAAATCAGTCCATAGAAGTATGCACATTGGATTTTTATCAAACAATTCAAGAATTTGTTGAACAGAAAGACAATGGTTTACTCAACAAGGCTGAATCACAAGTGGAGACAAAATACAAGATAGTGGATAAGAAGGTCAAACCTGTGGAAGTCCCACAGCCTCCTGAAAGTGAAGGGCTCGCTAATAGGGCAGCAAATTAGCCAAGTCTTCATGATCCTTCCAACATTGGTCACAAGTTCATATATGAAAGTATAAAAGAGCTCAAAATAGGTGAAAATTCTTTCCTTTCGCCAGCTAAAAAACATTGTTTTATGCAAATGCTAATGAAACATGGAAAAGTTTTTGCATTTCAACCAAGTGAAATAGGATGTGTAGATCCAAATATTGTGGATCCTATCGTCATTTTTACAGTCCCACATGTGCCTTGGAACCTCAAGCCCATTCGCGTTCCAAGGGCGCATCTGCCCAAATTATTCGAACTTCTAAATGAGAAGATCAAAATGAAGATTTTAGAACCTTCTTTCAGCATCTTACTCAAACCGATGGTTTATTGTGCCTAAGAAAAATGGATCTTTACGATTCATTCAAGATATACAGCCTGTCAATCGTGTCAAAATCTGAAACGTTGGTTCGGGTCCAATTGTTGATGAGTTTGTTGAAGGTAGAGCAATTTATTCTATGGGAGACCTATATTTAGGATATGACCAATTTCAGCTTTCATTAGAAAGCCGAGACATTACCACAATGAAGAAACCTCTTGGATTGGTTCGCATGTGTACTCTACCACAAGGTGCAACAAACTCCATAGCCCATATGATGAATGCCATGCACAAAGTCTTAAGGGACTTTATTTCACAACTTACTCTTCCATTTCTTGATGATGTTGTTAGATATGATCAATGCCCCACCCTCATTAGGTGCTACCAATGATCCATGGTGCTCAAAGTTGTAAGGCCCCCATTATGAGGAGAAGCCAAATGTGAGCCCGGACATTGGTTGAGTCCTGACTTGTATATCAGATGAGGTCTATGTGACCGGATGGCAAAAAGGTGACTGTTGTGGGTCTAATCTTTGGGTTAGACGGAGTGGTTAAGCTGGTAGCAACTCGAGGCACATTGCATTGAGTTGCGTGGTAAGGGAGTTAAAAGGGGCCCCTATTGTGGGGTCCGGGGGCCGCGGAAGCGGCCCCTGGCTGGGGGGTCCCAGGGGGGCCAGCGGCCCCCCTGGCGGGGGTCCGGGGGCAGCGCCCCCGGCCCGATGGTAAAGGGAATATTCCCTGGAATATTCCCTGGCCGACTAGTGGAGGCTCATATGGTAGGTCGGTCAGCAGGCCGACCTAACGACCTTCGCGGGCTATAAAAGCTAAACCCCTTCGCAGCCATCTTACACTCATCTTTCACCCAGTCAGAGTTGTTGTTCCAGCTAGCCTTAAGCTCTTCACCTATCTTCTGTCTAGATCGCCATCTAAGCTTCATTCATTGGAAGCGCACGGGTGGACAGAGCCATCTTTGTATCAGTTGTTTGGAGTTAAAGAATTTTACTGATTCTCCTCTTATCTGTTGTGTACTCTCTATCTCTTTCTCAGATTCTGTTCGCTGCGCCGTGTAATATTTTACATGGTATCAGAGCCCAGGGGGCTCTAGAGATCGGAGAGCGTGCAAGAGGCAAAGGCTTCAACAGCAAAGAGAAACGATGTCGACTCCGGGAAGCAGTTCTGGCGCATCAGGAAGCGGTGCAGGAGGTGGTGCTGCTGTACCGGCTATTCAAACACTGAGGATTCGTCCACCAACCTTCAGCGAAGGCAAGTTAGATGGTACAAACTACACCTTGTGGAAGTTCAAAATTACTACTATCCTTGATTCTTATGAGCTTCTGGAGACTGTGCTGGGGACTGACGCAGAACCACAGCCTACCCCCGACCCATCAAATCCTAGTGTGATGATTCCTCCGAATGCAGATCTTCTACGAGCTTGGAAACGAAGGAATGCAGATGCATTGTGTGCCTTAGTTACAAGCTGTTCTGACAGTGTTTTGACTCTGATTCAGCATACAACCAAAGCGTCAGAGGCTTGGAATGTACTAAGGAGTCAGTATGAAACACGAAACCAAACAAGGATTCAAAACTTGGAGAATCAACTAGCAGCGGAGAAGTTTGCTGAAGGAGAGACGGTTGAAGCATTCATCACTCGGATTAAGAATCTGCGCGACCAGATGGCTGGCGCTGGGATACAAAAGACTAGCGAAGAGCTAGCTCGGAGGTGTCTTCGGATTTGTCCACAAAAGTTTGATGGACTAGTAACTGCCCTTAATACTCAGGTGAGACCTCAAGCTTTGACTTTTGAGGAGTTTTGTGCATTATTAATGGAGGAGGAGTTGAGGCTGAAAGCCCGAGAAGGAAGCAACAATGGAGATGCTGCATTCTCTGCCAATGCAAAAGGCAAAGGTGTTTCCTCCACCAAAAATGATGGTGACAAAAAGAAAAAGGGCGGCAAGAAGAAGTTTCAAGGAGAGTGCTTCTACTGTAAGAAGAAAGGACATGCAATTGCAGATTGTCGTGTCAAGAAGGCAGATGAAAAGAATGGTACCCTTAAAACTAAAGGGAAAGAGACAGCCAATACGGCTGAAGCAGAGTTGGAATTATTCATGGCGACCATTGAGGAAGTGTGCTCCTCGGCGCAAGAAGAATCTACCACTGACTCTTGGGTGTTGGATAGTGGGGCCTCCCGTCACATGACCAACAAGAAAGGTCTATACAGTTCTATGCAGCCTCTACAAGAATCCATCACTGTGACGGTTGGAAATGATGCTAAATGCCCTGCTGCGGGCACAGGTACTATTTCTTTTGTTGCTGCAAATGGTGAAGTCAAAAAGCTTTCAAATGTGTTGTATGTTCCCGAAATCAGGAGAAATCTCTTATCAGTTGCTGCCATAACTGATCTTGGTCATGAAGTGAGGTTCAAGAAGACAGGTGCAGAAATTATTGATAGTGCTGGCACAATTGTTGGCAAAGGAGAAAGAAGGAACAACCTGTATGAGCTAAGTGCTCTTACAGCCACCGCTGGAGTGGGCACAAGTAAGCTTTGGCATGAAAGGTTTGGACACATCGGATTTGCAGTATTGAAGGAGATGCAAAAGCAAGGTATGGTTGCTCACCTACCTACAATAACTGAATTGAAGGAACCATGTGAAGCTTGTATGATGGGCAAGCAACAGAGAAAGGCATTTCCACAAGAAAGCAAGAATAGAGCACATGCTCCTCTAGAGTTGGTGCATGCTGACTTGTGTGGTAAGATGCCTACACAGGCCTTGGGGGGATCTTCTTATTTTATGTTGATTGTCGACGACTACAGTAGGAAGATGTGGGTGTACTTCCTTCGTGATAAGGCTCAAGCTTTTGGTAAGTTTAAAGAATGGCTAATACTTGTTGAGAATGAAACAGGGAAAAGTGTGAAGAAATTTAGAACAGATGGTGGTGGTGAGTTCAACTCAAAGGAGTTTGAAGGCTTTTGCAAGAGCAAAGGGATCAAGCGTCAATTGACGACGCCTCACACACCTCAGCAGAATGGTGTTATGGAACGCAGGAATCGTACCATTGTGGAGATGGCAAGATGCATGCTAAAGGGCAAGGGATTGCCTAACCATTTTTGGGCTGAAGCTGTTAATACTGCAGTCTACATTCTAAATCGGAGCTACACAAAGGCTCTCAAGGGAAAAACACCTCATGAGGCTTACACTGGTAAGAAACCATCTGTTTCACATTTCAGAATTTTTGGATGTGAATGTTATGCACATGTTCCAGATGAGAAGAGAAACAAGTTACAACCAAAAAGCAGAAAATGTATCTTCTTGGGTTATAGTGATGAGCAAAAGGCTTACAAGTTATATGACCAAGAGGCAAAGAAGATCATCGCGAGCCGTGATGTGGTGTTCAAGGAGGAGCCGCATACAGTGGAGGAGGAGAAGGCAAGGTCTTCCACTTTATCATCAAGCGAAGAAGTAGTCCACTATGAACCTGTCCCGAGAGCTATCCCTATCCTTAAGGAGGAGGAAGCATCATCTTCAGATGATGAGGAAAAAGTTCACCAACCTGACATCACCCCACCGGAAAAGCCATTGCCGCGCTGGGTGAAGCAGCTCTATGACCACAATAATCCTATGCCTGCATCTGTTGAGGAGAAGGCAGACGGACCAAGGAGGTCTCAGAGAATAGAGGAGCAAAGGAGGGCTTCTGCTCACATAGTCAACATGGCCTTGATGGTTGAGATTATGAGAGAAGTAAAGGAGCCAACTGACTTAGAAGAAGCACTTGCAGATCCATCATGGAAGGCTGCTATGCAGGCGGAGTATGACAGCATAATGAAGAATGACACTTGGGAGCTAGTGGATCGGCCAGCAAAGCGGAAGATTATTGGCACCAAGTGGATCTGGAAGGTAAAGTACAAGGCTGATGGTACCTTAGAAAAGTACAAAGCTAGACTGGTTGCCCAAGGATTTTCACAAGTTGAAGGGTTTGATTTTCAAGAGTCATTTGCCCCAACTGCCAGAATGACCACTATTCGCACGGTACTTGCAGTGGCTGCCTACAAGAAGTGGCCAGTGTACCAAATGGATGTTAAGTCAGCGTTCTTAAATGGTGACCTCAAGGAGGAGGTGTACGTGGCTCAGCCACCAGGGTTTGAGGCCCCCCATTCTGAGAACAAAGTGTGTAAACTAAAGAAGGCATTGTATGGGCTGAAACAAGCCCCCAGAGCATGGTACCAGCGGATAGATAGGTTCTTTTTAAACCTAAACTTCAAAAGATGTGCCTCAGATGCTAACTTGTATGTTTACAGGGATGGTAAAAAGTCTGTAGTGATTGTCCTATATGTGGACGACCTTCTTATTACAGGTGACTATGAAGATATGATCAACCAAACTCGAAAGGCTTTGAGTTTTGAGTTTGAAATGACAGACTTGGGCTTGCTGCACTATTGTTTGGGGATTGAAGTCTGGCAAGAGCCAGGAAAGATCTTCATCTCTCAGAAGAAGTATGCATGGGAGATCTTGAAGGCATTTGGCATGACCGAGTGCAAGGAGATAGCTACACCTATGGAGGTGAATGTAAAGTTATCCGTTGAGGATACATCAGCACTAGCAGACATTGGGAGGTATAGGAGGTTGGTCGGCAGTCTAATCTACTTGTGTAACACCAGACCAGATATCAGTTTTGCTGTTGGTGTTTTGAGCAGGTTCTCAAACAAACCTCATGAGAGTCATTGGAATGCTGGGATGCGGGTGCTCAGATACTTGAAGAAAACTCTTGACTATGGTATCACATACAGTTTCGGAACTTCTCTTGTGGGGAACTGTGACTCAGATTGGGCAGGAGACATTGATTCCAGGAAGTCAGTTTCTGGTTATTGTTTCTCTTTGGGTTCAGGAATTTTCTCTTGGATTAGTAAGAAGCAACCAACAGTGGCATTGTCTTCTACCGAAGCAGAGTACAAGGCAGCTTGTTTTGCTGCATGTGAGGCCGTATGGTTGAGAAGGATTCTATGGCATATGGGAGTGCAGGATGAAGAACCAACTGTGCTGAGATGTGACAATCAGAGTTGCATCGCCATTGCCAAAAATCCAGTGTTTCATGCACGCACCAAACATATAGAGATCCAGTATCACTATGTGCGTGATTTGATGGAGGATGGGATAGTGGAATTGGTCTACTGTCCAACAGAGGAGAATGGAGCAGATATCTTCACCAAAGCACTTACGAAGGATCTGCTTCAAGTTCATCTTCAGAGACTCGGCATTGGGCCGAGGAGATAGTTCACCTATGGGTGGACATTGAGGGGGAGTGTTAGATATGATCAATGCCCCACCCTCATTAGGTGCTACCAATGATCCATGGTGCTCAAAGTTGTAAGGCCCCCATTATGAGGAGAAGCCAAATGTGAGCCCGGACATTGGTTGAGTCCTGACTTGTATATCAGATGAGGTCTATGTGACCGGATGGCAAAAAGGTGACTGTTGTGGGTCTAATCTTTGGGTTAGACGGAGTGGTTAAGCTGGTAGCAACTCGAGGCACATTGCATTGAGTTGCGTGGTAAGGGAGTTAAAAGGGGCCCCTATTGTGGGGTCCGGGGGCCGCGGAAGCGGCCCCTGGCTGGGGGGTCCCAGGGGGGCCAGCGGCCCCCCTGGCGGGGGTCCGGGGGCAGCGCCCCCGGCCCGATGGTAAAGGGAATATTCCCTGGAATATTCCCTGGCCGACTAGTGGAGGCTCATATGGTAGGTCGGTCAGCAGGCCGACCTAACGACCTTCGCGGGCTATAAAAGCTAAACCCCTTCGCAGCCATCTTACACTCATCTTTCACCCAGTCAGAGTTGTTGTTCCAGCTAGCCTTAAGCTCTTCACCTATCTTCTGTCTAGATCGCCATCTAAGCTTCATTCATTGGAAGCGCACGGGTGGACAGAGCCATCTTTGTATCAGTTGTTTGGAGTTAAAGAATTTTACTGATTCTCCTCTTATCTGTTGTGTACTCTCTATCTCTTTCTCAGATTCTGTTCGCTGCGCCGTGTAATATTTTACAGATGTACCTATCAAGGGATGTGAAGTCAATGAAAAGAATGAGGAGCTTGACAAAGATGGTTGCATGACATTTGTAGTTAACCATATTCATGATTGTGATAGGATTTTGACAAGGCTAGAAGAGGTACATCTTACCCTTTCTGGAACTAAGTCAATATTTGGAGTAGAAGAAGTCCTAGTGGTCGGTCATCTCTGTGGCCCCTATGGACGCAAACCTTCTCCAATCAAGATAGATGCCATCAGCAGAATGCAAGAAAAATGCACAAATGTTTCGGAGGTGAGAAGATTTCTTGGCGCATGTGTATTCTATCTCATATGGATACCACATTTTTCTCATGTAGCCGAAAATATTTATCAATTATTAATAAAAGGCCAAAGATTCTCTTGGAATAAAGAGTATACTCTCACTATGCGTAAATTAAAGAAGCTATTAATTTCAGTCTCCCACTCTCAAAAGGGCTCACTATTCAAATGGTCAACCCATCATCCTTACTGTGGATACAAGTCCCATTGGGATAGGCTGGGCTATTGGCCAAGAGGATCTTGAAGGTAACAAGTATGCAATTCGTTTTGGAGCAAAAGTTCTCAATGAACGTCAAAGAAGGTATGCACAAGTAGAAAGGGAATTGTGGGGAGTTGTAACAGCATTAAAGTGTGATCCTGAATACTTTATTAGTGCTTCCGTAGTGGTAGAAACTGATTTTCTTCCACTCTTGGACATGCTTGCCAACTGCTCTACACCCGACATTGCTATGCTAAGATGGATTGCATATATTAAGTCTCTCAACCCCGAATTAAAGCATATTGCAGAAAAGGCAAATACAGTTGCTTACATGCCACCACGTGCAAGATATGACAATGAAGAAGAACTAATGGAAAAATATGAAGCTGAAGAATCTATACTTGCTGAATTTCATTCCATGGCTACTGAAAATACATTTTCAGTTACAGCATATACTAGTCCAAAGGCTGAAAACAATAGGATGGTCAACTAGAAGCCAGCATGGTCATTGCATTGCTCAAGTTCTAGTTCATTTCTTTGAAGAAAATTATGAAGAAGATTGGCTAAAGATCGGCCAATATTTGAGCACAATGAAGAAGAAGGAGACTTGGTCTGATGAGGAGTTCAAACATATCAAGAGGAAAGATTATGGCTTTTTTCTTAAAGAATGACATCTATGGAAGCACGCAAAGTAGAAGAAAGGAGCGCCTATCTAAGTTTTAGGTGACAAAAGATTGCAACAATAGGTAATGAAGGAATTTCATGAAAGCTAGTGGGCTGGCCATACAGGCATATGGGGAAACCTTAGTAAAGTCAAAGAAAAATATTGGTGGAAAAACATGTATCGGGACATAGCACATTTTGTTGAAGCCTGTTATGTGTGTCAAATTTATTCTATGGTCAAGCATCCAGATGGGTTACAATCAACTTATCCTTTGTCTATACATTATAGATGGGTTATTGATCTTATAACCATGCCTACAGGAATCTGGAATACGTGGTATTTAGTGCTTGCAAGAAAGGATCTAACCAATCAAGTTGAAGGCAAAGCCTTAACAACCAAATCCACTCAAGATGTTTGTCAGTTTTTGCTTGAAGAAATGTTTTGTAGATATGGTTGTGTGGGTAAAGTAACTGCAGATAGAGGAGAGTTGGATGTTGGTGAGGCACGCAACTTCTTTGCTCAATTGGGTATTAAGTTGGCTTTAACATCATCCTACAACCCTGAAGGCAATGGAAAGAGTGAGAGAGGTCATCAACCTATTCTTAAAGCTCTAGCAAAGTCTTGTAGAGGAAAGATTAAAGAATGGCCTAAAATGCTACCTTTTGTATTATGGGCTGACCGGACTACTCATAGTTAAGTGACTGGCTATATGGCAGCTAAACTTATACATGGACAACAACCAATTATGCCAATTTAAGAATCTATTCTCACATGAAGTCTTCTACCTTGGGAGGAAGGCATCAGTAGAGAAGAGTTACTGACTTTGCGCATATGGCAGCTAGAAAGAAGGCATGAGGATGGTCAAGCAGCTATTGAGAAGCTAGAGACAACAAGACTAAAGAACAAAAGAATATTTGATAAGCGACATCGACTTCGACAAAGAGCAATTCAAGAAAATGACTGGGTGCTTGTCTATGACATTAGCCTACATAATCAATACAGTGCTTCTAGGAATATGGTAAAGCGTTGGTTCGGCCCATATGTGGTAAAGGTCATTCATGACAATGTCACATATTCATTGGTTGAATTGGATGGAACAAGCATAAAGATACCCATAGATGGAAAAAGAATCAAGCTCCTCAAACAACGAAGAGAAAATTCACCATATGAGCTAGAAGACTTGAATATAATTCAAGAGCATGAAGACATAGAGGAAGAAGAAGAGGTAGAAGATAAAGACATTGACATGGCAGAAGATACTTCTTCTAACATTGCAAATCCGTAAGACTTTGGCACATGCCAGAGGATATGCAGATTAGGAGCGGGTGGATGTCGTGCCACTACGCACACACCATGTAAAAAAATCTAGAGTGTGGCTTCCTTTTAGATTTAGAGAGCCAATGCCACTTTAGGCATTAGTATTAATATCCATGGTTCAAAATATTAGATCTTTTTGGACAAGTTTTTAGTCAATTTTTTATATTCTAGATATTATCTCTTGTAAAAATCCATAAAACTATAGATAACTTCTAGATTAGGATGACATGTAAAAGAAAACATGTAGCTTTCAGCTAATTTGAGAGGATTTTATGTAAAAAGAGAGATTAGCAAAATCGTGCGACACGCGATCGCTATTTTCATGCAGTGAACAACACTCCGAAAGTGGGAGATGAAGGAGTGATGTGGCACAATTCTGGCAAAGTGTCTTGGTATTTAAACCCCCTTTCAAAGCCATTGGAAGCATCGGATTGGCGATCTAAGCAACATAGAGGAAGGTATTATTTTGTACACGTTTTTGTCTATTAGAGTTATATTTTCTCATAATGCTGAAAGAAACTAACAAACTTCATCTCTGTTAGTATTCTTCTATATTTTCTAATTCTTTTTGGGAGTATTCTTTTGCATCTTCAATATCTTCAAACCCCTTCTCTTCCGTCTACTCCTCTCCTTGAATCTACCTACACCCTGCTATCTCTTATCTTCAAGAACTTGGCTTGAGACCTTCAACCCTTCTCTTATCTCTACCATCTCCGAAGTCTAAGCTCTTAAACGCCCATACATTCTTCTCTTGCTAAACCCCTATGGTGACCTTCAACCCTACGCACTCTGAGAGCGGCCAACCTAGTGAGTATATCCTTGATAATCCAATGAGCTTTGCGAATAGCCAACTCATTCATACGGAAATGAACTATTCTAGAATTGAGAGGGAAGGATTAGCCATGGTGTTTGATATAAAAAAATTTAGACATTATCTTTTAACGACATCCTTTACCTTCTTTGTGAATCATCAACAAGCATTGCTTTATGTTGTGAACAAACCCTACACAATAAGATGATTGCTCTTGATGGTTACTTTTGCTTTTGGAATTTGAATTCTCTATGGTAGTATGAAAAGGTAAACAACACTATATAGCAAATCATATGTCCTACATACCCATAAGTGAAGCACTTGGATAGGGCATGAGTGATGATCTACCAGATGCACATCTTTTTAGAATGTCTAACAAGCAAGACTTGTTTACAATAGACCTCACACCGTATTGGGCAAATGATATATTCCACATCCTAGAGAATGGATTACCTAAATTACCCATAGAAAAAGCTAGGTTAAAGAGACTAATTTTGAAGATTTAATCCTCTCAATTGATTTCTAGTCAATTATATTGATTAGGATAGGATGGACTTTTAAGGACACATGTTTGCAACAAACAAAAAATGCTGAAAGTGCTCATGGAAGCAAATGGTAGGATTGCTGGGGGGGACATTTTAGTGGAAACACCACATCATGCAAGGTGCTCCAATCTCAATTCTAGTGGTGGCCTATGCTATTCCATGATGTAGCTAAGTTTGTGAAGCACTATGATGAGTGCCAACAATAGACCAAAGTCCCTATTCATAATAAGAACAAAATGGGGTGGAGTTGACACCAGTGATCAAATTCAAACTGTTTGAGAAATGGAAAATTGACTTCATTGATTCAATCAACCCTATGATAGAGTACTCACAAGCCAAGTGCATCATTTTTGACAGAGATTATCTCAGGAAGAGAGTGAAAGATTGAGCAACTTGCAAAAATGAAGCTAGGACCATGTCCAAGTTCCTTTGGGAGCAAGTGATCTCACAATTTAGTTGTAGAGTTGGTTACTGACCAAGGCACAGAATTCATCAATGATGTGATTACTCACTTGTTATCCACCTTAAAAATCCATAGAAAGTCCTCCTCATATTATCCTCAAGATAATGATCAAAGTTGAATCCATGAACCAATTAAATGTCCTAATAAAGCTAGTCACACACTCTATCATGTAGTGACTAGGACAACAAGCTCATGGCAGCTTTATGGGCATATAGGATGGCCTAATAAAACAACCAGAGGACAAATCCAATTCTAATTGACACAGGAACTAAAGTGATTCTACCACTAGAATTCTCTATTAACACAATATTAGTGAGTTTGGGAATCTCCCAATTCCCATTTTTTGAATACAAAAAGGTGGTACCCGAATAACATCCCCATAAGTTTCTCAAATCCATATGATGTTACATATCATTAGAAAGTGCTTGAAAAATAGAATCTATTGAGCTATAGAATGCTTGATTTGGAGTTATAGTGTTCAAGTTATGACAAATTCAAAGATTTGACCACGTGTCCCAAACATATGGAAAATTCCCATATTCCACAATATGGTGTTTATTCCAAACTTGAGAAAAATAGTCTAGGAGAGATGGGAGGGTAAAGAAGCATGGAGCAATCATTTGGTAGCTAGAATGCCTATCTTAGACTTGTCTCATGGAAATCCATGCTCTCATCTATGAGAAGGTGCAATGCAAGAGTTGGTTTTACAAGCATGTCAAACTATGAGACTTCCAGGAAGGAGACCTAGTCTTGCTGAGTTTTGTTAAGGGACACAAGCAAAAGATGAAATTCAGGGAATTGGGACCTTTCATGGTTTGCAATAGAACAAACACACTATAGAACTCGAAACTTTAAATGAAGAAGGCATATAAATTTTCAACAAAAGTCACACCAAAAGATATCACCCTCCATCACATCCAGTCCATCAACCTCCCATGATAGAATCACCAATGAATGGATGAGTTGTAACTATCACTGAAATAGAGAATGAGGATGAGGAAGCACTAGCACCAGCCTACTTGCATTTAGTAGTGAGACCGCTCAAAATTTATACACCTTTAGCATTCTAATTGATGAGGGAGATGACTATAACATCTTAACTTATGATCACTGGACCACTATGGAGCAACCCCACAACTACAATCAACCAATGCAAAACTCAACCCATTTGGGGGGAAGTCCTATCCACTCTTGGGAGAGTGCAAAATAATAGTTTCTATCGAGATGAAAGGCCTACCCATCACCTTGTACGTGCTACCTAACAAATAAAGTGTGGGAAAGGAATTACTGTTGGGTTGTGTATTCAAAAAACAAGTTCACTGTAATGTTGACTACAATGATCATGCATCCATCTTGCCATAGGTAATGTTAGAAGAGTAATGACTTTAAGCAATAACGGCACCACAACCACCAAAAATCTTGGAGTACTGCCACCTATAGTCAACTTGTGTCAACCCTAAGGAGGGGGTAGTGAACCACAACATACACCCATGGTGAATTCCTACCATCCTCTAGGAACCACACCCAAAGCTACGAATCAAACAATCAAGTGGGTCCCCAAGCATAGACCACAACCCCACAATCATTTGAAACTCATAGTTTTCATGCCTCACACTCTTGACCCAAATGGAGGAGTTGGCACAACTATGGTACATAGATGACTATAGGCCACACTGGGTTCCAAAAGCCCTATTGCATGTCCAAGAATACTATGAAGGTAACACGTTAGTGTGGTTTTCCAAACTCACAAGCGGTATATATGATCTTAAATATCATGCTCCAAAAAACAATGCCAAGAAATGTAAATCAAAACAAGGTTGGAGGAAAACCAAGAGGAAGGGTGCTCAATCCATGAGTACTCCAATAGCCTATCGACCAAAAGCTCAACCAATCATCAATAAGCTTCAACCACTACAACATACAAGGACAAAGCATCAATTGATATCCAAACCCAATAAACTTCTCAAACCATGCTCACCAAACCTAATGAGAATCCCCAAGTAGAAATACCACGTACCAACTTTGTTGGTCTAATTAAACCAAAGTTTTGAATAGGCCTTAAGCCATCATAACAACAATGATCCATTCTTGAAACGGGTTCTAACATGGCCATCGAGATAGGAGACGACTTAGTAATGTGCATTCAATAATTGGACTCAACTTTCACATTGTTTGTTAGTAGTTACAAACACTTGGACCTAGGTCTAGTTGACAAAAACATAGCAAATGAGGTATGTTCCTTGCCATGTTCTTGGGAAGAATACAAATTCATCTTTACTAAGGCCTCTACCATTGCAGAAGAGTTGATTGCCAATGAAATTTCAAGAGAATAGACCTTAAGCCATTGCTTAATTACATCCTTCAAGAAAAGAAAATTTCCCATGCCACCACAGGAACTTACTAAGCTCGAATGATTAGTTGAATCTAATTTAAATTTCTTACACAAGTGGTATACTCTACGCATTTCATGGGCACAAGAGGGTTATCAAATCATGACCAATGTGGAGCAACAATGTGCCATCAAGACTTACGAGTATGAACAAACATAGGTGGCCCCAACCTCATTTAGGATATTAGCAATTACAATAAAATTGCCATTAGAAGACAATGTCATGCTACATCCATACTTGGATAAGATCCTAACAGAGAAGGAACTCCACATTTCAAGCCAAATCAACTCGGATGACCTCTTGATCAACATATTGACTTATATCACACATGTGGGCATTTGTCCACAGGATATGGACTGTCATGCAACACTAGAGTATAACCCAAAGTTTTATGACTGGCTCTTGAAATAGTGAGGTACACCAAGGACACACTGAAGGCCCTTACACCTTTACTTTGACAATCCTAGGAAGGATTTTCATCATTTCCAAGGGGGAGGGGGTGAGATTGAATGTGAATGAGAAATTGAAATAAGTGTTGAACTTCAAAAGAAAAGGATGAATTGATTTTTTTTTTCCTTTTAGTAAAAATTATCAATGAAGTTCTTGCGTGGAATGTATAGATTTATTGATGTGGATATTCTCATTTTTCGATTTATATATTTCACAATCTGATAGTATTTCTTTCTAATTTATTTACGTTATATGTAAGAAATGTCCTTCAAAGAGAACTCATTGTGGACTCTTATATAATGACAAGAACCCAAATGGCAGGGCAGCATGATAAAACCAACAAGCTCCCATTCTCAGAGGAAAAATATAGAAAATACAACTTATCCATGGAGACACGCACCTTCAACTAGCTAAAATACCATAACATCCATAACCTAAGGGAGATGATGACATCAGAAGAGACATATAGAATTTGTTTGCCCTGCCTTGCCTTTAAGGCCTCTCTTAATGCCATCACCTCCCTGGTTATTATGGTCGTCTACTCATTTTTTCTAGGTAGCACGATGGGAAGGCATTTCTTTTTTCATTTAACTTAGCAAAAGGCATGGCCTTTCTTTCTCCGTTCATCTTGTCATGTTAGCTTTGATGTTCTTTTACTAGCTTATCGTATTCTTCTATGTTGTGCATTGTTGAGTGCACCAAAGTAGTTGATACTTCAAGACGGGGTACCTTTGGTCCTTGGCTTGATTCCACATTAGCTGTGCTGCTAGCCTTTTGGTTCTTGCAAGTGGAACTCCTCCACTTGGTGTGAGTGCAAGCTCTTGCACTTTGGTTATGAGATACTACACCCAAGCCATGATGTTGCTTTCGTTGATTGCTCCTTCCATGATTCCTTGTATTGAATTGGTCATTGTGGCCATGACTGGTGGGATTGTGTGTAGGGGAGCCTTTCCCTTGCCTTCCATCATTGTTGGTCTTTGTCTTGCCTCTTCTGTGGTAGCACTTGTGCTTGGTATATCGTCCCATGTGGAGTTCATCATGGCTAGCTCCTAAGATCGAGAGGGTTGCTCTGTTGATCTTCTAATCTTAAGAGCTATCTGGTCCTCCTCCTCTTATCTCTGTCTTTCCTCCTTTTTCTCTTCTCTCTTCTTAAGCTCCTCTTCTCTGTTTTCCTTGCTAGTAGACCTAGTTCTCCTAATAGGAATTTTTAGTATGATTCTTCTTCTTTCCCCCTGACTTGATGGCTTTCAGCCATGTTGTTTACTCACAATCGTTTCATTAAGGGTTTCATGTTGCTACTGAGTGGGGCGGTTGGCTTCTCTCTTCTCAGCAGCTTGTTCCACCTCCTCCTTTTGCTAAACTATATTGATTTCCTCCTCCCCCACATTTCTTGTTGAGGATGAAAATGGAGGGCTTATTGGGATGGAAGAGCAATACTCTTATTGGGTCTGTGATCATTTAGGAGTCTCCTCCACTAATACTTCTCTTACCATCTCTCCTATGGCTTCTTATATTATGGACATTAGCACCCCTCCAAACCCTATGGTCGATGCCTTGGTGGACACTAGTTTTTTCTTCTTTCACTTCACTATTGTAGAGCTCGAGACTCTCCTCTTCTTGCCCTTAGAGTTGTTGGTAGCACCTTTGTCGATACTTGGATTGTTTTCTGAACATAAGCATTCCAATTTACATCATCAAGGGCATTTGTTGCAAGGTTTTCAAGCAAGGGTACTCCTATTCTGCTCATAAGGGTACTCCTATTCTGTTGATAAGGGCATTATATATTTGACTCGAGAAGAGGGTATAGACCATGTTTGCTTGCACTCTCATGGTGGGCTCAGCAATATCAACCAAGTTGATTCAATCATTCGTAAGATAAAGAAAGGGAGAGTCGCATTGCACTCTCATATCTCATGACATGCAACACCTTGAGGAAAGACTCAATAGCTTCAAGCAACAAAGAGAGTAACTATCCAAAGAGCTATAAGAGGCAAAGGCACAAGGTGAGAAAGAAGCAAGGAGAAAGATTGTGGAATTTCATAACCAACTTCTCACAACACTCCACAAGCAGGCTATCCTAAGGGAATAGGTAGAGTGTTAAAACTAAGAAAATGAAAAAGTTAATATATTACAGCGAGAGCAAGACCAAGTAATGACTACCCTAGCCTAATGCCAGAACCAAGGACTAGAGCATATGAAAGGGAAGGTGAAAGAATGGGCAACTAAGAATGAGGAGAGGATCAAAGACTTGACTTATCAGTTGGCCCATTCAGAGAGTGATCACATTATGGAGAAAAGAAAATGTGCAGCGTTGGAGACAGGGATGGTCGAGTAGCAAAAAGCCTTCTTAAACACGGTACTAAATGTCACTTAGACAAGAGAGGAAGAGACAATGGAGGAAAGACAGGTTTTAAAGTTGTATCTAAAGACGAACCCCAAAGCGGTTCTAGATTTTTTAAATATTCTTTTGAGTGGGGGATGGACAACGTCAAGTGGGAGGTAGTGTGAGGTCCTAGACACATGGGCAAAAAATTTTAAATCGCAATTTGTAGGCCAGATACGAAAGTTGTGAATGCTTGAGTGGGAGACCGAGACAAGTATGAAGGAGGTTTGTTAAGTGGTTGGGTTTGTGACCTTTGGAGTCAAAACCTCCCAAAATTTTCCATGTGTGTGGGAGGGGTGTTTTCTTAAAAAAACAAAAGTGAAGAGGAAGGGGTGCGGCATGGCAACAAGATGGTGGAGGAGGGGCTATAGAGCCTCAATGTACCTATAGCAATTGAGCACATCATGATTCTTCTCAACGCTCTCCATTACTACCTCTAGCTCCGCAAATGGTAGCTTTATCAAAAATATCAATTTTTAGTATTTCTTTCTTCTTTCTCTCTCTCTCCTCTTCTCGGCTATTCTTGTGGGAATAATAAAGAGAAGTTGAGGATAAGAGATGGTTGCCATGGATGAAGATGGGATGATACTGATGTTGAGATGCAATGATCAACATTTAGGAGAGCCCAAATTTGCACCAATTCAATTGTTGTATATTGAATTAAGAAAGTATATCTTGAACCCATCGAACTAAAAGAGAAACTCAAGAAACTGTTAGAGCAAGGGTATATTTGGCCAAGTAGTTCACCATGGCGAGCCCCAATATTATTCCAAAAGAAGAAAGATGGGGCTTTCCGTCTTTGTATCGACTACCAAGGGCTAAACTATGTAATTGTAAAGAATAAGTACTCAGTCCCAAGGATAGACAAGCTTCTTGATCATCTTTTCTAAGATCGATCTTTGATTAGGATATTATCATATTAGAATCAAGGATGAAGATATTCTTGAAATGGCCTTCAACATAAGATATGGTCATTTTGAATTCACTGTGATGTAATTTGGGTTGACAAATGCCCCAACCACCTTCAATAGGTTAATGCAAGACATTTTCAGACCTCATCTTGATGACTTGGTTCTTGTATTCTTCGATAACGTCCTAACTTATTCTAAGGAGGAAGAAGATCATGAACCATATCTTCACATTTTCCTGGAGACAATGAGAATACACAAGTTGTATGCTAAGAGAAAGAAGTATGCATTCTTCAAAAGGAAGATTGAGGACTTGAGATTCATAGTGTCTACTGAAGGTATATTAGTAGATCTTGCCAAGGTCAAAGATGTCCAAGATTGGCCAATCCCAACCACTATCAAGGAAGTGAGAAGTTTTCTAGGTTTAATAGGATGATTTAGGATATTCATAAAAAATTATGCCCAAATTGCAGCACCTCTTAGAGACCTACTCAAAAGCAAGTTGCCATTATCTGAACACCAATTGAACAATCTAGCTTTGAGCAACTAAATCATAGTTTCGTAATTGGTACTATTTTAAGGCTACCTAACTTAAGTAAGGAATTTGAAGTTGTCACAAATGCTAGCTCTCTTGCATTGGGATGTGTACTAATGCAAAAAGACATTCAGTAGCTTACTCTTTGCCAAAGTTGAAAGTCCATCAAAAGAGATATGGTACTCATGACCTAGAGTTGTTATCTGTGATTCACCTTCCCAAATTATGGAGAAGTTACTTACTTGAAAACAAGTTTTTCTTAGTCATAGATTATAAAAGTCTTAAGTGGTTTTTTACTCAGCCTCATCTTAATATGAGGCAATGATGGTGGATCAAAATTCTGTAGGAGTATGACTTTGAAATTAAGTTCAAACCTAGTAAAGAGAATGTAATAGCAGATACCCTTAGTCGTAAAGCCTTCCTTAATGCTATTATTGCTGAAGAACCATCTAGGGCAGAAACTCTAGCCATAATGGTATCAATGCCAACTAATCCTATCATTGCCTTGACTAAGGATGAAGCAAATAAGGACCCTAACTATCAACAATTATTTTGAGAAGTTCAAAATAAGGAATAAGATCCCAAACTCAAGACTAAGTATCATGAATTCTCTAGAGATGAAGATAAAGGACTTGTTTATTTCAGAATGAGACTATGCATTCCTTCAAATCAGACTCCCAAGAGAAGGATACTTTGGGAAGCACATGACTCTCATATTTTAAAACACCCGGGGTATGCAAAAACTCTTAATGCTATTAGGAAAAGGTATTACTGGGAAAGACTCAAGGGTGATGTACTTAAGTATATCACTTAATGTCTAAATTGCCAAAGGATAAAATCTGAACGTGTCAAGTTACTAGGAAAACTATAGGCACTTGACATTCCCCAAATGAAATGAGAGTTTATTAGCATGGACTTTGTAATTGGATTACCTTTTGTACAAGGAATGTATAACTCAATAATGATAATAGTAGACATGCTAACAAAGGTTGCTAATCTTACTAGAATAACCAACTCCTTTATAAATACTACAGTGTAGATGAAATCAACCACATGCCAGTTCAAATAAATGCAAACAATGAACGAGTCCTATAAGATTGACTAACGTATAAAAGTTTTCATGAAATCAAGAAAGTAGCAATCGGTGCAAGATCAATGCTAATAAAGAATATAGACCTCACAATAGGCATTGCAAACAGTGCATCATGCAAAATCACTATTATCAAAACAAAAATAGATGGACTCGTCATAGGAATCCAAGTAACAATTAACACCACCAATCAACAATTGACCCTATGGTGAAGTTAACACCAACACAAAAAGCAATCAACTCTAAGTGGTTCCACAAGTCAATATTCTCACTCACACTAGCATATGTAATCGCTACACACAAATCACAAAGAGCCACAATATCCCAAAAAGCTCTTCTTCACATAAGAAACACATTCCCTTTGGGACTTGCATATGTAATGCTCTCAAGAGTGACCAAAAGTAAGAACCTATGAATAGTTAGTACACCACATTCGTCAAATCTCACCCAAATGCCAACAATGGGGCTCTGAATTGATAACAAAGCAAGCATTCTACTTCATATGCACAAAAATCACAAGTATAAAAACATTTGTTTTTTAATATATAACTAGTACATGGATTAAAAACCAAATCAAATGCCATATTCATGATTTGTACCTTTAGTAAATTGTTTAGCCTATTCTTATTTTGTTTTACCCATACTAATTTCTCACTCTGGAATTATCTTAAAATAACAATTCTATTACTCGATAGAAAATACAAATCAAATGTTAGTTTATGCTTTATACTTTTAGCATATTGTTTGGCTCCTTTTTTTTCTCAATAATAACATTATTTTCTTTTGATACTAAGTTTCTAATTCACAATTACACAAATCACAAGTCAAAATACCTTTTTTTTCTCGATAATAAGTCAATAAATTTCTAATTTACAATTGCACAATACGCAAGTCAAAATACCTTTTTTTTAAAACTTCCAATACATTTTTTAAAAAACCAAACCAAATGTCACATTCCATCCTACGTACTTTTAGCATATTTTTTAACTTCTTATTTTATTTTACTTGTCCTAATTTTTTATTTTGGTATTCTGACTAGATACACAATGTCCATACATAATAACATGAGCCTTCATGGCATTCATCTAGCTTTTAGGCAACTACCTGCAAGTGAAAATAAGATCAAATATGAATTATGCTCAGACTATAAAGAAATGATACATCCAAATGATGTACATCGATTTTCTACTTAGCTTTACATTGCAAATGAAAAGAGCTTGTACAACTAATTCTTTGCTCGGAACAATTCCGAAGTTTTCCTGTCAGCAGTCAAATAATCCGATGCTACTTAGGTTGGACCACTTCATTTCACTCTCTCGGAGTCTGAAATTATATTAAAACCTGGGCTTACAAATAATAATTCAACCTGCTCTTATGTGAACATCTGCTTTTCGAGACAGGAGATCATCCTTAACGTCCCTTCCCGCCGGTTTCCTAATTAGTAAATCACCACTTAATAGATAGAACGCATCATCGATTGACAGTAACACGCATAACAATTCCAGAATCATGCGCAGGGGCAAGTTTTTCTTCTCTTCTGATAATTTGACCTTCAAGACGGCCTTCACCTTCATTTACGCTTGAGCTGCAGCCGAGTGATGAATCGCGTAGTGTTTTGTGGCATTGAGAAGGAAGTATTATATCTGTCATCTTGCGTAAGTTTTAAAGCCTTATAACAAAAAGCAGGCATGTCGCCATATTTATGGTCAATATACAAACCTTGCACTTGTTTGAGAAGTTCCATAGCACAGACCTTACAATGGGGATGCATACTACTTTAATGTGACAAGACGGACTATGAAATTCTACAACATCTCTTCATCTCGATCCCCTTCAAACTAGTTCCAGCTCAAACGGGATCATATAAGTTTCCTTTCAAGAGTACGATCGATTGCTGCTGCGCGCGAAGGCTGTAAAATCATGTTAAACCACCTCGGAGACAAATGGAGCTATAATTCCTGAGTCTTCACCTCGAGTAAACTGTCAAAATAAACTAGAACAAGTCATTACAAAGGCCTGATAAGCACTTTCGAGCTTGGACGTTTAGAAGGAAGGACAATCTCGAGGTAGCTGATTATTCCAGGTGAATTAAGCGTAGAATGCAAGGATTTATGCAGGCCGGGTGCTGCTAATTGAAACTAGGAAAACCAATAACGAGTGCAGAGATGATACGAGTGCAAGTAGATCTTACCAACAAACGCGAAAATCGGACGAAAGTGGAACTCAACAGGTAAATGGAACAGTGATCGGATGCACTTAAAACTGTTACGACTTAACAACGCCGGATACAGAAATGTACTGGTAAACGGAACAATGGAACAGCAATGGTCTACATTAGTATTGATGATCATCATCAGATCAGAGGAATCTCACCGCTTCTTGCAGGCATCGTCTGAGCTTGTTACAGACAGAAGTGCAGATTTCGGAGAGAGAGCGTAAGAAGCCTGAAGCTAGGTTGATGCAGAAGTGGCAGTTTTCACCGGCCATTCTGGCGCGAGGTGCAACGACGAAGACTAATAGCAGGTTAAGCAGAACGAATACGACACCAAATGCAATCGCAGCTGCAAAGTAGCCGGCAGGGGGTCTCGGGGCATGTGCAGGGGTAGGGCTGGGAGAAGCAGAAGAAGAAGGAAACAAGATGAAGTCTGGCGCTGCTGCTTGTTCTGCCATTGATTCTTCAGGTTGCATGAATCGATTTAGCTTGCATTGAAAGAGAACCAGGTCTAAAAGAATAACAAAATCGCGAAGCTGTGTTTTCCTGAAGCTTAAAAAGGGCGGAAATTGTTCTAATTTACAATTAATATTGTTGCAACTACAAGATTGTACTAGATATACCTCTCTCCCCCTCTCTCTCTCTCTCTCTCTCTCTCTCTCTCTCTCTATACAACAAGCTCTTGCAATTTGCATAAGGGAGTGAGCTCGACTCTCACAAAATCATAAGGCATTGAATATACTACAATCTCAACAATCATTGCATTGGAGGAAAATGGAATTCTAAAAGCTATCCCCTAAATTTGGGGTGTCCGGGAAACTTTTTTTCTTATTCTTCTTATTTCATTATTGTTAAGGGTTATCATTATCCTCCTCTTCGACAAGTGCTAGTCATGTTGACACGCAATCGGAGGCCAATTGGAAGTAAGGGTATGTGCACAAGTGTTCATATTCATAGGAGGAGAGTCAGGCCATGGATGTAGTTCAATTGGTGGTGGAGGGCTTTTATTAGAGGAAACGTGCTATCTACCATGTCCTCACACCAAAGGCCATTCAATAAGAGATACAACCATGCTAGAAGGTGTAGTTGCATTGTGGCTGCACAATTAATCCTCGCATTAGCATTAAAAAAGGGTGGAAGACCATCTTCATAAGAAGTGACACAAAGGAGCTTCACTATGAGCTAGAGGTAATTACATGTAGTAGTGAAGGTGAGTGTCATGCAATTGGTGAATCTATTTACAAAAGTATTGTAGGAATAATCATGTTCCATGGGCTTAAACAGATAGGTCTTCTCAATCTCTAGCACCCATGCATTCATGACCTTGGAAAAGTTATACCTTTCATGTTCTTCTATAGTGTACTTGTTTCATGCCTTCTAGGATAGGGGCAATACATTAGATTAGCTCTCTCAATAGGTTTCAGTAGTAAAAGGTAGGAGTGAAGCCATCAACACACATCTTTGGGCTATTTTTTTGGCAATTTCTCAAGCTTCCTTAGAGATGGAAGGGTTTGAAGTAGAAGAATTCATCTTGATCTTGTTGATTGAGCCATTTTAGAGTTATACATTTCCCCATTCTCATGAGTATCTATACTAGTTATAGGGGGAGAGGTTGGCTCCTCATACACTTTCAAGTTAGAGCTCATGGGTCAATGTCCCCAATTAGTGCCTTTCTTGATAGTTTTGGAATGTTTCCTCAAGGTTTTCTCCTGCTAGGCTTGTGCTTTTAAAATTTCAACCATCTTTTCAAAAGCTTCACGTTGTTCCTATGTTACTTCTTTGTATTATTAGGCATCTTGTTCTTCCCATCCTCCTTTTGTGTCATAGTTAGAAGCCTTTGGTATCTCTATGGAAGGGGTTATGACAATTAGGAACTCTACATGGACTTCTAGCTAGAGTTGTAGTTTTGTACTACTGGATGAGAAGGGGCCCATCCATAGACTCATGACTTTGAGGTTGCAATTATCATAGCCTGCTTTCTAGAAGTTGGCCTCAAACCTCTTCTTGGTGGGTTCAATGGTTATTAGCTTATCTTATTGTACAATTCTATGGTAATTTGAGGATATGTCTACAGATAGAGTCTTTTTCCTTACAAGGCTCTCTCAAAAAAGGGTGTTGGCTAAGTCCAAGGTCATCCAATGGAGTAGATCGGCAATTTCCTATTCCACTTTTCCCTTTGGCCTCATGATGGCTTTTGTGAGCTTGGACATGTAGGTGGTTTCAAGTCCTATAAAGGCCAAGTTGAGCTAGTCATAGGCTTGTTAGCTATCTATGATCTTTTGCATAAGCTATTTTACCCTTGCCTTTTTCCTCTTGTTGTTTCCAGTTCAACCAACTAGGCCTTGATTACTCATTCTTGCTGCCATGCTTCCTCAAGGTTATGTAGGTAGGCCTTTAGCTCTTCTAGCTCCTTATTTTTCTCTTCCAATTCCTTGATTCTCTCTTTTACCTTCTTATTATTCTCCTCTAATTCTCTACTTTTCTCTTCTAACTCTCTATTCCTCTATTCATTGCACTTCTATTCCTATTTCTTACTCTTGTTTTCCAATTGTTGATCCATGTCCTCCATTTGGGTTTTCATCTCTCGATGTCAGTCACATTAGATTGTCTAAGGAATCCCTCATAGCACTCATAGCAATATTTGGTTTGTTTTAGTTGTGATTGCAGCCCATGCCTTGCTTTGATGGCTTGTGCCTTATTTGCATAGCTCGTCAGATAGTTGTTCCAATCCAACCTACCCTCCTCTTCTAAATTGATGCCAGGAGGCATATTCCACGGTAGATTCTGTGCGTAAACTTAGATGACCGGGGCTCATACACAAAGTGGATTCTTTGTGCGAGAAGTTGATGGGGACGCCTGTCCTTTTCGGGCGTTTCATTAATTTAGTGTGTACATGGGTGATTCCGCAAAATGCATATTAAATTAATAAACATTTATGAGTTTAGAGTGCGCACTCGTAATAAATTAAGGTTAGGATTTATTTCTAACCAGTTGATTTATTTATGTAGTTGAAGACTGCTAGGTATTCACTTTTGTCGGTTTAATTGTATTATTTTACTAACGATTGTGAATGCTTCAGTTGATGTGTAGAGATAGCAGCAGTGGCGGAGGAAAGCATTGGAGTCTAGCAAGTATTCGACCTTTGGACTATATTTTGATAGACGCCACACCTATATTTTGTTATGTCTATTGAGACATCGATTATTGATTATTATTTTGTATGCGCCCATGCGCTCGGATATGTTATTTCTATTTGGACATTGTGTTGGGCGTGCCAGACTCTATGGGCACCGTCCATTAGCTTTATTTCCTATTTTTGTAGAAAGCAAACTCAAAAGCTAAAAGCTTGTCATATTTTTTTAAATTGGGCTATTATTGAGCATGAAGATGGAAATATACATAAAATACATGCTTTGTGAAGCGCACACACAAGGCATGGGGGAAGATTGAACCCAATTAGTCTCTTGCTTCTTGTCGTTCATGCTTTTACATTGTTTTTTGTGCAAAAAGGTAGAGTTCATTGTTCTTGGGGACCTTCCGAGATTCACTACGTGAGCATTCTACGACCGATCTGCGCACCATAAATACTAGTCACCCTTACTACTTATGTTGGCTTTTACACCATCCTAATTGTTGTTGTTTCTCTCCTTTTGAGGAGGTCTACCCTACTACTATTTCCTTTTTGATATCATGCATGTTTGCTTAGAGGGCCTAAATAGCTACTACAACTTTTAGAATGGTTGGGCCTCCTACCACTTTCTTCTTTGCCTCAGTGGATCTCTCCTTGGAGTTCTCTATCCCTTTTTCCCACTCTACTCATATCCTTCCCATTAGCTCCTCTTTCCTCTTGTGCATATCTCCAAGAAAAATTATCACATGCCAGACAGCAAGTTTTCATAGTCCTTCAAGGGCTTTGTCTACTCTTTCTACAAATCCTTTAAGGATTCCCTAATGGCTTGGTTGAATTCTTCCATTTTCGACTTGGACCATTGGGATCTCTCCTTTTTCTTCTCCACCTCCTCCTTCATCTCTTTTGAAACAACATTTGTCTTGGCCTTTCATCTTTACCTTCTCCTTTATCTTTGGTGCCTTATTCTAAGGTTTTGTGTTTTTCTTTTTCCTTTGAGTCAACATCTACCATCTTTTCTCTTGGCCTTTCATCTTTATGTTTAGTTCCTTGATCTTTGGTAACTTTATTTTAGGTTTCATGTTACCCTTCATCCTAATTTGCATTCTAAGTTTAGCTTTTGGAGGTCAAGCCTCCTTTGGTTTGATGGGATTCTACTACTATTGATTTTGTAAAAGTGTTGTTTCCATTTTTCATGGCACCCAAGCCATTGTTGATAAGTGTGGTCAGGGTAGAGGCATGCATTATGGTCCCCACTTTCACACTAATTCTAGAAAAGTTTTTCCTTGATGTTCTCTTCATGAGATTATCAACTTTTATGATGGAGTGAGTAACTATCTCAAGCCATAGGTCATCTAATTTTAGCTTGGTGATGCTACAAATATCAGATCCTTCATTAGGCCTTTAGGGATTCTACGAGTACAAGAATTAGGTGTGATGTAAACATCATGTGGAAGAACTCAACAACAATCTTCATATGTTTCTCAAAAATGGCATAAAAGATAAATCTATCATTATTTAGGTCTTTTCTATCACTCAATGTGTTTGATACATTTGTTGCTTTCTTAAACATTAGGGAGTTTTGAGGTCTCGAAAATGCCTTTTAGGATGTGGAGAGAGAGTGCTCTAGACCAATAAGAGCAAAGCCTCCGTAATGGAACTTCTATTTAAAAAAATTTAGAAAATCATTTTATAAAAACATATAAATATAATAATATTACAAATTTGTATTTTTATTATCTATTTTTAGTCTCTTATATTCATGATTATGACATCTTTTGCATTAATGGCATAGAGCCTCGGCTACTTTTATTTAATGATGTTTCTAGATTAATGATAATGATTGATGTAATCAAAATTCTAATTAGTAAAAAGCATGGCACTCCTAGTCCTCTGTGTGTGTGTGTGTGTGTGTGTGTGTGTGTGTGTGTGTGTGTGTGTGTGTGTGTGTGTGTGTGTGTGTGTGTGTGTGTGTGTGTGTGTGTGTCTCTCTCTCTCTCTCTCTCTCTCTCTCTCTTCTACCATGGATACAGAAATTTGACCTTCAACAAGGTGTCCAAGCTCCCAAATCACATCCATATCAATGTTTAACTCATTCCAAACTGATGGAAGATGCATTCCTACTATCATTAGCAAAGGTAGTTGGATCACCATGCAACAAGCAAAACATGGAAAAAGGCAAAGACATGAGAGCTCGTTTATCTCTGTTTGGAAGGGTAGAATCCAAGATTTTAAGCTTGGAGCAAATAAGAATAGCATCAAAGAGGTACTAGTGCAACATGTGCTCATGCAGAGAGAGTTGTGTTTGAAACCTGGATCTTCAAAGCTTCCAATGCATAGACCAAATTGTAAGAATTTGATTCTTTAGGTTTTTTCCTTTCTTAAACATGGTTTAGGTTTTTCCATTATAATATTTGTTTGTCTTGTAGATGTCTATCCCTCTAATCTTGAGGAATGGCAACCACTGGAGTCTATTATTGATGTTATTGATATTATACATGGTTCAATTGGAGAAGAAATGTATAGAGGCAGAAAGAAGACAGAGCTTGCAAAGAATGGAATATTATTTTATGACCATTCTTATGTTATTCCTATGCAACGTTGCCAATGGGGATCAAAAGACCTCCTTCCTTTGCCAGATTTTTCAAGCTTTGAGTGGCCTTTGCCAAGTCCAGCTACTAGTGAGGGCTATAGATGTAAGATATTTTCTGAGATCCAGAAAGCACTAAAATCTAATATCTCAAGTAGGCTAAGCAAAGTTACTTTGTTTATGCCTATTAATATATTTGTTGATTTCTTCTCTAATATGGAGATAAGAATAACATAAACCATGCTTTCAGTGAAGAGACTAATATATGATCATATCATACAATTTGTTGATGAAGGATGGGATACAAGGACAAAAGGAAAAATTATATGTAAGATAGATCAAGACTCTATAGCTTGTAAATATATTATTGCTACTCAAAATTTTATCCTTAGCTTTTACTATAGTTGATGGCATTTTTTTGGTAGTAGTCTAGTTATTTTAGACCAGAATCTTAATGATTTCAACAAAGATCCTATAGTGGATCTTGATATTTGTTTCAACCAGGATATTATTGCAATCTTAAAGATCAGAAAATCATATACGCTACATCAAGTGAGGATAGATTTACAAAATGAAGACATTGAACTACCATGCTCCTTTGTATTCCAACTTGACAAGAAACGAGTAAGTTTTCACATCATATTA
Organism: Lygodium microphyllum; assembly: GCF_053477565.2. Lineage (NCBI taxonomy): Eukaryota > Viridiplantae > Streptophyta > Polypodiopsida > Schizaeales > Lygodiaceae > Lygodium > Lygodium microphyllum. Next base: position 5,937,108 of record NC_141156.1, read on the forward strand.
TATCTACTTAGATGTATATCAAGATCTCACTTCCTAACTAACAAACATTTGTAATTTATTTTTTACAGATATCGAAAAGGAGAGAACAGAATATACACTGCAAGGAAATTCAAGAAAAGATATCTTTACGGTCAATATAAAATATATGTACAAACTTTGTAGCAGATGTCTATCTACCATCTCTATGAGATATACAAGGGCTGAAGGGCAAATTTCTATACATGAAGGCTTACAAGGCGATATGGCAAAGCTATTTCTTTTTTTGAGAACTATCCTTTCTAGGAGTCCTTTTTCCTTTCTTTGATGCCTTGGGTATAGAAGGTGTGGGTAAAGGTGTTGAAGATGTGGCTTCACCTTCAGTGGTTATAGGCATCGCATCTCCTTCATGGTACAAATCCCCACCAATCTCTGTTGTTGATTGTATACAATTGACCATTATATACTTCAAGGGCTTTGCTCTGACATACCAAACATGCTTAGATGCATAGCAATCCTTCGAAAACTGTCACATATTTATAAAAAAAAGAGTTTTAGTTCATTATTGTTCTTACAATAGACTATATTTTAATCATCAATGGACTATTTGCAATTAATATCTATCTTAAATTTTAGCATCTTTCATATTACCTTTACATGTTTATCATCATTAAGATAAACAAAGTTAACCATTCTTTTAGCATTTGCAATCACCCTCCAGCCACAAAGAATGGCTATCATCCTGACGAGGACACTGCAACCACCAACACAAAGTAAAACTATAAAGAGGACGGATGGTAGTTCATAGAATAAACTTATGTTTCAATTATTTTAATCAATAACTTACCCCAACTTGTCTATATTCCATTGTTGCAAGCAAATCAGATGGCATAGGGGGTCTTTTCTCTAGCTCTTCAATTATTCTTTTTGCACCTCTATATATAAAATATATTGAAATTTAGAGTACTTACAAAAAAAAAGAATTGAAATATCAAGGAGCCCTTGGATAATATAACTTACAATTTAGCATTTACATGGCTTCCTTTCATAGAGTTGATTAAAAAACATTGCTTATCCACACAGTCTATTGCAATCAAGCTCTAATGAGAACTGAAAGCAATAATATCTCAACAAATTAGTAGGATAAAATCTCAAAAATTGTAATAGAATATTGAATCACTTACTTTTTATTATATGGAATTATAAGGAGATCCAAAGTATCGAAGTCAATCAGATTGAACCACTGCTCAACAAAACTTGTATCAAGCTCGTTCCTCATAAAAAATGAGATAGATAGATCAAGAACCTCAATTTTTTGTTGCATATCCAAAGGAAACTCATGCATTAAATTACACACCTAGAAAAGGCATAGAGACAGTGAGTATAAACAAGAAAAATCTTATTGTTAAAAAAATATCAAAAAGTAGAAGTAATTATGGGTGGATATACCTTAGGCCAGCAAGAATAATACTGTCATTTATTTATCTTCTTTTATCCTTAAGAATCTGAACACATGCAACATTAAAGGAGATAATCTCAGTTCTTTTGCCGAAGTCACCAGGTAAGAAACAAAACACATTGAATCCTTTTGGTTTAGCTGCTTCAAGAAGGGTGGCCAGCTCATTTTCAAAGGACTCTAGTTACTCTGCTTCCCTTTCTTCAGCCCTTTGCTTCCTATACTCTCTCCATTTATCTGCATGTTCCTCTTTAGCTTTCTCCTCTTTTTCATGTTGCCTTATATCCCTCTCATGGGTGACATCCTCAACCTTGGGACCAGAATCATCTTTCTTTCTCCTAACTGGGGGCACATTAAGGATATTAAATGTATTCTCATCAGTTGAGGGGAATTGGCTCAAGGACCTTTGAAAATCTATATCTTAGCCTCCTAATAATTACCATGTCCTTATCCATGAGTGTGAGCCTATGAGCATGAGCAGCACAAATATAGGCATCTTGAAAAAACTCAACTAAAAAATCCTTTGTGGCTTCTTGTATACAATTAAGGGCTATTCTTGTCCATCTGGAACTATCCAAACTATATTTGTCACAAATCTCCCTGGCAAGCCTCTGAAAAGACAACTTTGGAATTGCATTGTCAAGAGCCTTTATTGCCTTCCTAATCTCCCTTAGGCACCTGACATTTTGAGAAAACTTTCTCTTTGGCTTTGACTTTCTAGAGAGCTTTGGAGGCTTTGAAGATTGATGAATCTTTGATGTTAAACCCCTAGGATCAATCTTCTCCTTCCTTGCTGTTGCTTTAGTCCTAGCCATCTGTAAAAAAAAAACATGTTACTTCTTGTCCGATGTGTCCAGTGAAACGCGAGTTTCAGACAAGAGGCCTCCTTGCAACATGTCGTTTTCGCGTTTCACCGGACTTCTTGTCCAGTGTGTCCAATGAAACGCGAGTTTCAGACAAGAGCCCTCCTTGCAGCATGTTGTTTTCACGTTTCACCGAACAAAACATAAATAACAAAGGAATCAACAAAATGAATAAAAACAAAACATTGATCTAAGGAATGCTATTAAAATTACCTAAAATCTCCACAACATTAAGGAAAAAGTTTGAATTATTGCCTAAAATCTCCACAACATTACCTAAAATCTCCACAACATTAAGGAATGCTCACACTATGGAAAATTTTTGTTTATAGTGCTCATAAGCTCATAATAATATAAAAATTTAAGGAAAAGTATTTAAAAAATGCATTGAATGGATGCCTGGGCATTGAGAAGGATGGATGCAGAAAACCATACCTTCTTTGGCGCTTTGTAGGGAAAAATCCGTTTAGAACCAATTTTGTCAATAGCTCTAGAGAAATGCGAATACGTTCTTCACAACCATAGCATGACCATGAAAATGTGCTCCAAGACCCTACTGCATGACCACGAAAATGTGCTCCATGACCATAAAAATATGATATGAATTTGGCCATTGCTTCCCTTTATTGGGGGATTTCGATGGTACATACATTACTTGGCGAAATGTTAAGTAAAACACGTGCGACATATTCTCAAAAAAAGGGAGTGCACACGTCTTCTGAGAAATTTGATACGGTGTGTTAAGTGAGACACGTGCGCACATATTTTGAGGTATTTCGTGCGTGCAAAAATATTAGAAATTTTGTCTAGATTTGCGGTTGCGTTTATTTTTCCATCATTACACAAACTTTTTCATTGGAGCTATCAACACACGTTTGACAATCAATATAAAAGCTTTTCGAAGCCATTCTCTCCAATATTGTCTTCCTTTCTCCAGAAATTTTGTTTTGACTTCCCTTCAAGGTCCTTGCTTCCTATTTGAAGAGCAGTTCAACAATTTCTGATAGGTAATAAAATTTTGTTATTACAAGTATTTGAACAAAATCAATTTGATTAATATAGAAAGAATTTTTAATAACACTTGAAAAATTACAAATGTCATGTGCTTTGTGTCTTTTGAAAGGAGCATGGCACTTGTAGAAAGAATTTTATCATAAATTTTTGTGTTTTAATATAATTAATTCATACTTCATGTTTCTCTTCTTGTTTTGCATCTTTTGACTGGTGAAATGCGAAATAATGTCTCCAGTTAGTGGTATTTTGCTAACTATCGCATTTCACCGGTGAGATCTTTAAATAACTTTCGTCTTCAAGTAGTGTCCGGTGAAACACAATTTCTTCACTGGCTTTTACCTTGAACACCTTGTTTTCGGGTTTCACTGGTCAATTAAAAAAATTATCATTTTTTGATTTTTTGTCTTGAAAAATGCAATTTTGGGGCCTCTTTCCATGGTTTCATATTGTTTTATTGGACATTGTTGCCATTCTGCTTTGTTTTCAGGGAAAAATCTTTTGTTGGTCAAGATGACAAAGAGAAAGCTATCTCTGGAAGGAATGAATGGTTTCATCTTGTTTTATTGGACATTGTTGCCATTCTGCTTTGTTTTCAGGGAAAAATCTTTTGTTGGTCAAGATGACAAAGAGAAAGCTATCTCTGGAAGGAATGAATGAGAAGGAGCTAATGGAGACTTCTGATGATAGGCTCTTTGATTTCTTACACACAACTAGAAATTCTTCCAAGTTTAGCTATATCAGGGAAATTTTCAATGTTCCTTTTTATTTGAAGGAGTTATTGGAGGATCTTGAAGATAAACTTAAGGAGTACATATATTTTTATGATAGACACGTGCAAGGTTTAGAAGTCAATGGATTTGTTCATTATAGTGATGTCATGGGAGCCACCAGTACATCTAGGTCAACTTTGCTAGGTAGGTTCAACCTCATTGATAAGGAATTCAAAAAGAGAGAAACATGTTGCCCTTTCCACAGGTATCAACACCAATGCCTTCTGATCCACAAGGACCTTGGATTTATTGTGTATCTTCAGTACATGCAAAATTCTTCTCCAAATATAGGCTAATAGGGAAAGCTAGAGGATATTGCAAGTATGGATAAGGAGGTCGAAGAGAAGGAGGAGATGTTCCAAGAAGATATTGAGAATCAACTTGTCCAAGGTTTTGATGTAGGTTTGTTCAAGAGTGACAATATCACAATGGTGGAAGAAAAGGAGATCGAGCCAAGTGCACAGGTTGATGAAGAAGGTCCTCTTGCATGTGTTCAACATTTTCCACTTATCTTATCAACAAGAAGAGATATGTGTTGCTAAATGATATTCAACATATTTTTTATCTTAGAGAAGATTATTGCTTAGCAATCCTTGTAGGTTGGGGCAAAAATGACATGAATTTTATGGGTTATGAACAAGAACCACTAGCAAGTCTTGATGTTGAGGGAGAGAATTTTCAAGAAAGCTCTACAGCCTTACATACATGTATTAATCAAATCATAGAATACGAAAAGGGGGGGCTACCTACAGAAGAAGAGTTCTTGCAGGTCCAGAAGAAACTTGATGTTGAGGGAGAGAATTTTCAAGACAGCTCTATAGCCTTACATACATGTATTAAGCAGATCATAGAATACGAAAAGGGGGGGCTACCTACAGAAGAAGAGTTCTTGCATGTCCAGAAGAAACTTCATATTGATGATGTAGGGTATGAAGAGAGATTGAAGTCTCCATCAGATGAGAAACCCAAGAGTTCAATAAATCTTTATAATGATAGTCTTCTCAAAGAAGATGAACACCCTAAGGTATGAAATATAATTTGAAGTTACCCATTGAGTTTATGTTAGACTTTATTATGCATTATAAATAAATATCTTATATCTTATATTGTTGTGGTTTGTTGTGTAGATTGAGATTGAAGATCTGGACAGCTTTCTTGGAAGGGCCAAGGACTGTACGCCAATGAAGCTTGGAAAAAATCAAAGTCTTGGCCATTATATTGGAAACTTAAACAATCAAAAAATTGTAATATATCATAGTAGATTGTCAAGCTCTCCAAGTCTACCAATGATGGCTTTGAGAGCTATCTCAAAGGTAATTGGATCTCAAGTTTTCAGCAGAGGTTTAGACAAGATCATTTTAGTGGAGAAGGAAGAAACCATAAGAGTTTTTGGCTTCATGCTTGGATACAGTGGATCTAGAGCTGGATATTTTGGAGTTCTTGGCTCCTATTTGCTCTCTTATGTAGGAGATAGTAAGAATTTGAAGCTTTTTCCAGGCTATCAGAAATAGGAGTTTTTGAAATACAGAGGTCTTATTGAGTGAGATGAAACAAAAGATTCCTCTAGAGGCCCTGTCGAGCTACCTGAAACCAAGGACTCCTCTGAAGGCCCTATTGAGGTGCCTAAAACTAAGGACTTCTCTGGAGGCCTTGTCGAGGTGCCTGAAACTAAGGACTCTTCTACAACACAATTAGACTAGAAGATGCCAAAGATTAAGGGTTTCTTGAAACCCATCTTTTCCCAACTCTTTGCTTGGTTTGTAACCATTTTGTAAATCTTTGCTTTGAGCAAGAATTTAAATATCTATCTTTTCTTCTTTGGGTAACAATTTGTATAGTCCTTGCTAAAGATGATGTATTGCTTGATGTGGTTGTATCTTTAAGCTTGAATTTATGCCAAATATTTCGATAGAACCATTGAAAGACCTCTAATAAACTGTTCGCTTTGTGTCTTCCACCTCCATGTCTTGTGTGTCTGAAATATTTTGTTCTTGCTTGATAATGTGATTTTTCCATACCTTGGGTTGACCAGATACATAGAGATCCATATTGTTTAATAAAGTATGATGCATGGTTGTATAGAATATACTGCATAGTCAACAAATAAAGAAAGTTATTAAAAAACATTATATGAGTTCGAAAATGAAGAAACAAACATATACAAACTTCTTACCATATAGTGAGTAAAGTGTTGATCACCCAAGCTTCTATCATCGCCTTTTTTAAAAGGTTCAGTTGGTTTTTAAAGTCTTTGAGATCATCATCATTCCATTCACTCTTATCACAATAAAAAAACACTTTATCTAGTGTTTCCCAAACTTTAGCTTTTCTATTCTGAGCTTGTCCATTATCAGTGTGATCCTTAACTGCATCATGTAGGGATTTCCACTGATTCAATTTAATAGTTGAGCCATTGTTTCTCGAGTTTATCTTGCCAAGTCTCCCATGAAAGCCTAGAAACCTTTTAGCCTTCACTCCACCAATAGATGGTTTTTTTGGGACACAATTACCATCCTTGGACTTTTGAAGATCTGGTTCAATAATAACATTGCCACCATGCAAACCAATTGCAGAGAGAACTTATTCAACCTTTGTTATAGCATATGTTCTAGTTGATAATGGCTTCAGCTTCCATGTAAATCCTATATAGAGATGAACAAGCTTTTCAATTATCCTACAAAGTGCATGAAGTGTACAAATATGGGCATTCGCTAAAGGAATGTCCAAGACTGGTTTAAATTGTGGATCCTTATTGTGCCTAGAGGGGGCTCTATTCCAATTGCTTGAGTTTAACTCTGCAGCTGGTGACATGCAGTATAAGCAAGGAGATCTCGAGTTGGCTCCCTTTGATACATTATACATACATTTGAGTGTCTTTAGGTCACCAGCTATGTGCCATTCAATCCTCTAGTTTCCAAATCCTTCAACAAATAGCTCTTCTCCTGCTTAATGCCTTTGAATAACATTAGGTATTGAAGTTTGATGAAAAACCCAATATAATATATCAAAATTCTCAATATCTACCTCAAATGCTCCTAGCCACCAGATGTTATATTCAGATTGAACACTAAATGATGTTGAGTGATTGCAATGACCTGATGAAAGGGCTCTATTCATTAAGGTGATAGATATTCTCTCCAATTTTTTACATTTCAGAATCTCACTTTCATCAAGTTTAATCACAAATCTAGCCACTCCCTGTGCCTCTGCTATACTGACAAGTCATAAAATTTTATCATTAAGCATTCTAGGGTGGGAAAATCAAGGAAAATATTGTTAAATTCATTGAATGTAACCTCCTTTTTCTTGCCCTTGAAGGTAGCCTTGATATGAAAAGGCTCACCTAGAATCCCCATCACTTTGTTATTAACTCTCTATCTGATAGTCCTAACCACAAATGGCTTCGAAAGTATGCAATTGCGTACCTGTCCTTCATATTTGATTGTAAAAGCTGGAAAATTTGCATATAAGCATCTCGACTAATACCAATACTATCCAGTGTCTTCTGTACTAACTCAGAATCCAAAGAATGATCCTTTACAAATGACTCCAAGCATTGTTTCTTTGCCTTTTTAAATTTCTTCTTCTCCAAAACATCCTTTGAAACTACTGAAGGAAGAAGATGATAATAAAACTGAGCTGCTTTTAAAGAATCTCTTTCACTTGCATTTGGTTGTAGAAGAGATCTAAGCAAAATTAACATCACAAATCAATGCAAGTAATTTAAATAAAGCCATATTTAAGATTTTTCAAGTGAAAAAAAATATACCTTGCTGCTTGGATTCTTTTACCATAGCCTCCTCCTCCTCGTTTGAGCTTCTCAATACTTTTAAGAGCTCTTTGTCAATTTCGAAGGCCTAATAAAGTTTACTTTTGTTGATAAGCTTTGATACGCTTTTCCAATGAATTAATTTTTTGTTGACAATCCTCTAGCTTCTGCAACAACTCTATATTGTATTTCATCAAAAGATGATTCTCTAGTCCAAGGATATCCTTTTCTGCAACAAGGTTAAGTGTATAACCTAAAAATCCATTGTAGCCATCCCCAATAAACCTCATTAATGATGAGCTATTATAGAAAGGAGGAGTGTTATTCTGCTTAGGATCTTTGGGATATAGCTTTCCATCTAACCAAAGATCAATATTCTTCTTTCCTTCAAACCTCATTATATGTTTCATAGACTCTGTAACCGTGATAGATTTTGTTCTCTTTCTTATTGGTTTATGCTCACTATCCAACTCAATATGAAGATGATAGAGAGGTCTTTTATGAGAGCTACAGAGATCATTGGATGATTGATCCATCGCTGAGTTACATAGATCATTGGGTGATTGATCCATAGCTAAGGATATGATTAGAAGCAAGAATGAAAACAAAGAAGACACTACTAAGGAGGAGAAAAAAAGAAGAGAGAAACGATGGAGGGAGGCAATCAAGTATCCACCAAAATTCAAATTGAATATTACTTTTCACTTTAATGAGGAGAGGTAAGATCTTCATTATGACAACATTGCCAACTTTATGGCGACCTAGATTTCTAGGTTTGATGTGACCACGAGAATATCACGACAATGACTTATTAATGAATTTTGATATTTTAACTTACCAAAATATAAACCTTTTAAAAATTCCATAAGATGATTTGATTTCTTAAATAGTTTTCTCTCTCTAGGATCTCTTACAGGGCATTTTCGAGACCTCAAAACTCCCCTAATGCTTGTTATATTTCTCATATTGCTTTAATCTTATTCCCAAGATCCATTCTGCTAGTTCTCTAGTCAATATGACTTTTATGAGTTTTCTTTTCCCCTTATGCATGATGCATCCTATGAAGGTCTTGGTGTTTGTCTTATCCTCTTAAATGATGACTATGTAATCTAGCATTTGCACCCTCTTTGGCCATGTCTTTAACATATTCTTCGAGTCCACATTTAGTAATCAATTGTTTGGTTTTGGGAAGTCTATGTGTTATTTCATTTTCTGGGCTACATAACATGTAGCATTAAAGATCTCCCATGCTAATGAGAATGGCTTGAAGGTCAATCATTTGTGAATATTATGGGTAAATACAATATTCTCATGATTCTTGATTTCTTTGATAGAGTTTGTCTTGAAACAAGGTGGTTGTTTTGCTATTTGCACAAAAGTAATGATGTAAGATCAAGTTTCTTTTGCTCATATGGTAATATTTTGGTATAAATGGATAATAATGCTAGATTTATATGCTTCTTGTAGTATTTTATTTACTTAATGCTCCTATTCTTAGTATTCCAATTTATCAATTTTCAACTTGTTTCAATATCTCTACTTGATACCTTTCATTCCCCTTATCCACTATCCTCACATGTATAAGGGGTGACAATTTGCTAGCTGGAGTCAGCGGAACCTTTCCAACAAGTAATTTGACGCCACCTCCTTTGGTGCGCTATCTCTGCAATATCAGTCTGTCTGTCCTTCTTAACAGATGACTCTTTTTACAAGTCATTGAAGTATGAGATTTGTAGACTACCTCCCTGGGTATGCCTCGTCTTCAAGATCTTGATGACAACAACAGCTGCGATGATCTTCATCACCAACCCCTTGAGTAATGTGAGCTTTCATCCTAAGAGGATGGGGATATGAGTTGGGTTTCCCTCTGTATCTATCAGAGCATGAAACAGAGGGTGGGGTGAGCGAGAGTCTTTCCCTTCAAATCAAATAAGAGGTGAGATGTGTGAATGGAGTGTTGCACACACGGGATGGACCTCTCAACGCACAATGCACGATATGTTCCTGTGCGCTGTACCATAAGGCTCCCTGGCCTTCCTTCTTGCACTGTATGTTGGCACAAAGTGGGATGCACAATTGCACCATCAATTGCACACAAGGTATACAACCTCTGCACAAGTGACAGTAAGGTTTACATCAATGGGTTTTAGGAATAGGTTGCCCTCTATATCTTTCAACAGAGCGTGAGACAAAGGGTGGGCCGAGTGTGACTGGTGGTTCTTCAATCAATTATCGAGAGGTGAGAATTGAGGGACGTTACGACCCATGGAGTCAGGTACGTTTCTGTTTTCCTATGCACCCACGGGATGGGTCTTTGCCATGAGCACAAGATACATCATTCTATTCTGTATATTGCACTGTAAGGCTCCCTGGCCTTCCTCCATGAACCTATGCCAGAGGGGTTTGACGTACTAATGCACCATTAATTGTGCAGCCGGGCATACTCTCTTTGCACCATTCCTTTGTCGATTCCTAAACCGGGTGTGCGCTTCGGGTTTTCATAATTATTTCCTCGAGTGATGTTAGTAATAGGGCGAGTGATTGTTCTTTCATTCCATTTGAGTGATCGTGAGTTGAGTGCAATATCCCTCGCCATCGACAAATTTCTTGCAATTCCTTCAAGCAACTACCTCCTTGGGTGCTATGGTGTGGTCCTTGCCATGAAGGAGATGTGTTGTGAAGACACCTGGGTACCTCCTGCAGTCGATAACGCTACAAGACGCAACCTCGATAGTCGACATTTCTCCTCGGCAATATGGGCCAAGTTTTTCTAATCCTACACCTTCTGTTTCTCAATGATAGTTATATCTTAAGTGTAGGGACGTTCATGGTTGGTCTGATGTGTGGTACTAGGTTCTTGATGTTCGGTTTACCCTTTCTACTAAGGTTTTAAGTGTAGGGACGCGTCCTTGTGCATCTATGTTGTATATCCCCATGCATATACCTGGCTATGATCATGCATCTATGCCTTGATTTTATTTTACCCTGATTGGGGTCCCTTCCCCACTCCTCCGTTCTATTTCACCGTATCCCCGGAGCTGTTCCTTGACCGTTTGCCTTTATTCTTTGTTTTGTGATTTTTCCATGCGAATGCACCCTACGTTCACTGCAACTCACATCCAACCTTAAAGCCCTATTCATCCCTTTGAACTATCCATTTTTTCTTTTTACCAACCCCTGTTCGGAGATGGTTCTAAAGTTATTAATTTTTGAAGCAATTCCCTTAAATTTGACGATTTTTCATGTGAACATGTCTTTATTACTTCGAAACACTGATTTGATGTGCCATTCCGGCCCTACCCCTTTCCCCTAACATTTTTCCTTCTTACTCCGTGTCATTTCGATGCACGATTAGTTCGGTATTAATTTTTACGGGTTTTCAAGTCCTTTTCGTGTCTATTTTTCCCATTTTCCATGTGAACTTGCCCTAGTTGCATCCGAATTCCAATTTTATTTAACAGTCATGTCCTTCTAGCCTTTCCTCCACTTTTTCCTTTTTCCTCCACTCTCTTCCAATTGCCGAATTTTTAGTTATTAATTTTTATGAGTGTTTTTTTGTGTATTTTTCGTGATTTTCCCATGTGAATCCCTCCCAATTCCCCCCAAACTGAGCTTTGATGCACCAACCTTGTGAATCCCTTCTCTCTGGACATTTTTCCTTTTTATTGTCCTCTATTTCGGTGCACAGTTCTTTCCGTATTAGCTTCCGAGTCCATTTTTTAGTTTGTTTTTGGGGTTTTTCCCATGTGAACGCATCCTATCTCAAACGAAACTATGTTTTGTTGTGATAGGATTGTTGGACACATTGTTTTGCACATTTTTCCTTCTTTTTGCACTTTGCTCCGATGCACGGAGTTTCTGATATTAATACTTGTATGTATTTTTTGGCTTATTTTTTGTGTTTTTCCCATGTGAACACCCTACTTTTGCTCCGGAACCTTTGTTGCATTTTTCCATCATTTTCCGCTCATCTCCCAACACATTTTTCCTTGTTACAATTTTTCAATCCAACGAACGTTTTGGGTTTTATCAAAATTTCTTCCTTTTTCTCGTGTGACCGCGTTTCTCGTGTCGCGGTGAACGCGCATGTTTTTGGTTTTACGTGCCTTATGATGCCCCCGTGGTGTCTATGGTTCATGCATCGCTGTTTTCAATTTATTTTTATTAAAAATAATAATAACAAAAATACAACACACAACAACAACCAAACAATCCACATTTCTTTTTTTTTAAAAAACATACATATAGAAAAAAAAAGGGGCCCAAGAAGAAGAAAAAAAAACACAAACCAACAAATACCCCATTAATCAACCAATAACTTTTAAAAACAAACTTAATAATAAGCAAAAAGTTTTTCAACAAAACAAAGTTTAATTATTTATTTATTTATATTTAAAAAAACGCTTACCTGCCTTCTCACGCGACGGTCTGTTCCTCCTCCCACGCTCCCTTCTACGAACCACAGGTCGACGTCATCCTCCCCCTGTGCTTGTGGTCTCTCCTCCCATGTCGTCCAGGTCGTCCTCCCCCGCACCCGCGGTCTCTTCCCCCACGCCATCGACGCCTCGCCGCACCCCCCGTCATGGTCCGTGCCGCTATCGCCATGGACGCCCTTGCCACCTGCCTTGTCGCCGACATCCTCTGCGTGAGCCGCACCCGCCGCCCCCTTGCCACCGTCGTTGCCCCCCGTCGCTGGCCCCTCCTCCTCCTCCTCCTCCTCCTCCTCCTCTTGCAACGGCCCTTCCCCTCCCCCACCCTGGTTGGTTCCCTTAATTCACCATAGTTAAATTAATTCACCCTAGTTAAACCAACTAACCCCTAGTTAATCTAACTAATCCCTAGTTAACGTAACTAACCCCTAGTTAACCTAACTAAACCCTAGTTAAATTAACTAACCCTAGTTAACAATAACTCACCCATAGTTAGACCTCCCAAACCACTAGTTAGATTCCCCTAACCTTAGTTAGACTTACCTAACCACTAGTTAGACTTCCGTAACCCTAGTTAGATCTCCCTAATCCTAGTTAGACTTACCTAACCACTAGTTAGACTTAACTAACCTTACTTACACAGACTAACCATCACTTAACCTAACTAACATTACTTCCACATATTACACAGACTAACATTACTTACTCTAACTAACATTACTTCAATAGACTACCCTGACTCCAACTAACCTAACTTAACAAACTCCACTAACCTAACTAGCTTAATTGATTTAACACACTAACCTAACTTAATTGACTTTCTTAGACTAAGCAACCTAATTAACTTAACCTACTTAGTCACCTAATTTACTTAGGTTACCCCCATACAACCCCCGTTTCTGCCTTTTCTCCTTCGTTGTCTTCCCACTCTGTAGGGGTGTGCTAGCGGGCGTTCACGCACGAGGACGCGCTTTCAACTTGTCCGTGTGGTGGAGTGTTGCAATCAACCGTTCACACGCAGTCATCCTTCGCTGTTCACACGCAGTTATCCTTCGCTGTTCACACGCAGTTCAGGTACCGCCTTTTATTTTCCAACCCGCAAAATACATACAAATACATTAAAAAATAAAAAAAAAACACATAGAAATTTCAAAAAATTTACAAAAAAATCTAAAAATTTACCAACATTACTAAAATCATTTGGAATAATTTTTAAAGTGAAAATTCAAGAAAATAAATTGCAAAAAAATTAAAAATTAAAAATTACTTCAAAAATACATGTAAATTGAGTAAAATTCATTAAAATTTAGTAAAAAATTTGAAATAAATCTAAAAAATTTCCACAAATTTCCACAAATCCCCTTGATCCTTTTGCCACTAATTTCTCAATTAGAAATATTTCCATAAATGGCCAATATTTATTTGAAGTCAAAATTTCTAATTTAATACTTTCCCTCATGAAAATTCATTTTAAATTCCAAAAATCAGTTGGAAAATCATGGATAAATTACAACACGTTGTTGAAACTTGTTGGATTGCTGAAATCCCACTCTTACACTTCACAACATATTCATGTGTCCTATATCCCAATTTAATTATTCAAAGAAAAGAAAAAAAAAATCAAACCAAATAATATACACAATACAAACACACCTAGAATATAATTTAAGAAAAAAATTAAAAATAGAAAAATAAAAAATAAAAATAAAATAAAAATCCAACAAAAACACCGAGGTACTTTATTTTTTCCAATCAGTGGTGTTTGTTTTTTTTTTATTGGATTCCTTGCATTTGGAACTACTTTGTATACCTTCAGTCTATTACATATACACCCCTACCAGGTATTTATTTTTTAGCTTTATTTATTTTTATTATTCCTTAACCACAATTAATTGCTAAAATGAACTTGATTCACCCACTTTTCTACGCGCATTCGTGCTAAACACACAGTTTCTAATAATTAAAATCAACGAGCCATTCACTTTGCACGTGCTACGTGCGCCTTAGAGGCACCTTAATTTTTAATAAAAATGAACCAACCGTCACAAAAAAGCGCTCCACATCACCATTAATTTCTGATTAATGAATTTGCATTTAGAGACCCTAGTCTGGCAATCGCAATCCAAGTCTCGATAAAGCACCATTTCACCCTAATAAATTGAAATTAAAATTTTAAGAAGGAACTACCATTTTCTTATTAAGATTTATAACTTAATAAAATGACACCCATTGTCAATAATTTTTTAAAATGAACCCTTTATTAAATCCATTTTCCCTCACTGCACTTTTCTCCCCCATTTTTTTAATAAACACGCTTCATGGGATGGGCGCTGTCGTACTATTGCGCATCCGAGGTGTAGAATCCACCAAAATGTTTTGTGTGTGACATTTGATACTTTGTACATACTTAGTCGTTGTGTTTACATTTATTTTCTGCATGCGAGTATAGTGGAGAGAAGTTTGGAAGCATAGTAATGGATATGTTTGGGAAGTTTGGATCAATTTCAGAAGCACTAGAAGATCAATTACCATCTACCTTGGATTTTGCAATGGAGGTTTCTGCAGTTGAAAAGTTAAGAGTCTGGCAAGCAGTGCGGTTTTTAGGACTCCTATTTTAAGACACATATGGACTTGGTTGGGACTAGTGTTTGCTTCAAGAAAGGTTCTTTGCGATTTATTAACAAATGGTTGGTTTCATACGTGTAGCAATTGAGACCGGAGCTCCTTTAGTGCCTTGTTTTATATTTGGGCATACCCATGTTTACAAGTGGTGGAAACCCAAGGGCAGGGTATACAATCAGATCTGTCGACTGCTTCGCTTTGTACCACTTATGTTTTGGGGAATGTTTGGATTCCCTATACCTTTTTGTCATTTGATGCATGTTATTGTTGGCAAGCCCATTGATGTGAAGAAAAAGCCAAGCCCGTCTGCTAATTTTGAAATGGATGGCTATTTTCAAATGGGGCTTTTTGGGGGGAAAGAAAAAGCTTGCGGATCAGAAGGACGGAGAGAGCTACGGAAGGAAAAGGGAAGATTTTTTGCCAATCGGGAGCTCTGCAACTTTGAAGGATGGAAAAGACGAGGATTGAAGAGGAGGAACCAGACCAGAGAAACAAAGGGGAGGAAAAGGAATATACCAATCATAGATCGGTAGAATGACTTCGGCATCGTTGAACTGCTCGTGAAGGTTATGTGTGTATCCTTACAAAATCAGTGGAAATCTACCTTGACAAGATGGACATGCAGTCACAAAGCTAGAAGAAACATGCTGTGAGGATGCTTGCGAATACTGCCGAGTTCCTTGGGGATGCTGTCGGCTTTGAGCTATTTTATTTGTCCTTGCTATAGGTTTTGCCCTTTTGGAATCATGAACAGATCTCTATTGTTTGTCCGATAAGATCTGTGATGCTTCTCCAACCAGCTTAAAAGCGGACGCTGTTCTTGGAAATTTATTCTTGTCCGGATGAAGAAGAAGAGCCAACCTTCTATACTGCTTTTTGACAAGGATGTCATAAGCCATATGCCATACCAATCTACCTCGGTTCCATTGATCTTTTTCTCAGCTGTAATGTGGACATTCACAACAGCAAATATCTGTGCAAGATTATCGAGACCTGGGAACAGCTGCTGTACTTTCTGAAGAAACTTGAGGGCACCACTATAATCATGGGCGGCAAGCTTCCTCACTGCAATATTCCGTGCTCGTGTGGCTTTGTCTTTATTACATTCCATTTAGATCTGCCTCTGCCCCGGCGCCTCCCCTGTTGCATTGCAAGGATGCAAATTCAGCCGAGGCAAGACCACTCCCACACTATACAGGTCCCCAACTGAAATCACTGCACCTGGAAAGAGAACAATGAAGTTCAGGACGGGAGAAAAGAAACCCAAAATGATGAAAGGGAGAGTATTGGATTGAAGACAGAAGCTTATGCAATCGCTGATACTATTGTGTATGTCAAAGCTAAAGTCTACACTGTAAACTGCTGGGAACAAAGCACAGATTCATACGATTATGTCTCATTAATTTCGATGATGATGAGTGATGCGGTCATACATTGACAGATGTCCTTTTAATTAACCAGAGAATCTACCTAATTCCCACCATTACTGGAAGTGCAGAGAGAGAGATAAGTTGGGATCACTCTAACTTGTTCTGCTGCTCATTCAAGAGTCGCAGCAGTAAAACTTATCTTTGCCCACTACTAATAGTTGTGCTCATTCAAGAATTACAATAGAACTTCAGGTGATCTGTTTTGAGTCAAATTGCTCATGCATTGAAGTCCAGAAATGCTATCGATCAACATCACGTGAACTACAAAGACTTGTCAGTACTTCACGCTCCCCAGTCCACAGCTCCTTCACAGAAGCACTCGATGGATCACCTAGTATACGAGCCTTTAAACTTTAAAACATGTTTAGTGCCACAAATGAGGACCTCATTGCAATAACTCAACGAACTTCATATTCACAGATTGCAGCAAGCCTTTGGTTCTCTATTTGTCTTCAGTTATTGGCAGCTTGCATTATCTTTTTCATCAGCATCATAGCTTTTGTGGAGCACAGTACAACAGAGAAAAGGAGGTGGCCTGCTGAAGGATTGTTCAAAGGAAGGACTGTTACATAACACTGACACGATTGCAATTCTTTACTAAAAGAAAATCACACAGAGATACTGCTTTTGGTTACTCTCTTTTAACAACAGTAGACAACAGTAAATAAGAACAGTTTACTCATGACTTGAGGGTACATTGAATGAAGTTTGAATGTGCTTGATTGATCTTTTATCTTGAAATTTATCAAGGTCTTTTGTAGACACGACTTTTTTTTCGAAAACCCTTTGACATCTTTGGTGAACCGGACGTGAAAGCATCGCATAAATTTCAGGATGGGAGATACTTCAGCATCCATTTGAGCCTCTTCTACGATTCTTGCTGTGTCCTCTACTTCAGCTCCATCATTGACTGCTGCTTCAAGTACTTCAACGGATGATTTAAAGCAGATTTTTCGGAATATGTATATGTATATGCAGCTCCAAAATCAGCAGACACAATTATATATGCAGCAGCAGCAGCAATTGCATCAACAACAGTTGTCGCAGCAAAGGCAACTATATTCGGAGCAGGAGAATGCAATCAGCACGACTAAGGCGATTGAAGCAGTTTAGAATGAGAAGAAGCTATTTGATGGCCGTAATGTTTCAGCTTATTTGAAGACATATGAGATCAGGATGGGATTTTTTGGAGTACCAGCTGGACTTATGAGTAAGTATTTCCTTCGTCTTGTCACACCCGCCTTGAGGGCAAAACTGACTGATCTATTTATTCAAAACTTGCATTGGCAAGATTTTAAGAAGGCCCTAAAAGAAGAGTATTTCCTTGAGGACTTTAGGATGGCTACACGGCAGTCATTCTGAGAGTGGTTCTACATGCCAAACAAAGGTCTAGCTACTTCAGAGTTGATACGAGAAATTGAAGAGAGGTATAGTCAGCTGGATGCCATTGAACAAAGAGCATTGGATGTTGAAAAAGTTGAACTTTTCTTACAAGCTACAGATCCTGCTCTTCAGGAAGAATTAGGAGAGCTTCTTGAGGATCGCACGAAGCCTATGGGTCTTAAAACGGATTGGCAAGATACCCAAGATGCAGTCTCAACTTTGACCAAGAGGAGGATATGGAAGACCTGCCTACAGAATGGATCTATGACACCGACGTCGTCTTTTGCTCCTATGCCTGCTTCTATCCCTGCTATTTCTTCTAAGTGCTGGAGTTGTCAAGGATATTGGTTGTGACACCTCCCCCTAGGTGAATTGCTAAGGACACGTTCCATAAGGGTCATTGTCACAGCCAAGGGTTGTGTTTGTTGTGATCCCTAATTGGAAGTGGTAGCAGCTAGTCTAGTGCGCTGGCTAATCTTGGTGGATTGCAATGTCAAGTCCCTAGGGAAATCAGAAGTGGACGTGTCTTTTGTTGCCGTTTGAGCATTCACCTGTGTAGATCAGTCACATTAGGGTGCACATGCATATCCTTGGGCCGAGAGCTATGGATGGTGTCATATCCCACCTCTTGGACATTTGGAAGCTTAGATGGAGATAGAGATTGGGATTGAGAAACTACACTTGATGATTGATGTTGTGCTTCCTATGTCCATTTAGGGAAAGAGGGTATAGGAGACTTGGGACTCTTAAGTGGCTTCGACACTAGCTGGAAGATTTTCTCATGGTTGTTAGATGATTTTCCATTTGGTTTATTGAGCATTTAACCTTGCCATGAGAAATGTTGTGCCCATGATGCATACTATCCTCTTAGGGAATCAAAGGCTCCTTGGGCACTAGTGGATTTTGCGTATCCTCATCGATTACATTTGATATTTGCTTGTCAAGCACGCTAGGATGAGGATATACCCTCCGATTTGTCTCGTTTGGTTTCTTGATTTCGACCGTGAGGGGCTTGGTCACTCAAGTGTTGTTGACTCCAGACTTGGTTTTTCATTTAGATCTCGTCCTATGCTTCTTTGCTCTTGATAAAATCTGGCCTTCAGTCGACAAAGGAGGTTTAGCAGGGGGTTTTGGCACCTAAATCCATTAGATACCTACGTAATACCCTTGAGCACGTAGCAACACTTTGGATATCCATCATGGCATTATGCTAATCCTCCATTGATGCCTTTGTCTATAAGGCTTGGGCTTCTTGTGGGGTCTTCTACGATATTTGTAAGTCCAAAGCTCATCCTTGGCATTGTCTCTTAACCTTCTTGTTTCAGGCATGGCCTCACTTCAGTGGTTCTCGTTGTTAGACCTCTACTTATATCAACTCTTCCAAGAAGTCCTTGATCTAGTTAGTAGGCTTGACTTTTATGTTAACACCTTCCTTCTCTTTCCCTCGAGGTTCGATGAGGTCACCCTTGCTAAAGGTTATGACTATCCTCACTTCCGGTAGTGTCAGGTGTATCCTCTGTGCTACATAGTCATCCTCACACTTGGTTGCCCTTTTGAAGGGTCTTCCTAGGAGAGTTTCCTTCCCGCAATTAGCACTATTTGGAGGAACATGAAATAGGATAGGCAAGCTTTTAGTTTCAATTATCGCAAGGATTTTGCACTTCCCTATGAGTGCTTGTGGGTGTCTCTCGTAAGAGCTAAGAGTTGCATTAGTCAGTGTGGGAGCTCTGGTTGGCCTAGTAGGGTCCATGCTTCACAGGTCAAGATATTAAAATTTGCTCCTTCATCAATCAAAGCATCGATAGTGTGCTCTCTTTTTGCGGTAAGTTTGACCCTAAGATAAGCAGGCACTACCAAGTCTTCATCTTCCGGGTCTTGGCTTATAAATTTAAGCCTTCTAACAAATTCCCTTGAGTCCCCAACTACATGACCACATGTAGATTCTCCACTAATGTCTTGCATCACATGTGCAGTGCTATTCAAGGTGCATCTATCGTTACGACTGTCATATCTAGTCATCCTCGCTGCTGTAGCTTGATGTTGTTGCTTTTCGCTTTGACTAGATGTAGTCCGAATGCAATACGTACGTGTTTTTGTAGTGTGTCCTTTTTGCCCTTGTTGGCTAGATTAGCCCATTGTCTTTGTTTATCTCTATTCGGGTATGGGCTTTTGGTTGCTCTTTTGCAAGTGGGAATCCATGCTCGTGTAGAACCATTACCATACTAGGGTCCAATTTGGAGGACCTGTCACGGCGCACGTGTTCTCTCCAACCTACTTGGGGGAGGTGTGGAGGGGGCAGAGCCCCCTCTATGGGGGTCCGGGGGGCGACTATCCCCCCCGGCCCGCAGGGCCGTTATGATAAACACCATGCACGATTTAAAGGATCGTTTATAGCCAAATTTTGAACTACTTGCTCTAAGGTTTAGCTCTGTAATCAATTTATAATATGGTTTCGGCTCTATATAGTCTCTCGATCAGTTTCAAGGTCTACAGGTTAAAATTTAAAAAAATCCAAATTTAGCCTAACAGGTCCAAAATTGCAGGGGTCGAATGCCTGATTCGGCCCATCCAAGGGCTGAAGGTGGAACGTAAAATTCCGCCGGTCCAAGTCTGGTTGTTTGAGGGTCGAGTGGCTGAGTGGGCTAAGGGTCAAGTCATCAGGTGGGCCGAGTCAAGTGGGTCGAGGGCCAAGTGGTGAATTCAGCCACGCCGAATGTCAACTTATCTGAGTGGGACTGAGCCAAGTCGGCAGGGCGAAGGGCCGAATTTCAAAGTTGGTCCAAATGCTTCACTCAGAAAGGCCGAGTGAAAAGTGTCTGAGTTGAGTGGGCCGAGGGCCGAATTTCGATGCGTTCGAGTTGAGTGGTCCGAGTCAGATGGTCCGAGCGGTAGTGGGCCGAGGATCAATTCTGGGACTCGGCCCAGAATCATCGTCACTCAGAGTGGCCGAACACGGTGCGACTTTGGCGGGTGCAATGATAAATCGCTCAAATCACATGATTCACATCACAACCTATCAGACACACCTCGAGATCAAAGCTATGGATGGAGGGGAAGAGTTGTATATACCTGGAATAGCCAATAAACTCCAAAATGCAAATCGGAAACCAAATCAAACCCTCATGCCCTGTTATGAGAGTAAGAAATGCTGATGCTTGTTTTTCTTCTTTCTCTTTGTTTTTTCCTACCCTAATGCACCCAAATCACAAAGCAAATAACTACACTACTCAAACATGCTTTTCCAAATCAGAAAAACCAAAAACCTACTCACTAAGGAGATCAAATACCTCTTCAAACTCCCTCGCTTCCTACCTATCTACCTCAAGCAACCGTTTGGGGAAAACCCTTACTTCGATGCTCAATTCAAAGTGTGCAAGTGCTTAAGGCTTGAATTTGTGGGTCTCGAAAATGGAACCAAAATGTGGGAGCTTTCTCTCAACCGCTAAGACCCACGGACCGCTTATTGTTTCAAGCATTCCAAGCTAAGCACTAATAGCTACCTCTCACATAGCCGACACGCTACCTATCCATGAGTGTAGTGAGCTTACCTCCACGCCAATCCAGTTACCTCCTCTCCCACGCACTCTGGTAGCTCCATGATCCAAGTGCAAGATTCAAGCAAGCTCCATCCTCAAGCTCCGCGCTCCAAGCTCCATTGCCGCGAACAAGAGAAGAGAAGAGAAGAGAAGAGAAGAAGAGAGAAGAAGATGGAGAGCTTCTCCTCCTCGGTCCCTCACCCTCACACACTCACTCTCTCACACTCCCTCTCTCAAGCACAAGCTCAAGCTATCAAGAAGAAGAAGAAGAAGAAGAAGAGAGCCACTTTTGGCCACACACAAGAATGAGCTTCTCATTCACTTTTCAACTTTATATACAAAACCCTAAATCCCTTTTTGGGCGGTCATCCCCTTATCCCTTTTTTACATGGCCGGCCATGGCCTAGACCATTTTTTCCATTGTCCTCCTATCTTCCTAGCTTCCTTCCTACTGCCCATCTACCTTTACAAATTGCACAGGTGAGAGCGTGGCACTCTTAAAATAAATCATGGTGCACCTTGCACTTTTTTACAAAATTATTGACTTGCACTTTTTCTTGTGCGTCTTTTTTCTTTATTTAGGACTTTTTTTCACTTCTTATGTTTCCATATTTTTCTTGGCACACATTTGTCTTCCATTTCACTTTTGCCTTGGACTTGTCTTCTGCTTCAGCTTTTCCAGATTTTCCACCTTTGTTTGTTTGAGGGTTAACAACATGGTTTTGTTAAGTGCACTTATTTCTCCATGCAATTAAGGCTCTTCAAGGCTCTCTTAGGGTATATTATGTAGCATAGAATTTATGATTTGTTGAGTATAATCATGATGGACCTTATTTTTGCCTTTATGGTGTGCCATAATAGTGCAGTCCTATAGTACGCCCTATCAAAAAATTGGCTATAACTCGAGCTAGGAAGCTCCAATTCCCAAAGTTTTTTATTAAAATGGAAGCTTACGATGTCCTCTTTAATATGAGCTATAGCACATCATAAGAAGGTTAGGATTAAAAATTATGCAATTCAATCTTTTAGTATAATCTATCTAGGCCTACACCTTACTTTAACCTATAAATGCCCTACTTCCACCTGTAAGGGTAAAATTGTGGTCCCTAATGGCTATCAAACCTTGTAGGAGACTAAAAACACCATATGGGTATCTTGTACTACCTACACGTATACTTCAATAATGAAGCCAGTACCTGTAAGGACTTGTAAATACCCTGTAGTATCCTATAAAATCCCTATTTTACCCTCTTTTGTTCTTGAAGTACTTGAGTCTTTAAAGACACTTAAATATTAAATTCTCCACTTGTTGTACCTATGTGAGGGATAATGATAGGAAAGTCACTCTACATAGGCTCCAAATCAATGGGAGGTGGGCAAGGTTTCCCTTGGGTCAGTTGGTTGCACCCCTTCGGGATCTTCAATAGTGAGGGAGGTGACCTCTCTTTTGTCGCACCATCTTCCCTACCATCCACCTTTTTTCTCGGTGGATATATCAATATGGAAATAGTATACTACTCTAATCAATTAGCATGAAACGCATTTCTAAAATATTTATTCATCCCCTTTTATGGAATGCAATACGAAGGAAGTTTTGAAAGATTCGATGGCAAGAGGGTCTTACCAATGCAATTCAATGACTCAGTGATTGCTAGTACTTACCTTTTTTATAATATTTCAAGTTTGGGTAAAAGAAATCAGTCAATCAATGGATTAGAGTGAGCAAACTTATCAATCAATAGGCCTAATCAATAAAATTAAATGTAATGCTAGAAATTTTAGTTTGAAGCATCTAATTCACTGATTAGAATCAATATGAATCAAGCAAACGTTGCATTACATTCAAGAAATGGTTGGTTGAGATTTGATGGAGATTATTCAAAATTTTAATATCTCAATCAAGTGGAGTAAGCTCAACAAATGGATTAATGGGAGAGATTAAGAATTGAAGAAGAGTATCTTTAACATGGTTGACGATGACTTGATCAATCCCCAAATACTTGATGAAGCCTCTAGTGATCCAATGTTGCCAAATGAATATTCAAGGTTTGTGTATTTAATGCTTGGGAGCAATCTTGAAGCTTCAGATTCTTAAGATTGAAGCATAAACCATTTTTCCCCATTTTGGCTCCATAGAAGCTCTTGAGCTTCAATCTTTGACCATTCATGCTTAATCCTTGCAATTTATTCAAGAAACCTTACTGAAATGATCCCGCGGGCTGAAATGATGAAGAATCTTCAAGAAATTGATGAGAATTGAATACTTGGGCTGAAGCTTTCATGGTTGCCCAATCATCTAGGGTTTTAGGTGAGTGAAAATATGAAGAATAGGAAACTCTCCAAATCAAATTGACTCCAAAAAGTAGGTGGCAAGTGGCAAAGATTGATAAGAAATGGGACAGGAAGAAGAAGAGAAGCATCACAATAAGGAATCAGGACTAAAAATTAGCACAAATTGTGCCAACAGTCTGCTATCCACATGGCCAAAATCCTTAGCAACATTGGTTATCAATGTGACCTCTAAAGTGAGAAGATTCAAGAGAGAGCAAGGGTTTATGATCTTGATGCCTAAGAAGAAAGATCTTGAAGAGAATCCACCATTGAAGCTAAAGGAAACTTGGAGGAAGAAGAAGAAGACTCTTGCTCCAAAAAGTAAGCACAGTTTATTTCCCTTCTCAGCCCGTTTACTCCCATTTGACTTAGTTACCTCCAAATTGCATGGAAATTTGAGGATGACTTGCAATTTTAGCCTTCCACTACCATATCTGCTCCTAAAGATCTCTAGATATAGTATCTTTCTAACTTTAGGTGTCCTGCAAATCTCTACTAGTCATTGTCTATGTCAAGTATCTATAGTACTTGTCTGAAATTGGTTTTTATTGTAAAGAATTGGATTGAAATAGAAGGAAAAATGGATCAAAGATTAATGCTCTGATACCACTTCTCAAGAAGTGAATTGGAGAGAGAGAAAGAGGAGAGAGAAGATGGCTAAAGAGAGGTAAGAAGAAGTGTAGAAGTGAGAGAAAGAGAGTGACGAGGAGAGAGAAAGACATGAAAGAGAAAGAAGACTTTGAAGATGAGAGTGAGGTAAAGAGAAGAAGGAAAATAATGTATTAATGTATCAAAATATGAGAAAATTTACATGTCCTCTCCTTTTATACTAATGTCAGTGTGACATGGCATCAATACTATTTACATATTAGATCCTTATTCTTCCCAGCTTTTTACAATCCTTCTTATTATGCCTTGCATTACATCCTACTTAGCTCCCTTTCTCTCTTCCTACTTTATTATGTTGTTGCCGCTATAGATGTTGAATATATAAAACTTAAAAATGAATAAAGTGTTTCATTTGAAAAGTTAAAATAGATAACTAAACACAATTTACTAATTGTAATTTCCCAAAACTATTGCGATGTGATGACACCCTATGCATTTAAGTGTGTCCTTGTTTTGATATTAGTGATTATAGGTTTTCTCATGGCAAGTGGGATTTTGACTCAAACTATTAAACTTTAAACTAAAAGTACCATTAGTAACAACAAATCAAGCACAACCTTGACCACAAAAAACTTAAAATAAAATGTAGATAAGTATAAACTACACCTCCCATGTGTATCAATACCTTTCAATTAAAAAGTATTTTTTTAGGTGCTTTTATTTATTAAAGCACTTGACAAAACATTTATTATCTTGTATGCACATAGGCGCTCGGTGAAATATTTCATTATTTGATATTTGTATTTGCGCACAGCCCAACTTTTGGACACCCAAACACCTTACTCTAAATTTGTGCAAAAGCAAACACAAAAGTGAAAAGCATGCTATTTGTAAAGTGGGCTATTTTTTAGCTTTAAGAAATGATCCAAATTGCTCCATTTTGATTCATCATGCCTTCCTTTGTTACGAGATAAAGATTCCACACTCTGCCTTTCTTTTTGCTTCAATCCACTCTTGACCATGTGCACAATTTGGCATAGGTATGGAACCCAAGCCTTGTTATGGCCTTCTCTTGTTATCCACTTCTTGTGCTTTGACTAAGACCTTCTCATAAGCAATGATTTTTAGGATGTTTTCTTATGGCAAGTAGTCTATAAACCTCTAATACATGGGATTAGAAAAGTTCTTGTACACTAGAGAAATCACAACTTGGAGCTTAGTGAAGTCATGGTTAGAGAAGGGCCTAAAGCAATGTCTATAATTAGTACATACTATGCTTAACATGTAGCTCATGAGTTCTTGCCTCCAATGGTCTCCAAAGCCTTCACCCGTGCTAGTTGAATGTGTAGTACAAGGATGGTCTATGGTCTTCTTACTCTCAAGGTTGGATCTTAGAAGTTTAGGGGACTTTGATAGTCATGACCATGCAATGCTTGGAAAGGGTTCATCTGGGGATATCATCACTCTTGTCAAAAAAAATTGCTAGATATCTCCTACCATTATCTTTTTCTCTACACTTTTTTCCATGGCTAGTGCTACTCTATTGGGACTCCTCACATGATGAAAATATGGAAGTTACACTAATTGAGGATCTTTAGGCTATTTGTGATGACTAAGAAGGTGAAGGGATGCTCATAAACTTATATAGATTAGCTGGGATGCCCTAAAAACACATTAACAAATCCTATGAATGCCTCGCCACTTGCAACCTCTCTTAATGTGAGGGGCACAATTTTGTAGATGGCGATTCTATCCACATCAACCTTGCAATAGGATGATTAAGTATATGTAAAAAAACACATCACATCAAAATTAGTAATATGGCATCCCCTATGCATGTAGGCATATGTTACAAACATATACATGCATATGCCCCAAATACACATAGGTTACCCACATGGGAAACATATACACTATAGCCCATGCAAACCCATGCATAATGCATCAACCATGCATTGCCTTATATATGAGCAATGTGTGAGCAATGCATATCAAAAGAAATATAGGCACTCATATCTTTGATGATTTCCAAACTTTTCCTCTTTTTTCTCCTCTCCTCTTCTCTAGTGTAGATCCGTAGGTAGTTCACCATATGTATACCCTCTATATTATGTGTGTTCAAGGCCTATTTATAAATATCCTTATTTGTGAAATTTTTTCTTAATAAAACATAACCTTTTTCTATTCAATCTATAATTAACCCCTTTAAATGGGACCCTTCTGTATGTGAAAAATGGTATTTAAAAAATCCCTTATGTTGAACCCACATGATACATACATATATTTATGACTGGCCTCTACCACTATAGATCTTGAGGTGTATAGTCTAGACAATCTAGTTTATGTGTGAGAAGAAATATTCTTTATTTACAAAACTTGTATTTATTCACAAATTAGAAGTTGTGTTAACTAAGAATCCATGATCATTTAAAGCTATGTGAAATGCCACATTCATTGTGTAGAAAATAGTAATTTTTGCAAAAAACCTTTAACAATAAGCTCATTTTCTTGGACCATTAGTAAAGAAACAAGAATTTAGAGCGCCAAAGTAAGAAGACTCCATAGTACCTTGATATTGAAGAAAATGGCTACTTATTCTTTGAGTACTTTTTTGTAAGTCAAAAAATTAAAGGGATTTGATTCCTTTCGGCCCTCTCTCTATATATACATGTGTGTGTGTGTGCTTATTTTTTTGTTTATCCTCTAATGAGTGAGAATAGAAACATGAGAATGTTCACCCTCTAATGAGTGACAATAGAAACATGAGAATGGCATGACTATAGTTTTTTTTAAAATGTGTTTCTATGTTTTTATTTTTTATTTGTTTGTTTATCCTATAATGAGTGAGAATAGAAACATGAGAATGGCATAACTATAGTTTTTTTAAAAATGATCATGGATAAACACCCCATCTACCATATTGTAGCATTCTGAAGCTAGATTGTATCTATCTCTCTATAGATGCTTTGAATCATTTCCTATGCATGAGTTGACTTGAAGGAGCACTAAGACCTGGGTCCTATCATATTGATGCTAAAAATAATGTTTCCTATGCAAGATTCAAATCCTTTAGAATCATAACCCTTATAGGCCCACCATATCAACATTTATTGAATGATCAGTAAACCTAGCCGTTGCTCCAACATTTTGTCTAGAGCATCATTGAATGCTATCCATTTTGTTTTAGGTAGCTTAGCATTGGAAAATGACCAAAAAAAGGGCCTTTAGCACCATATCTTAAGATTAATGATCCATCCAGAAGAGGCTATTATGGTCTTGACTGAATCATTAATAATGTATTTTTATAAGTTGATCAAAGCCAACATGAAGCATAACCAATGTGCTTCTAGCACCAAAACTAGTGTGTTTAGCAAACATCTCAATGGTAGAACTAACCTAAGTGTATGCACGTACATATCTCTCACTTTTTACCTTTTTCCATGTCCAATGAAATATCAATGATAATACTGCCCTTCAATTGATAACCCTCAATAGTTGTTATAGTATATGAAGGATTTATCGAGAGAGTTTCATCCACTTTGTGAAGGAATACCCATCAAAGAATAGGAGAATATGAAACAATGAACCATAAATAGTAAATCTTCAACCCTAAACCAAGCCCTAAATGCTAAACATTGAACCCTGAACCCTCTCAAATGTTACGTTAGAAAATAATGCATCCACTTTGCAAAGGATTGCATGTCATAAAATATGAGAATACTAAATCCTAGATGCTAAATAATGTATAAAGAGAGTTTTATCTTTATCCTTATGCAATTTATACAATATTATGTACATTTTATATTCTAGTCAATGAAAAAATCATATCATCCATCTTGACATGCATAGAGAAAAACAATTTTGCACATCGGATTGCTATTGTCATGAAAGAAAAGGTAGCTCAATGAATCAACTCCATCTTTGAAATATTTTCCACATCAAATCCCATGTGAGAGGGGATTATAATATCCTTATCAAACCCTAAAACTTAAACCCTTAACCAATACCTAAGCCCTAAGTACTAAACCCTGAATACTAAACCATACGCTCTAAAACTTGAACTCTATTCTCTAAAGGTACAATGGATAAGTTGTAAGTGCATAGAGAGTGCCTCATTTCCATTGATTTCCTTACCATGATTGTCCTTAGAAATCTAGTGTCTAGTATCACAATTGTATCGTCACATTCTCATGAATGAATGCATTAAAACTGTAGCTTATGTTTATAAATAAATGTACATAAACTTAATTATTAACACACTTTTTGACTCATTTTCAAATGCTCTATTAAAATAGTCAAAAAAGATGCTATAGAATGCTTCTATAAATGTGTAAGAAAATGCTTATATAAATATGCATATACAAACTCTCCTCTATGTCATGAATTTAATCATATAATGTGATGGATCATTTCTTTCATGTGTTTAAATGAGATATGAAACTTCTAGGTAGCTTGCACATATAAATGTGTTGTTTTACAAATGTGTATATATGCTCCTAAATGCATGAGGGCTACCCGTGTTTGTACTCGGATTCTATTGTAGTGGTCAAACCCTTCAATTCAAGGTGCAATTGTATACCCAATGGAAATGAAAGAAGACTCATCAATCCTTAACCCTCTAACTTACATCTAGTTCTTAAATTGTGAGCTTTTTAAATTGCAGTCTATCTCAATGTATTTCTTAGGATTATGATACACTATTTATTGTATTTAGTCTTATGTTTCTTAAGTTATGTAGTATTTTCATTTTGATAATATTTTCCCTACCCTTTTTTTACTAATTCAATGTGCATAAGTTAATAAGATTTATTGACTTAACTAGTACATATTTGTGCATACTCATATGATCTCCATTAGGACTTAGATCCCACCATGAAAGTAAGTTATTCCAATTTCACTTATCTTGACTTTCACTACAAGATATGAAGGGTATACCAATGATTAAATTCAAGAGTCAAGAAAAAATTTCATGCTCTCATGAAAATATAGTTAATGTGTATCAAAATAAATCTTTAATAAAAATTAGTGACTCACACAATGTCATTTTTTTCAATTTGCACCAAAATAAGCCAAGGAATTGAAAAACCTAGAAACTTGTCAATTTTTTCATTGTAAACCATGAATAATAAAATATATTATCAAAGTGTGAGGTGTCTGCCAGTCTCAATCCAAGGTGCACCTTTTAGTAGTCCATCAGTAGGTTTTCCAAAATGACACTACCCATGGTGCTCCCTTGGAGAATCATGGGGTTTGTCACCGAGGTCCTATTAAGTCTACATCGCAACAAAAGAGTTCTAGCCAAACACACTAGGATCAACCTAAATTTCCAGATTCCTAAAATCAAACAAGTCTCCTAACAACCAGCTAGCATTAGTAATTTTGAGTTCCCACTTCCTACAAGATTACTCGAATTGAAGCAGACTTGCCATTGCACTTGGTTCAAAGAGAATCACTACAACACAATGCCGCCATACACGCGTCCATTACACGCGAAAAGTTACGGGCGCGTGTATGGTTGTTTATACTTACAGCAATATCGGGCGCGTGTATACATGCATGTAACAGCGCGTGTATAATTGCATGTGTGGGCGCGTGTATTTGCGCGTTAAGTCTGTCATAATACACGCTCTGTTACACGCGACACAGAGCCTAACTACAGAAATCCATTTCTTTTCAAAACAGAAAACCATTAAGTTTTAAAAATGTCATTGTGCATTGCAGTGTTTACAAACCATTACAAAATCCCACTACATGCACTTACAACAACGTAATATATTGAAAAATATATCTTCATATGGTTATTGAAAGACAAAGTATACAATAGAAATGTCATGAATTTGGAACAATACAGTGATGGATTGGTTAGGGTTCGATCTCATCTTCAATAAGATCCATCCTTGCCAAACGATCAACATCAATATCCATTTGATCAATTTGTAAGGCTACGATTAAATTTATTCTACTATCGCAATTTTGCCCATTGATAATGGTACCGATGCCTTGATCATTCTCATCATCATCACCATCATCCTCAATGGAAGGGTCATCCTCATGATCATGAGAAATGGCACGCTCATCCTCATTATTATGATCATCTACATTGGCATGTTCGACATCATCTTCTTTGCGGCTTGCCACATCCTCCATATGCTCCATATCAGTGAATGTATTATACATTACTTTGGAACGTGGTGCAATAGGGATGACATACCACCATTTACTGTCATGCACCATTGGCAGATAGATAACCTGCTCAAATACACATAATTCATTAATTAATTAGCATATCAAAAGTCAAGGGGTGTGCGAGCTTAGATATATATGTACATGAAACACATTTGTAAAAAAATGCATACCTGCTCACATTGTTGTGGCAATACGAGCCTATCTTTCTTTGTTTGCCAAAACTTTGTAGAGTCAATAGTTACATAGCCACTTGCATGGCGTTTTATCGTTGCATTAGGCCCTTTTTCCACCACGTTCATTTGCCATTTGACATCCAAAACATACACAAAGAAGCGGTGAAAGTCAAGTCTGTATATGTCTTGGATTGTGCCACAATAATCATCAATTTTTCCATTGGCTCCCTCAAAGCTACTAATGACACCGCAATCTTGTGTATTCCTCTTTTCATCTATTCTTTGTGTTCGAAAATGCTTGCCTTCACACCATATAGCATTGAACATAGTGCACTGGACCAAAATATAAGCAATATCTATGTAAGCAATTAATGTGAATAAATATGAAAAGCCAATCACTTACAAAGAATGCAAATTTACATTTGTTCTATGTACCTTTAACATGCATCCTCGTGCATACTCCCATTCTTCCGTCGTGATATGCAGCCCCTCATCTCTCTCTGCTCTCTCCATTTCCTCATGCAACCAATCAACATGAATATCATTCGGAAGTGTTGCTAGATGCTTAGGGTACGCCTTACGAGAGCCATGTTGCCTCCGAAAGAGAGCTCTGTCTGCTTGCCTTTTTGTCTTTGCATCCTCGTATCTTGTAACCCATCTGCTCATCACATCACTATTAAGGATGCAAGTGAAATTAAGATCATCAATCAATGTTCTCTCAATTACTTTGCTCTGTCCTTTTCCTTGAGGCACAATAGACGTCATCCTCAAGTCCTCTTCATTGCTCCATAGTCGCGGCAAAGAGCTATCCACCTGATCAAGAAATTCTGATATATATACAAGAGACTCTTGTATCAACCAACCCTCAGCCATGCTTCCTTCGGGCCTTGCACTTTGCCTCACAAAGTCTTTTAAGGTCTTCATGAAGCGCTCTAGGAAGAACATCCAACGGGCATGCACAGTGCCACATAAAGCAATTTCATCCACTAAATGCACAATGAGATGTAGTTGACTTGTGAGAATGGTTCGCGGAAAAGTCTCCTCTACCATACAAACCACCTCCACTGCCATAACACGCGCATCATCCAATGTGGCTGGATCAATTGCTTTGGAACTAACATATCTGAAAAATAAATGCACAGTACGTTATACCTCATGCACATTCATTTTGCAAGGTATAATGAAGGGTGATCTTACATGGGATTTACATACCTCACAAGCTCGCCCATCTTATAAATACATCTTTTCAAACTCCTGTCTGCACAATGGTCGATGCTAGTAGGTAGTATGAACTGCGCACATAAGAGCACATGTATATTTGGGTTAGGGCATTACAAAATTTAATTTCAACCTACAATAATTGGAAAACACTTACTTGGAGCATCTTGTGCCAATCGTGGGACTTCAACCCATGTAGTTGCTCAACCCCTCTTTTCTTAGTGGTTGTAAACGCTCCCTTCAACGATCTCATGCATCCAGTGGGAGTACGCAAAGTGGTGATGGCTTGCTTTACCTGCTTCTCCTCCTTCTTTGATATAATCTAGGGAGCAGGCGGAAGACGAACGTGCCCACCCTCCTCTCGTGGCCAAGCTTGACGCATATGTCCTGCGACCTGCAAGTCCTCCCGTACGCTAACATTGTCTCTTTTACCAATAACATGTTCCCAAATACTAGATCCCACATTCTTGAAGATGTGCATGGGATCAAGAAGATGGTTGATCTTGAGATGGGTCCAATATGGTAGCCGGAAAAAAATGGAGTACCTACACAAGGGATTGCAGACTGTCATCTTTATTCCAACTTTAGAGACTACACAAACCAAGATTGAAAACAATGGAGATGTACCTGTTCATGCCATCTGGAGGAAGAACATTTGAAGACTCCCAAATACGCTTCCAATCTTTTGCACGAAGTGTCTGTGGATGAATGTTCCTCTTACTAGGAGCATATTTAGGGTGATCTGATGGGAGAAATCGATGATGATTATCGAATATGGTCTTACACAAACCATCAGCATACTCATGTACCAATGAAGGGCCACATATAGGACATGCATGTTTACCCGATGTCCTCAAACCTGTTAAAATAAAAAAAAAGTTAGAATAATAAAGTCAATAGTTATAATTGATATAGCTAGTAGTATTAGAGTCGGGAGGTAGTTAGAATTCTTACCAGAACAATCACTGTATCCTGGAAAGTCATGCATTGTCCACATCAACACTGCTTTTAAGTCGAAGTGTCGAGAGGAGGGAGGCCTACTAATGTCCACTACCGCAACACCTCTCCATAGTTCCTCCAACTCATCAATCAACGGTTCAAGATAAACATCCATATGCTTGACTTTATGTTTCCCTGGAATCAGAAGGGATAACATAAGATGTCCCTTCTTGATCGCCATTGATGGTGGAAGGTTGTAATTCACCAACACAACCGGCCACACGTTGTATGCGGTGCTCTTGAAACCAAACGGATTCACTCCATCCATACCTAGGCCAAGTCTCAAGTTTCTGGGCTCTGTTTTAAAGCTGGGCCACTCATCTTCAATATGCTTCCAAGCAGGAGTGTCTGCAGGAATTCTCCACATGCCATCATCCGATCGATGCGAGGAATGCCATGACATGAGCTCTGCTATGGATTTGCACTTGAACATGTGTTTGATGCGAGGAATTATAGGAAAGTGTCGCAAGACTTTACGAGGTACATCAAAACTCTTCACATCTGTTCTATACCTTGCTTCACCACAAGTGGGACACTGTCGAGCCTCCTTATGCGTCCCACGAAAGAGAATGCAATCATTGATGCATGCATGTATGCGATCATAATCCAATCCTCCAAGAGATGTCACATAGCGCCTCGCTTTGTCTCTTGAGGTGGGTAGTCTATTCCCCTTTGGAAGCATGTTTGATAATAGCCTGCATCCAATATCATCAATTAGCCCATAACCCTAAACCCTATACTGTAAACCAAAAACCACTAACTGAAATTTGCAAGTTACAATGCTTACTTCAATAATGCGTCAAGACTTGCATTGCTCCATCCATAAACTGTTTGTATATTGAGCAGTTCAAGTGAAGCACGTAAAATAGAGAATGTGCACCCTTCAAAAACCGGTGTCGATGAAGCGTTGTAGAGATTCTCTTGTTCCATATCATTGTCGTCCACACCTTTGCGATCATCCCTAAAAAGATTCCGCACCATGTCATCAAACACTTCCTCTTCCACAACTTCGTGGGGTGCAGGCCTATTGTCATCCCTTTCCCACTCATCTCCGACAACAGATCCCGAAGCTCCAGCATCATCTCGTCGACGCTTTGCATGCTCTCGCCGTGCGTATGGCACCATGTTAGGGTGTGGTACTGCATCCTGCTTCAATCACAGTATATATATTACAACGCGCTCCATTAATTTGCACACCATGAGTTATTTTAATACTTTCAATTCACATCTTCTCACCTCTAAACCTGTTTGAATCCATTCTCCATACATCGAGATGTGATTCAATGTAATTCGACGCGCTCGTACAATGCACCCTTGACATCGATTACACGTACACTTGATCCTTTGTGCCAGCCACACGTCGCGATCACGATGACGCATTGTCTCATCCTCACCAGAACTGCTTGAAGAGGATGATGACATGCTATGTCCAAAATAACCAATACAGAAGTAGGATCAGTTTTTAGTGAAATCATACACATCCTATGCACAAAACAATGGATACACAAGAACAATCAGTTTTTAAAAAAAGTATAAACAGGCTCTATCTCGCGTGTACAGGCACGTCTACAATGTATTCTGCTGCGCTTTTACACGCGTGCTTTTCACGTTTACCTACCGCGCGCGCCGCTTTCTTTCTTTCAAAATCCCTCTTTCAAAACACTTCTTCTTCTTCTTTCTGCGTCGCTTTCTTTCTTTCAAAAGCTCTCTTTCTCCCTCTTGGACTACCCAAAAGAAGCAAAGGGTGCAGACAACACAGAAAGGGAGAGAGAAGCAAGAATCAACGAACTCACTTTTCAAAGACTTTTCAAAGAGGTTGGTTGTCGTTTGTTTGTTTTGGCAAATCTGTCGCTTTCTTTCTTTCCACCCGTGCTATGTGTACTTGAAAGCGACAGAGGATAGAATTCACACACATTGTATATGTGCTTAACTATTTATTTCTTGACAAACGACATCCGTCAAGATAGAGGAAAGAGAGAAGAAGGAACCCTTGTGTATGTGTTTAGTCATTTCTCCCTTGATGGACAATGTCCGTCAAGATAGAGGAAAGAGTTTTTGTTTTTCATGAATTTCGTCACTAATTCGAAATGAACTTCTTCTTTTGGCTTATGATCTTCTACTAATTCGATGTTTGGTATTGTAAGAGATATGTTTATTTTCTAGAATGGTAGATATATGTTGTAGGTTATATATTGTAGGAGATATATTGAGGAGATATATTGTAGGAGATATGTTTATTTTTTATATGCATGTTTTGCTTGGTTCATTGAGGCGGAATTTCGACGCTTTGCAGATTCTTCATGGATCCAGGCTCTTCCTCCGATCCGTGGGCATACGCCACTTGGATGATGGAGATGATAAACCATTTTGGGCGCCATCCTAATCCAGTGGAGCTGACAGAGTATATGTATGCCCATCCTCCTCCTAGACTCCCAGGTCACACCGCGCCCCCAAGTACACAAGCCTCTCCACTGCCGTCTATGCCTGCGAGTCCGGCGAGACGTACCCCTGCGCATACACGCTCACCGAGGAGACACACCCTTGCACGGACACACTCATGCACACCCTCCTCTGTACCGTCACGTGAGGGCTCACGGCCACCATCACGTGCTCCCTCAAAGCCACAGTCACATACACAGTCACGTGCAGCCACCCCTAGTCATGGCTACTCCCGCAGTACAGATGAGAGCCGACGCCGCAGTAGGGAGAGCGGGAGTGGAGGATTATGCGGCGGGTGCTTTGGTGGGGGGGGTAGTAGGGCACGCGGTGAGAGAGGGCATGGAGGGAGGCATGTACGAGGAGACAGTGAGGAGTCGGAGGAGGCGAGAGAGGTGGAGGGAGAGATTTTCTACGATGTTACGGATAGGGGCGGGGTAGTCATGGATGCGAGAGGGAAAGAGGTGATGGAGTATATGCGGGGGGTAGTTTCAAACATGTATAGAAACTGTTTTGTAAAATTTAAAGATCAGGATAGCCGGTTAGTTAGGGAGGTCCTAGATAGTGTACATAGTCGGTACCCCAATCCCCCACGAGCGACATTCTCGGATGTATGGGGAAGGACGCGAATAAGGGAGATCTTAAGTAATAAAAGATCTCACCTTAAGAAACTCGCGTACGATGATGGGGTGAATGTAGCTGTGGGTGGCTATCCTTGTGAGAAACCTGCCACTGCCCACAAACGCGAGTGGAAGGAGGCAAAGAAGCGCGCAGAGGGAGGCGTGAAGAGCAGGCATCATGTGGAGGCACGACGGATCCAGATGGAGACCATTGGATCGTCGCATTTCGGATCTGGCGGCGTCGAGTCGTGGGAGGCAGAGTTCGTAAGTAACTTGCCTCTTTATTTGATTGTTTGCCAAATTCATTGATTCTATGATTGTTTTGATCTTACAAACTATCTTGATTATGTTACAGCGACGGGTTATGGGGAGAGGGCCCACAGCCCACGAGACTGGGTATGCTCGCCGCAATAGTAGACGTGACACGTGGGCCATCTTCAGAAACGAGGGACGTATTACGGATGCGCAGTTTGACGCGGCCATGAGACCATACGGTCGACAGGTACTTGAAAACTCTAAATGAATGATTTCGGTTTATTTAATTGCATATATATGTATACTTACATACGGTATATTTCTTGAACAGGCACAAGCTGCTGATGCTCCTGCCCCTGATGATCCAGCTGCCACTGCTGATGTTCGTGCCACTGCTCCTGGTGGAGGCGAGCACCACTCATCGGAACATACCGATGCGAGCTCCTCTGATCATGGAGAGAGCACAGGGTCCTCATCATCCTCTGATTAGCTTTCAGAATACTGTAGGATGTGGTTGTACAAAAAAATTTTGTAACTGAAGCCATGGGCTTTTTTGCACCTAGCTCCCTATTTGACTTTGTATATATTTGTTCCTAATTAAAGCCATGGGCTATTTTGACATATGGACTCCCTTGTACACAAATGTATCATGTATTGACAATGTATTGAATCGTGAGTCTTGAGTCGTGTATTAAGTTTTAGATAGTAATATTGAATCGTGTATTCATAGAGAGTGAGTCTTGAAATCTAAATCGCTCTTTTTTTATGGTGCAATGCACCAAAAAAAAAATCCAGAGAGTGCCTTTGGGTGGCTGGATGCTGGAACAGCATCTAGGCACCCAAAAGCACTCTCTGGATTTTTTTTTCCCTCTG
Organism: Lygodium microphyllum; assembly: GCF_053477565.2. Lineage (NCBI taxonomy): Eukaryota > Viridiplantae > Streptophyta > Polypodiopsida > Schizaeales > Lygodiaceae > Lygodium > Lygodium microphyllum. The sequence goes on from NC_141156.1 coordinate 5,974,057, forward strand.
CGATCGCGTGTATAAGCGCGTGTCATCTGTCAAAATCGCGTATTTTTGCGCGGATAGTCTGTTAGATTCGCGTGTAAATTTGCAGCAAAACTGCGCAGAATGCGTGTATGGGGTCGTGTATTCGCGCGACTGGCTGTCACTGTACACGCGCTTTTACACGCATGTCTCTGGCCGCGATGATACACGCGCTATTACATGGGCCCGACACTTTTTTTCCCAAGTCATTTTGTGCGGCTAGGAGCGCGGGTATGAGCCCGATCCCTTGTAGTGAATGTGAGATAGAGGGGAGTGCAGTACGTCAACCCTCTTGCCCATAAGGCAAAATCCCATTCCATTCCCAGTTAGTTCTACTTGGTTGGTCCATTTATCTGTAACGTGTCTACCACCGGTAATCTTCAGGATAGGTCTTAGCAGTCCATCGAAAAGGATGTCTAGAAAGCTCCACCCGGCACTCCCATGGAATGTCACGGGGTTTGCAATCTAGGACTTTCCGTGTCTGCCATGTAGCCGAAGTATTCTGGCCGTTCCCACTCAGGATCGACCTGAATTAGGGTTTTTCCCTAATGGTCATTTCCTAAACAACAACTAGCATCGAACCCCAAGCAAACTACTTTACGTAGAAACGCCATGTCGGAAGTGGATTCACGCTGTCAAAGAGTTTACTGTTCATAATATAAATTATGGGATTCTTATGAGCTTCACTGGAAGTTATATGAGGAATTTGCGTACAAAATTCAGACATTGTTATCCAATAACCAACTTAGTTACACAAGTTCTTTTGCATTCAGCATATAATTTTCAGTTATACCATGTATATTTATGAAAAGTAAGTCTATGGGAACCTACAACATGGTCCACTAGAAGTAATTGACAGTCTGCAGGATAAATCACATTGATTCAGGTGCAAAAATATGGTCAGAATCCAAGAAAAATGCCAAAAGTCCATTAGGTCCACATGGGACCTGAAGTAATAGACTTAAGTGACCAGCAAGTGACCTGGGTAGGTCAAAAAGTGAACAGGGGCTGAGCAAGAAGCAGCCCGCATTTTTCGGCGCAAAATGCGGGATGCACAGTCTGAAGCAAACTCGAGAGAGCTGGAGCTATGGTGCATGATTTGGAGCATGCAAACTGAAGATCAACCGGCCCAAATACTGAAGATGTAAACAAGGTGAGAGCTCCACTTCTCTGCCCATTTGGTCTGACGAAAATGCATGCTGAAACAGTCTATAAAAGAGGGAAATCTGAGAGAAAAGTATTCAGCCTGCTCTTATGCATGACTTCTCTCATTTTGTCTACCTTACTCTTGGTCCAATGAAGCCTGACTTGTACCCAAATACTTGAGTGACTTTGGGGCAAGCAAAGGGTGAGGATTTTGAAGGTATATGGGCTGTTATGGGCTGAAATAACCAATCATAAACACGGTAGCCCACTGTTATGGTCCATTTTTATGAGCAAACATGAGATTTATGGGGTTGTAATGGAAGGAAATGTCCTCTTTTCATCAGGACTTTGATCATTTATGATTGGAAGTGCTTCTTCTTGAATTTATGCACTCATTTTGAGCTTGATTATGGGCTGGAATTTTCTGTTTTGAAACAGGCCTGAAGCTAAAATTATGCTTCTTCAATTCATTTCATGTATCTTTGGCCCAAATCTTGAATGCATTTGCATCTATCAATAAAATACTTGTTCCAAAGGGTTGAAATCCATCTATGTACTTGAAATAAATGCCATTAGATCTTGCATTTGATATTCATAATTGAATTGAGAATCTGAAAATATCCTTTATGATATGATGTATGTATCCAGAGGCATTTGATATAATCAAGATAGACTTATTTCTTCGGTTCATGTATGCTAAGTACATAGTGAAAAAGCTTGAACTCTTCTTCCGTACCTAAATCATTTCTAAATCCCGCATCTTATTAAACCCCAATCTATTTCCCCTTCCTGAACCTTGAATCCTAAACTCCTCTTCTGCACTAAAGCCCCGGTGGTGGACCTTCAACCCTTAACGCGATGATAGTGGTGAACCCGATGTGAAGGTCCGCTGCAGAAGAAGAAGTCCAATGGGAGAATCATCGAGTTCAGGAGGAGATGCCTTGCAACAGTTGGTTCGTCTAATGCAAGAAAGCCAACAACAACAGTTGCAATTTCAGTAGCAGTTGCAATTGCAACAACAACGGAGACAAGAAGAAGATCGGATTGATGATGCTGCCATTAAAGCCTTAGAAGCAATTGGACAAGAGCTCAAGCAATTTAATGGGCAAAATGTATCCTCTTTTATCCGCCTTTATACTGATAAGATAGTCTTCTTTGGAGTCCCTGAACATGCCTGGAGCCGTTATTTTGCCCGTCTGGCTGTGCATGGTTTCCAGGACCGAATTCATGGTCTTTTCCAAAAAGATGCAGGATGGACTGTGTTCAAGAAGGCTCTTCGAGAAGAATTTTTCCTTGAAGATTCTGGCCTTATGAAAAAGAAAGTCTACACCGAATGGGTCAAAAGGCCCAATAAGGGTCTAACCGCTACTGCTCTTCATCGAGAATTTGAAAGAAAATTTGCCCAACTAGATCCTGATGACCAACAAGGTATGGAAAGTCAAAATATTGAATTATTTTTAAAGGCTGCAGATTCTTCTCTTCAGGAGAAATTAACTGACCGACTTGAAGACCCTGACTCTGAGTCGGGATTGAAGACTGCTTGGAGTGATGTCACTGAAGCAGTTAATATGATTGCTCGAAGAGAGCAATTGCGCCTAAGATGGGGATCAACCCCTATAACAACTGAATCTATGAAGGAGCCTATTCCACTTTCTCGACCTCCTGCTTCTATGGCCGAGCAACCAAGAAATTCTGATGTTCCTTCTCCAAAGAAGGATGTCATGGATGAGCTAATTAAAAGCATGCGGGATATCCATCTTAATTTAACGGAAATTAATTCTAAAGTAGAAAGGCTTGATGTAAAAGTAGAAGAAAGGGGTCGGTCAACTGCCCAAAGGCCTGCACAAGAAGGCTTCAAAAGACGCTGCATTTGGTGTGATAGCCTTCAGCATGACAAGAGGGAGTGCCGTGCATTTCGTGAAGCTGAAGCACAAAAATTAGTCTTTTGGAAGGATGGTAAAATCCATGCAACCGAAACCGGGCTTCCTCTTGAGCCAAACTTCGGCAACTGTGGCATGAAGAAAAGATTGGAGGATATGGTAACAAGAACGGCCTATGCAGTTGTTGATACTGCAACTTATGGGCTGCAAATTGAGCCAACTAATGAAATTGTTAAAGCATGTAAAACTAATGCAAAATATAAAGTGTGGACGCAGGCCTTGGAACGCATGGAGCAAGGCAAGGCAACTAAAGATGATTTAACCACTGCCAGTCAATGTATTTGAGGGAGAACTGGTTGGTCCGAGCCTGTAGATTCATTTTGAGCTTTTGCTCGGTTAGCTGAAATTAATAATCAAGAAGCCATGATAGAAGAAAAGAGAAGAAGATGTTGCCGGTCCTTCTTCTTTAGGACCGACTAAACGCATAACAAGAAGTAAACCAAACCAACAAAAGGCTGCTGAAAATCTGCCGCCACCATAATTTGACATGGGAGATGCCCCTCAAGAAAAGAAGACAGAAGGAAAAAGAAAAAGCAAACATCTGAGTTACAAGTTGCAGTCTGACATAGAGACCGCAACGGATCTTAAACGGATCCTAGAAGAAAGGATTCTTGGAAGTAGAATTGAATTTACATTAGGTGAAATTCTCGGTATTGCAAAACGAGGATTTCATGATGTAATAATTGATGTAATTAAATGAAAAAGACAGTATGTTGGTGAGAAAACTGAAGAATCTGTACATGCTTTTTTGCAAGCACTTCATGTGTATTTGCAGGATGAAGAGAAGCTGAAAACTCAAGGGATTCGATTGGAGGCAATCAAAGAATTGATTGCAGCCATAGAAGCCAAAGATGAAGTCATTTATGAAGTAGAAGCTGAAGAAGCCATAATGGTGGGGACTTCTCAATCTAAAGTGCAGCCCATGTGTAAGAAAGAGACTCTTCTTCACAACATGCAAGAAGAAAGTGAAGCTCACTTTATTCCTAGTAGTCACTATTCCCGTACCCATTGGGCAAGGGTGACTATTGAAACTGTTGTTAAAATCGATGAAAAAGAAACTCCATGCATTGCCTTTATAGACCATGGCCCGGAAATTAATGTTATGTCAAGAAGTCTCTATGAGAATGGTGGATGGCCCATTGATGTGGACCAAGGATGGCGCATGAAGGCACCCATAACTCTTCTGACGATCTTTATGCAGCATGTCCTTATATACAAGTTACTATTGGTAATGTAAAAGATGAATTTCATTTCTTTGTTCAAGATTCCTGCAGTTATCCTATCATTCTTGGACAACCATTTATCTCGTTTAGAGACAAAGGCTCTTGATGATGGTTCATCATATGCTCGGATAAGAAGCAACGATAATGATAAAGCTATTCAATTCCTAACTGTCTGTGTTAATCACCACCGGAATAGGGATCGATTGAGAGATCATCCTGTTCCTCCTAATGCCCGAGAATTTAAGGGTTTTTGGGTAGCACTGCTATAAGTGGAGGCTATGGCAATGCATCATGTCACAAAAAATTGCCTCCACATATAAAGGAGGCAAGGCCAAAAGCTGATTTGCAAGTTTTTTCAGCCAATGGAGTGGGCTGTTATAAATAGTTTTCAGCCATGAACAGGGTTGAAAGAAAGTATTTGAGTCATATGGAGCAAGAGCTGAAGCAAATTGATGTTTTACCTAAAGATGAAGAAATTTCAGGACTATTTTATGGGCTGAATTATAATGATACAATGGCTGAAATCTATACAGCCGTTCATGCAGAAAATCAAGCTAAAAATCAGTCCATACAGGTATGTACATTGGATATGTATGACATAATTCAAGAATTTGCAGATTATGAAGCTTTTGGACAGCCAAACAAGGATGAAGTAAGAGTAGAAACAAAGTATAAAACAATTTATAAGAAGGTCAAGCCAGTAGCTACTCCTCTACCGCCTGAAAGCGAAGGATTGGCAGAAAGGGTATCCAAACAACCAAGCCTTCGTGATCCTAAAGATATTGGTCACCAATTTACAACAGAAAGTCTACAAAAGCTGAAAATTGGTGAAGACTCTTTCCTCTTGCAGGCTGAAAGAAAATCTTCATGTAGATGTTAAAGAACCATGGTAAAGCCTTTTCATTTCAGCCACATGAAATTGGCTGTGTGGATCCAAGCATTGTGGCACCAATGGTAATTTTTACGGTCCCACATGTTCCTTGGAATCTTAAACCAATTCTGGTTCCAAGGGCTCATTTGCCTAAGTTATTGGAACTTTTAAATAAAAAGATAAAAATGCGAATATTGGACCCATCTTTAGCTCCATATTCCAACCAATGGTTTACCGTACCTAAGAAGAATGGATCTTTACGATTCATTCAAGATTTACAACCCGTCAATAAAGTCACTATTAGAAATGTTGGATCAGGACCAATTGTGGATGAGTTTGCTGAAGCTTTTGCAGGTAGGGAAATCTATTCCATGGGATACTTATATTTAGGCTACGACCAATTTCAGCTTGCTTTGGAAAGCCGTGACATTACCACAATGAAGACGCCTCTTGGCCTAGTCCGCATGTGTACTCTACCTCATGGGGCTACGAATTTAGTAGCTCACATGATGAATGCTATGCATAAAGTATTGAGGGATTATATTCCTCAATTGACTCTTCCTTTTCTTGATGATGTTCCAATCAAAGGATGTGAAATTCATGAGAAAAATGAAGAACTCAATGAACTTGGATGTCGAAAGTTTGTCTCTGTTCATATTAATGATTGTGCTCAAATCTTATCTAAATTAGAAGAAGTCCATCTTACTCTTTCAGGAGCTAAATCTATTTTTGGAGTCGAAGAAGTCCTTGTGATCGGACATATGTGTGGTCCATATGGCCGAAAGCCTTCTCCATCCAAAATAGATGCTATCGGCAAAATGCAGGAAGAATGTACAAATGTTTCAGAGGTGAGAAGATTTCTTGGTGCATGTGTCTTCTACCTTATTTGGATACCACATTTTGCCCATGTTGCTAAAAGTCTTTATCAGCTTCTAAGAAAGGGCCAAAGGTTTCTATGGGAAAAAGAACACACTCAGGATATTCGGAAACTCAAGAAAATACTGAGTTCAGCCCCCACTTTAAAGAGGGCTAACTACTCTAATGGACAACCCATTATACTCACAATGGACACAAGTCCTATTGGAATAGGATAGGCAGTTGGTCAAGAGGACCTTGAAGGCAACAGATATGTAATCCGCTTTGGAGCAAAGGTTCTTAATGAACGACAAAGAAGGTATGCTCAAATTAAAAGAGAACTTTGGGGAGTAGTAACTGCATTAAAATGTGACAGGGAGTACTTCATGGGCACACATGTTATAGTTGAGACAGATTGCCTTCCACTCTTGGGCATGATCGCCAACTGTTCCACTCCTGATATAGCCATGCTAAGATGGATAGCCTATATTAAATCCCTAAATCCTGATTTGAAACATATTGCAGGTAGAGATAATCCAATTTGCTGACATGCTTTCACGTGCCATATATATGGATAAAGAAGAAATGATGGATGAAGAAGAATCAGAGTTTATAAATGATGCTGTTAATGTAGGTACAAATCTGAAAACAGCAAGTATAGCTGAATCTAATATTGATTCAGCAGTTAAAAATGCAGGTACAACAAAAATTACAGCAAGTACAACAGGTTCAGCTACAAAAACAAATTTTATATCAGCAACAAGGAAGGATGAAACAACCAAAGAAGGACAATGGACAGCTAGTAAACAGCATATTCAATGTTTTGTTATGGTTGATTTACACTTTAAAGAAGAATATTATGCAAATGATTGGCTAAAAATTGGCCAATTTTTTAGCACTATGACAAAGAAGGAAGATTGGACTAATGAAGAGTTCAAGAGAATTAAGACAAAAGCTTATAATTTTTTTCTTAAAGATGGTTACCTTTGGAGGCATGTGAAAAAGAAAGGAAGGGCGCCTGTTCGTGTCTTAGGAAATAAAAAGACACAAAGATAGGTCATGCAAGAATTCCATGAAAGCCTATTGGCTGGTCATAGAGGCATATGGGGCATTTTTGCCAAAATAAAAGAGAAATTTTGGTGGCAAAACATGTATAAAGATATTGAGCATTTTGTTGAGTCTTGTCATGTTTGTCAAATTTATTCTATGGTAAAGCATAGAGATGGGCTTCAGCCTATCTATCCTTTATCCATTCACTATAGATGGGTTATTGATTTAGTAACCATGCCTACAGGAATTTGGAACATGAGATACCTAGTACTTGCTAGAGAAGATCTCACAAATCAAGTGGAAGGAAAGGCCTTGACAACAAAGTCCAACCATGCTATTTGTAGATTTTTACTTGAAGAAGTATTTTGCAGGTATGGATGTGTAGCTAAAGTAACTGCTGATAGAGGGGAATTGGATGCCGATGAGGCTCGCCATTTCTTTGCTCAATTGGGAATTAAGCTATCTCTTACTTCAGCCTACAACCCTGAAGGCAATGGTAAGAGTGAAAGAGGTCATCAACCAATTCTTAAAGCTTTAGCAAAATCATGAAAAGGAAAGTTGAGGGAATGGCCTAAAATGCTACCATTCGCATTATGGGCTGATAGAACTACCCATAGTGTAGTGACAGGATATATGCCAGCTGAACTTATATATGGACAGCCACTTGTATGCCTATTGAGGAATCCATTGTCACATGGAGTATCTTGCCTTGGGATGAAGGCATGAATAGAGAAGAATTGCTGTCTTTACGCATAAGGCAACTTGAAAGAGGGCCAGAAGATGTGAAAACAGCCATTGAAAGGCTAAAAACAACAAGATTAAAGAATAAGAAGAGGTTTGACAAGCATCATCAACTCCGTCCAAGAGCTATTCAAGAGAATGATTGGGTTCTTGTCTGTGATAGCAACATGGACAATCAATATAGTGCTCATAGGAAGTTAGCCAAGCGATGGTTTGGACCATATGTTGTCAAAGTAGTACATAATAATGCTACTTACTCCTTGGCTGAATTGGATGGGATCATGATTAAGATTCCTATAGCTGGGAAACGAATCAAACTCTTCAAATGAAGAGAATCTTCAACTTATGAACTTGATGACTTAGATATGAGCCCTCTACTTGAAGACATGCAGGAAGAAAAAGACTTAGAGAATGAAGATGCAGAAGAAGATCCTCCTTGACCTGAAATCTTATCCAATGGCACATGCCAGAGGATGTGCAGGTTAGGAGGGGGTGAATGTCAAAGAGTTTACTGTTCATAATATAAATTATGGGATTCTTATGAGCTTCACTAGAAGTTATATGAGGAATTTGCATACAAAATTCAGACATTGTTATCCAATAACCAACCTAGTTACACAAGTTCTTTTGCATTCAGCATATAATTTTCAGTTATACCATGTATATTTATGAAAAATAAGTTTATGGGAACCTACAACATGGTCAACTGGAAGTAATTGACAGTCTACAGGATAAATCACATTGATTCAGTGCAAAAATATGGTCAGAACCCAAGAAAAATGCCAAAAGTTGCCAAAAGTCCACTAGGTCCACATGGGACCTGAAGTAATAGACTTAAGTGACCAGAAAGTGACCTCGGTAGGTCAAAAAGTGACCAGGGGCTGAGCAGGGAGCAGCCCGCATTTTTCAGCCCAAAATGCGGGCTGCACAGTTTGAAGCAAACTCGAGAGAGCTGGAGCTATGGTGCATGATTGGGAGCATGCAAACTGAAGATCAACCGGCCCAAATATTGAAGATGTAAACAAGGTGAGAGCTCCACTTCTCTGCCCATTTGGTCTGACGAAAATGCATGCTGAAACAGTCTATAAAAGAGAGAAATCTGAGAGAAAAGTATTCAGCCTGCTCTTATGCACGACTTCTCTCATTTTGTCTACCTTATTCTTAGTCCAATGAAGCCCGACTTATACCCAAATACTTGAGTGACTTTGGGGCAAGAAAAGGGTGAGGATTTTGAAGGTATATGGGCTGTTATGGGCTGAAATAACCAGTCATAAATAGGGTAGCCCACTGTTATGGTCCATTTTTATGAGCAAACATGAGATTTATGGGGTTGTAATGGAAGGAAATGTCCCCTTTTCATTAGGACTTTGATCATTAATGATTGGAAGTGCTTCTTCTTGAATTTATGCACTCATTTTGAGCTTGATTACGGGCTGGAATTTTCTGTTTTGAAATAGGGCTGAAGCTAAATTATGCTTCTTCAATTCATGTCATGTATCTTTGGCCCAAATCTTGAATGCATTTGAATCTATCAACAAGATACTTGTTCCAAAGGGTTGAAATCCATCTATGTACTTGAAATAAATGCCATTAGATCTTGCATTTGATATTCATAACTGAATTGAGAATCTGAAAATATCCTTTATGATATGATGTATGTATCCAGAGGCATTTGATGTAATCAAGATAGACTTATTTCTTCGGTTCATGTATGCTAAGTACATAGTGAAAAAACTTGAACTCTTCTTCCGTACCTAAATCATTTCTAAATCCCGGATCTTATTAAACCCCAATCTATTTCCCCTTCTTGAACCTTGAATCCTAAACTCCTCTTCTGCACTAAAGCCTCGGTGGTAGACCTTCAACCCTTAACGCAAAGACAACGTTGCACTTGGTTCAAGGAGAATGGGAAACGAGAGGGATGCAAGGCTCGACCTCTCTGCCATAAGGCATAGTCCCATTCCGTTCCCCTAAAACAGCGTAAAATGGGATTATTATAACTTAGATTCTAGGTTAGTGCCCTTGTTATCGTGTTCTTTGAACGATCTTCTTGTTGTCCATCATGATTGAGAAAAATTCTCGGCTAACTGGGACCACCCATCGGTAGGACGGACCCATGGTCACATCCACCGCACTTTCCTCAAGTTGTTTTAGTTAATTAATTACCATAATATCACATAACCAGCCTCTGTCTTCTTTGTGAATAGGCTATGATCAGCCTTGCTCATAGTAAAACCAAGTTTCTGTAAGCATGCACTTACCTTAGCATTCCAAGCTCTAGGTGCTTGCTTCAGCCCATATGATACTTTCTTCAATCTACACACATGTGTAGGAAAATCTAGATGTACATAGCCCTCGGGCTGATCCATGTATACTTTCTCAACCAAATCACCATTGAGAAAATCATTCTTAATATCCATCTCATACATACTCCATCCTCTAGATGCTGCCAAAGCAATCATTGTTCTCAGAGTTGCCATTTTAGCAACAGGGTGACCCTTGGTCAAGGTGAGGCAAGCAGTCAGGGGTAACTGAAGCTACCTCTCCCTTCAGGCCTTCAACTTGAAGCATTAGATATCCATTCATCCTTTAATTCTTTGAGCAAACAAAGCAAACAGTGCTCTCTAAACTGTTACAAGCACAATCATTTCCAGTGGTCGTTATTTTTGTCCAACTGCTAAGGAGAAAATCCTTCTTTCCGAATGCATCCAGCACTTGATCCGGGATCAATTGTGACTTGGCAAGATCCCCAAGGGTTTGTTTGTTAAACCTTATATCCTTGGGTTAGGGCCGTATCCTATTAACCCAACTTAATCAAAACGTTAAGTTCTATTAGTAGTAAAATCCTCGTATCTTGGTCACTTTACCCAAGAAAGGTACTATATCAAGATGCTTATTTATCCTCTTGCAAGACAAACTTGTGTAAGAATCTGCCAATCGCATTCCGAGGAATTTTCCATTCCCTTGTGATCAAATCAAAAGGTCATGCAACTCTGCAACTTGTTGCACGAGTGTCACATCTAATCCATGGGACTATTTTACCCATCGAATGGCATCTTCTAATCATGAAATCATGATTAGATAGGAAACAAGGTTAGGGTGTCTTCACAACAATCCATTCCTGATTGCATTAGGCCGACATCTTCAGTCTTAGGGTTCCAAATTCAAATTGAGTTTCATCCTTTCAGCGAGTGATCCTTAGGGTAAAAACCCTAGAATGTCTCTCGCAAGTACGTCCTATTGTCCTGACATTCCGTGAATGTGGACCATTCTTTAGGGTATAAGAGTTTCAGCTTTGGCAATAAGAGCGATTAGGTTACGACCTTAACGTGCTAAACCCTAGCTAGCTCTTTGGGATATGTTGCATTGAATCAACCCTTCCTAAACGAGTACCTCGCGGTTTTAGGTGTTTAGGTTTAAACCAATTTACTTGTCTATTCTTGAAGATATGAACGATACCATTTTCATAACCACATGATGTATTGCCTATGTATGAGTAGTTTTACAATCCCTAACTTTTTCGACTAAGTTCAAAGTGTAAGTTAAGTTATGACATAATTCCTAGTGATCCTTCTATAATATGCAATCAAGTTTCATGCTACTAAGCTTTAGGGTTTTATATTTGAACCATGCAATCTTTTCTAACAATTACACAGTTGAAACGATATTTATACCAATTGACTAGAGTTATGCAACTCAAGAACCATTTCATGCCTTGCAAATTCCTACAGATTATTAGCAACTTTCTATAACGAATCATTGCGAAGAAGAGATATCTAATAATGCGACATGTGATTTATACTTTCCATGCCTAATTGAAGTGTACAATAATAACTTCGAGAAGATGATCTTTAATTAATCTAAATTTGTTACTGTAATGCATATAACAAATTGCTAAGGATGCATAAACGTCTTATGCTCTCTCATTCGTTCCATTGGAAAAATACAACTGACTGATTCCTTGATTGTAAGCTATTTCCTTTTAATTTATCCAAAGTGTTTCAATTAAAAAAAAGTGCATCCTAATTTCATAAATGATCCATGCACAATCAAAATATTACGATGTTAATAAATTTTAGGAAGAAAAACCTGGACTTCTCGTGAAATGTCCACATGGATGCTAGGAGATGATCCTCTTGCGTTTGCGCCTTGTGCCTTCTTAGGAGCCATCGCGAATTTGACCTTCTCACCCTGGTCATAGACTTATGATCTTGGCTTGTCTCCTTCAAACGCGAAACTCCCTTTGTGACTGCTTGCACAGTCTTTCAGAATCGGCTTTAGAAGGCTTTATAGGTTTTCTCTCAATTTTCGAAAATGCAAGGTGAAAGGATGCTTCAGGCCTTGGTTTGTAAAAACCACTTTGTAAGGGTAAAGGGAAAAGAGTCCATGGAAAGGGGGTTTAAAACCTAGCTAATGGAATGAAAAGGGGGAAAAAAGGGCTTACTTCTGGGGGGGTTATATATAAAGAAAAACACAAGGAAAGGGCCTTATGAAAGCCTCATAGAAAGGGGGCTTTAAAGTCTTTTAAGGAATTTTGTGGGGGGAAATAAAAAGGGGTATAAAATAAGATTGGAAAGGCTCTAATCCCGGGGGGTTTTTGGGGTGATAAAAACCTACCTCAGAGGCATCAGGAAAGGGGTTTGAAGGTGGCAAGGACTTATATATCACCGCCTTTGAGGGGTTAAATCCCAGGGGGTGGAAACAGGGTAAAAAAACCTTCAAGAGGAAGGCTTAAAAGAAACCCACAAGAAGGGGGGCTTAGATCCTCCCCTTAGAAGCTTCTGAGAAGCTTCTGTGGGCTCAAAAAGCCATGTGGAGGGAAGAGAATGACTTAACGCTAGCGGATGGCGATTCCCAAGTGGCAGATGGCGCTTCCTGGGCGGCCGATGTTGGCAACTGATGGTAGTGCATTCTAAACGACTCCTGCAATGGCAGCATCCTAGCTCTCCCAGCTTACTCCCTCAGCATGACGGCTCTTCTCAGCATCCCGTCCTATCTCACAGCCTTCCCTCCTCTTTTACGACTACCACATGCCCTGGTTTTATAGCCATGAGGGAGAGGTACCTCCCTTCCTCCACGCGGCCATTTGCATGGCCTTCTCCCTTCTGCAAGCTCTAGCCAGGGGCTTAATCAACCTTGCTATTCCCCTCTCCTTCAGCATGACAGTCGACTGGGGGAGAGAGGGATAATTTAAAAAAAATTGCCATTATCCCCATAAATTTTCATTTTGGCCTCCTAAGAGGATGTTCTTATAAAGAATGTGGTTTTTTTGGAATCAGATTTATTACATTCTCTCCCCCTTAGAGGAATCTCGAGATAAACTGGGGATATTGATGGTTGAGAGTGCTTTCATCTATCCAAGTGGTATCCTCCTCGGGGTAACCTTTCCACTGGACGAGGCATTCTCTCAAGGTTCTGGATCTCAGTTGTCTCTCCCTAACATCTAAGATCCTGTCAAGCCTTAGTTCAAGGACTCCTTGACTAGGCATTACAACTTGTTGGTCATCAAGTACATGGCTAGGATTTGGTACATACTTCTTTAATAGGCTGATATGGAATACATTATGAACCTTTAGGTTCTAAGGGAGTTGCAATCTATAAGCATTAGGTTCTAGGCACTTGAGGATCTTGTATGGTCCACAATACCTCAGACTTAGCTTCTTGCAATCTCCTAAGGATAGGGAACTCTTCTTTGGGTGTACGCGAATGAAGACCATGTCTTCTTCCTTGAAGATTCTCTCTTGATGCTTCAAATCTGCGTATGCCTTCTGTCTATCCTTGGCAGCTTGGATTTCCTGTCTTATTGTCTTTATTTGGTCATCCATCTCTTCCAACATCTACCTTGAAGCTTCAACACTCAAGGTTGGATCTGAGAAGTTTAGGGGACTTTGACAGTCATGACCATACAATGCTTGGAAAGGGGTCATCTGAATGCTTTGTTGGTAAGAAGCATTGTAGGCAAATTCAACCAAAGGCAAGTATTGAATCCACCTTTTTGGCTCACGACAGTAGTGTGCCCTAAGCATATCCTCGATAACTTGATTGACTCACTCCGTTTGACCATTAGTTTGGGGATGGTAAGCTGTGCTAAAACAGAGTTGAGTCCCAATGGCTTCAAAGATAGCTCTCCAGAAGTGTCATGTGAAGAGAGAATCACGATCACTAATGATTCTTCTGGGTAGCCCATGTAGCTTGAATATCTCCTTGATAAACAACCTTGCAATGTCTGAGGCTTTATAATTTGCCTTTACTAGAATAAGGTGTGCAACCTTAGTAAGCATGTCAACCACAACCATGATGGAGTTGTATCCTCCCTGAAATTGGGGTAGGCCAACAACTAAGTCCATATTGATGAATTTCCATTTCATTTGGGGAATGTCAAGTGGTTGTAACTTTCCTGGCATTTTGACATGTTCGGCTTTGATACATTGACAAGACAAACACTCAGTGACGTATTTGAGAATGTTACCTTTAAGCCTCTCCCAATAGTAGCTCTTCCTTATTGCATTGAGGGTCTTGGCATAGCCAGAATGTCCTGAGAAAGGGGAATCATGAGCTTCCCACAATATCTTCTACTTAAGTGACTAGCTTGCCGGTATACACAACCTCATTCTATAGTAGACAAGTCCACTATTGATAGAGAATTCATGATACTTAGTCTATAGCTTTGATCCTGGTCCTTGATAGGGACCTGCCTTAGCACCTTTTGATAGGCTGGATCATGGCATGCTTCTTCTCTAGCTAGCTCAAGTATTGGATTGTTTGGCATGGATACCTTTGTAGCTAGAGATCTAGGTGTTGATGGATTTTGCAAGATTAGTGAATTAAGGAATGCCTTGCGACTGAGTGCATCGGCAACTATGTTCTCCTTTCCTGTTTGGTACTTGATTTCAAAGTCATACTCCTCCAGTACTTCAATCCACCGACGTTGTCTCATGTTGAGCTCGTTCTGGGTAAAGATCCACTTGAGACTTTTATGATCAGTTACTAGTGTAAACTTGTTACCCAACAAGTAGTGTTTCCAAAGCTTTAAAGCATGGATGACAGCTAATAATTCTAGATCAGCGGAAGCATAATTCTTCTCATGACTCTTCAGTTTCCTTGAAGATTATGCTACAGGATGACCTTCCCGCATGAGCACACATCCTAAGGCAAGCGTGGTAGCATCATTTACTACCTCGAACTCCTTACTGACGTCTGGAACTTTTAGGATAGGTGCTAATACCAAACTTTTCTTCAATCCCTCAAAGCTGGTTTGTTCGAGAGTTGACCATGCAATGGATGTTTGCTTCTTTAGTAGATCCATTAAAGGTGCTGCAATCAAGGCATAATTTTTTATGAAGACCCTATACCATCCTATCAATCCAAGAAAACTACGTATTTCTTTGATAGTTGTTGGTATTGGCCAATCTAGCACATCTCTGACCTTGGATGGGTCTACTTAGATTCCTTCCACTGATATGATGAATCACAGATATTCAATCTGACATTTGAAGAATGCACACTTCTTCATCTTAGCATACATCTTATGTGCCCTCATTGTCTCAAGGACAATTCAAAGTTGGGGTTCATGATCTTCTTCCTATTTAGAATAGACTAAAGTGTTGTCCAATAAGACAACCATGAAGTCATCAAGATATGGCCTAAAGATATCCTTCATTAACATGTTCAAGGTGGCAGGCGCATTCGTAAGCCCGAATGACATAACTAAAAACTCAAAGTGCCCATATCTTGTGTTGAAGGCCATCTTTGGGATATCTTCTTCCTTGATTCTTATCTGATAGTAACCAGACATGAGATCAATCTTGGAGAAGATATTCACACCCTAAAGATGATCAAGAAGCTCATCTATTCTAGGAATAGGGTACTTGTTCTTGACAGTTGATTGATTCGACCCTATGTAATCAATACACAGTCGAAGCGTTCCATCTTTCTTTTTTAGGAACAGTACTGGAGCTCCCCATGGTGAACTGCTAGGACAGATGTAGCCCTAATCTAACAGTTGTTTGAGTTGTTCCTTCAGCTCAATTGCTTCCGAGATGGACATTCTATAAGGTCTCTTTCCAATTGGCACTGCTCTTGGCACTAGCTTGATCTCATGATCCACTTCTCTTTGAGGCAGGAGTTCTGTCAACTCTTCAGGAAATCATCCGTGTATTCCTTTTGCCATAAAGGTCCTTCACTAGACTCCTACTTCTCATCTAACTTATTGAGCTTAATCAAGTCAATAGGTAGTCCTTTTCTGACTCCCTTTACAATCTGAAATGCCTTGGCCAATTGAATTTTTGGCACTCTAGCCTCACCTTGAGTTGTGACTAAGTACCCTTCAGAGTTCGGAAAGGAAACTTGGCCCTTTCCATAATGGATGTGGGCGTCATTAGGTTTAAGCCAATCCATTCCGAGTAGACACTCATGGATACCTAGGCTCATTACTCTAAAATTGACCGAAGTCGCCTTTCCTCCCAGAAAGAATTTCACCTTAGCAGTTTGCCTGGTACAAGTAACCTCACGACCATTTGCCAATTCCACAAGCAAGATAGGTGCTTCTACTATGGCTATTCCTAATCTTTTTGCACAAGCTAGTGAGATAAAGGAAAGTGTACTGTCGCAATCAATCAAGGTCTTGAAACCTTTACCTTAATAGTCCAACGATGTCTGAATCACCGAGAATTGGCGATTCGGCCCTTTCTTGTGAAGAGCGGCATCAACTGTCGCCCTTTCAACTTTGCTTCCACGGTCGGATCTTCTTCTTCTTCACACATTTCCTTGTTGGAAACACAGGCGGTTCTTCCTGTGCCTCGGGTAGCGGCTCCCTGTCCATGGCCAGTTTCTTGGAACGGTGCTTGGTGATGTCCTCCTCCAAGCTTGGGACATTACCTCTTCAAATGTCCTGGCTCGTTGCAGTGGAAACAATGGAAGTTTCGGCCATTTCTTTGGGTAGAGACAAAGCTGTTGGCATTATTAGTCCTTGCTTTCTTTCTCTGTCTCCGAATCTGACATTAAACTCTCTTCATTTGAGACCAAGTTTTATTACCTCTTGGTCTAGCCCGTACCTCCTGAATTATAGACGCAGCTCGAATGAGTGCATCCTGTAGATGTGATGGGTGCATAGATTCGAGATGGGTATTCACTGGTGGATTTAAACCATCACAAAATTTTGACACCTACTGTGTTATGTCCATTTGTGGCGCATACTTAAGAAGTGAGACGAATTTGTAGTAGTATGCGTCAAGAGTGAGTCCCAGCTGTTTTAGCTCGTAGAGCTCATTCATTTTCTACGTGTGATATGCAGGTAGTAAGTATCTTCCTTGCACGGCTTTCTTCAACTTCTCCCAAGTAACGGATCCTTCCGCGATCCCTTGATCTTTGCACCATTACTTCCACCAAAGCCTAGCTTCGCTGGTGAGCTTCAACTTGGAGAGCATAGCTTGATTGGCGGGTGTAGTACCGACTACTTCAAAGTAATCCTCCATAGATTCAATCCAAATTTCAGCATTTGCTTGAACTGCCAGACCTGCCTCTCCCATCAAATTCGGGTGGCTTAATCTGATTGAGAAGAAACTTCTTCTCCTGGATTACAACAGTACTTGATGTAGGAGGCAAACACGGAATCTGTACCTGGGGTTGTGCCTGGATAAGGGTTTCTTAACGTTATTACTCGTTAATCGTTATGTTTTATATTTCATACCCAATTCAACTATCAACCAAGAATCCTAGCCACTTAACTATTTATCAATTCTCATTGACAAAACAGACATTGATAAAAACAAGTCTTATTGCATTCATATGGGCATAGCCCTTTTGGAGTACAACATTTCTTGCGATGATAAGCCAACTGTTTACTTTTAGTTTGGGGAGAATAATGTTGTATTACATTTATGTATGGGAACTGGAT
Organism: Lygodium microphyllum; assembly: GCF_053477565.2. Taxonomy (NCBI): domain Eukaryota; kingdom Viridiplantae; phylum Streptophyta; class Polypodiopsida; order Schizaeales; family Lygodiaceae; genus Lygodium; species Lygodium microphyllum. The sequence continues at coordinate 5,991,793 of NC_141156.1, forward strand.
AATAATATGGTTTTGAGTCATGGATCTTCAGGAATCGGTAAGTCATTGGAAGATCAGGGTATCCTTTCCATTGGAACCCATTCTTCTCATAGCGCCCCAACACCTTGATTCTGCAACGAGGATTACACGGGTCACCTCCTCATATACATATGACTTCAGTTCAACCTTCTGACCTCGAATATGTAAAGTTGAGTTTATGTGAGCCTCCACAAAAATGAACAGCTTCACGGTCGTCAGGTCTTCCAACTACTTGATTCTCTTTAGGTTGGTCTGAAGGTATGCAAATTCGTGGGCAGTTATATAGTAGATTCATGAGGCACCCGTCCATCTTCGTTCCATGTACAAAGGCGATTGATTATAGATACCCTCTAGGATGTTCATCATCTCAACCCTTTGTCGAGAATCCGGGGAATGCATCGTAGTCATAAACATGACTCGAAACACTAAGAACCTGTTCCATGCCTCATAATTTTGCAAGACAGCATCGAAAGTAAGGAAATGTTCAGAACACAATATTTTTTTACTTATTTTTATTAAGATTTCTTAAAAACAAATCCTTCGTTGGTTCGCTTTGATACCAACTATAACGTGTCCGCTGATAATCTTCAGGACACGTCTTAGCAGTCAATCAGAAAGGATGTCTAGAAAGCTCTGCCTGGGTACTCCCATGGAATGTCACAGGGTTTGCGATCTAAGACTTTGCGTGTTCGCCAAGTAGCAGAATTATTCTGGCCATTCCTACTCAAGACCGACCTAAATCAAGGTTTTTCCCTAATGTTCATTTCCTAAACGACAACTAGTGTCGAACCCTAAGCGAACTAATTTACGCAGAAATGCTAGGTCCGAAGCCGATTCACACTGCACTTGGTTCAAGGAGAATGGGAAACAAGAGGGATGCAAGGCTCGACCTCTCTGCCATAAGACATAGTCCCATTCCATTCCCCTAAAATAGCGTAAAATGGGATTATTATAACTTAGATTCTAGGTCAGCGCCCTTGTTGTTCATGTTCTTTGAACGATCTTCTTGCTGTTCATCATGATTGAGAAAAGTTCTCGGCCAACCGGGACCACCCATCCGTAGTACAGACCCATGGTCACATCTATCGTACTTCCTCAAGTTGTTTTAGTTATTTAATTACCTACCACATTTAGTTGGACATGCATCAATCATCTTCCTTAATTAGCCCGTTAGGCTCTGGTTCCTTCACGTAATCATAGCACTTGACATAAAAAAGCAATGTCAAACAAGTTTCTTTTCACAGCTTATCATATTTATCTTTGAAATACATTTATAAAGTCCAGCCCGTAGGCTTATCCATAATCCGCCTAAAGGCTATCCAACAATCTAGAGGGATTACTAATCCAAGATTCTGCCCGTAGACTAGTATGTGGGCCTCGAACTGCAATCCTGAGTCACGTTGGCCTCTTGTGCAAGGCCCGGAGGGTGAGGGATTTATGGCCAGAGCCCCCTCTAGCACCCAAGCATCCTCCTGCTCCAAGTAGCGCTCAACGGAGAGACCTCTCACGGCAGGTTCAGTCCACCTTCTCGGCGCGGTTAACAACCCCCTTGGTTAGGGTAAAACAAGCAGTCCATAGTAACTAAAGCTGCCTCTCCCTTTAGACCTTCAACCTGAAGCATTGGATACCCATTCATCTTTTAATTCTTTGAGCAAACAAAGTAAACATCACTCTCTAAACTATTACAAGCACAATCATTTCCAGTGGTCGTTATTTTTGGCCAACTACTAAGGAGCGAATCCTTCTTTTCGAATGCATCTCCAAGCACTTAATCCAGGATCAATTGCAACTTGGCAAGATCCCCAAGGGTTTATTTGTCAAACCTTATATCCTTGGGTTAGGGCCATACCCTATTAACCCAACTTAATCAAAACCTTAGGTTCTATTAGCACTAAATATGTTATTCCAATTTACTGATTGGTCTTTTGCTTCCAAGAAAATATCTAATCCTCGTATCTTGGTCACTTTACCCAAGAAAGGTACTATATCAGGACACTTATTTATCCTCTTGCAAGATAAACTTGCGTAAGAATCTGCCAATCTCATTCCAATGAATTTTCCATTCCCTTGTGATCAAATCACAAGGTCATGCGACTCTGTAACTTGTTGCACGAGTGTCGCATCTAATCCATGGGAATATTTTACCCAGTGAATGGCGTCTTCTAATCATGAAATCATGATTAGATAGGAAACAAGGTTAGGGTGTCTTCATAACAATCCATTCTTGATTACATTAGGCCGACATTGTCAGTCTTAGGGTTCCAAATTCAAATCGAGTTTCATCCTTTTAGCGAGCGATCCTTAGGGTAAAAACCCTAGATCGTCTCTCACAAGTACGTCCTATTGTCCCAAAATTCCATGAATGTGGACAAGTCTTTAGGGTATAAGAGTTTAAGCTTTTGCAATAAGAGCAATTAGGTTACAACATTAACGTGTAAACCCTAGTTAGCTCTTTGGGATATGTTGCATTGAATCAACCCTTCCTAAACGAGTACCTCACGATATTAGGTGTTTAGGTTTAAACCAATTTACTTGTCTATTCTTGAAGATATTTATGATACCATTTTCGTAAAACCACATGATGTATTGCCTATGTATGAGTAGTTTTACAATCCCTAACATTTCTGACTAAATTCAAAGCGTAAGTTAAGTTATGGCATAATTCCTGGTGATCCTTCTATAACATGAAATCAAGTTTCATGCTACTAAGCTTTAGGGTTTTATGTTTGAACCATGCAGCCTTTTCTAACAGTTACACAGTTGAAACAATATTTATAACAATTGACTAGAGTTATGCAGCTCAAGAACCATTTCATGCCTTGCAAATTCCTACGGATTATTAGCAACTTTCTATAACGAATCATTGCGAAGAAGAGATGTCTAATAATGCGACATGCAATTTATACTTTTCATGCCTAATCAAAGTGTACAATAATAACTTCGAGAAGGTGATCTTTAATTAATCTAAATTCGTTACTGTAATGCATATAACAAATTGCTAAGGATGCATAGACGTCTTATGCCCTTTCATTCGTTCCATTGGAAAAATACAAATGACCAATTCCTTGATCGTAAGCTATTTCCTTTTAATTTATCCAAAGTGTTTTAATCGAAAAAAAGTGAATCCTAATTTCATAAATGATCCATGCACAATCAAAATATTACGACGTTAATCAATTTTAGGAGGAAAAACTTGGACTTGTGGTGAAATGTCCACATGGCTGCTAGGAGATGATCCTCCTGTGTTTGTGCCTTGTGCCTTCTTAGGAGCCATCAGGACTTTGACCTTCTCCCCTTGGTCGCGGACTTATGATCTTGGCTCATCTCCTTCGAACGAAAAACTCCCTTTGTGACCGCTCGCACTGTCTTTTGGAATCGGCTTTAGAAGGCTTTATAGGTTTTCTCTCAATTTCCAAAAATGCAAGGTGAAAGGATGCTTCAGGCCCTGGTTTGTAAAATTCGCTTTGTAAGGGTGAAGGGAAAAGGGTCCACGAAAAGGGGGTTTAAAATCCGGCTAATGGAATGAAAAGGGGAAAAAAGGGGCTTACTTCTAGGGGGGGTTATATATAAAGAAAAACACAAGGAAAGGGCCTTATGAAAGCCTCATAGAAAGGGTTCTTTAAAGTCTTTTAAGGAATTTTGTGGGGGGGAAAAAAGGGGGTATAAAATAAGATTGGAAAGGCTTTAATCCTGGGGGGTTTTTGGGGTTATAAAAACCTACCTTAGAGGCAATAGGAAAGGGGTTTAAAGGTGGCAAGCACTTATATATCAGCACCTGTGAGGGATTAAATCCCAGGGGGTGGAAAAGGGGTAAAAGAAACCTTCAAGAGGAAGGCTTAAAAGAAACTTACAGGAAGGGCGGCTTAGATCCTCCCCTTAGAAGCTTCTCAAGAAGCTTCTGAGGCTCAAAAAGCCACGTTGTCAAAGAGATCGTGCAAGAGCTGCAGAACACGGGGTTCAAGATACAGCAAGGTAAGAGGCTAACAAGAAGATCTCAATAACTCAATTTTTGATGCCAAGATCATTATATTGCTTGTCAAGTTCATTATATAAGGGCTTGTCAAGTTCATTATAAAAGGGGAGTCAAAATAAATAACAAAGCTTGACAATCTGTCCACTGTTTTTCAACAAGTATAAGAACTTGGTTTCACATAAAAGCTCAATGGCTATGAGAGTAAAATAGCCCCTCAGTACAGAAATGGGATCTTCTTCAGAATAGGCATAGCGGCAATGCATGCAGCCCACCAACAAATACTGTAGGAAACTGCTTTCACGTTGATCTTTCACAACCACAGGGATTAGTTCATCAATGTGTTTCTCTTTGAGATGGAGAATCCCTAAACAACTCCAGAATTTCCAAATACATCCATGCATTAGACTGCATCACCAAGGGTGTCAAGCTCTGATATTGTTTCATCAAAAGCCTGTTTTGCCATTGTACAAGCTTTCCTGTAAGTTCCTTGAATTTGCAAATACTGAACATTAAGTTTTCAAAGTTGTCTCTTGCATGCTCTTCGGTCAAAGCCCTTCATCTAACTTCACGCTTTCTACCAAACCAATTAGTCGATTCTGCAACAGTCCAGTAGCTCTGTGCTTCACTTCGAGGTCTAAGATTTGCAGGCCAATTTCTCCTCTCTTCCCACTGAGAAACTGCTGGAAGACAATGCACAGTTTGGATTGGAGTTTCTAGATGGAACTCTGCTCGCTGAGCCAGGCTTTGGAGGCCTCGAGCAGGAAGCAAATCAAGAGCAAATGCAGTCTCTGCTGCTAAAAGCATAAGTAGAAAGTGACCGAGCTGGCCATGCAGGAAGAATAATCCTGTACAATCTGGAATGAATCAAAGGTGGAGACGAGTGCATCCACTTTGTATCCGGTGTTGAGCTTGATGCTCGAGAACACAGTCTGGCTCAGTTGTACTGGCATGCCAGCCACTAAGGATGCCAGGAGCCCTACCCGCACATGATAGGAGTGTGCAGTCTGTCAACATGTCACTGGACGCCATACTGCAGAAAAGCAGTCGCGTGGACAGCTCAGGAATGATGGCAATTCAGACATGAGAATGAGAACCAGCTCCGCCTGGTCATCCGATAAAATGTAAAACCTGTGAGAGCAAATGCAGGCCAGCCAGAAATGCGTCTTGAGCTTCATCATACCGTTCCAACAGAATAAGAGCCGTTCCTTTTCTGTAGTAACCTTTGATCCATGTGTCCTGCATGTTAACTACCTTTTCCGCATCTTTTAAAGCCAACTCTGCATAATATGTAGGGTCAAGCGCTAACAAAGCACGCCTCTCTGAAACTGCTACAGGAATATTTCGCAAATGTTTGCTTAACTTGCTGAATGCTGCACTACGATTGCTCAACGTAACCACAGCTCCTGCAGGTTGCAATTTGTAAGCTCTTGAGTACTCATTGATTGCCATGATCCATTACTTGAAGAAGACAAGCATCTTGATGGGGCTAGAGAGGCAGTATTCATGCTAGGAATCGCCAGCGAGGGCAAATTCGAATTCCTCATGATCAGAGTCTCCATGGACAAGATCAACAGAATCAGAGTCGAATCCTCCAAGTATACCATATGCCCGCCCTTGTACTGCTCAGAGATCATAGGCTTCTCGCCAGAGCCAGCAAAGACCTTGAAAGGCCACAATTTGTTGTCGCTCTAGACGGAAGCGTCAGTGTACCATCTGCCAATTAGACGCTTGGCATCGAAGACAGTGTTGGTGGAGTTCATGGCGACCTGGTTCTTGACAACGACGAGAGGATTGACAATGATGGCCGACAAAACAGCAGCACCCCCAGTCGAGATGGCTCGTTCAGCAAAATCTAAAGTCAGAGGGTCAACCTTGTCTGCAGCATTGTTGAGGCTCGGTGGCCTGACATGGGGATTGGGGTCGAAGGATGACCCTTCCGCCACCCTGACAGCCGCAGCGTCTTTAATAGTGCTGAACAGGGGTTAGTACAGAGCGGCAAGGCTCAGAGAGGAGGCCAACTCATCTCTTTCGAACATGGAAGCCCTATAACTTCTCAAATTTGGAAGCTCTGCGATACTTCACCTTGCAATCTGGATACGTAGCTTTGTGCCTTCCGCGAGAGGGAGAAACTGCACGGCTGCTATGCACCGAGAAGAAAAAAACCGGGGGGGGGGGGAAGAAGATAACCAAGACGATGAATCATGGTCTCAATTCGTGTTGAATTGTGGCGCGAGACAGAGGAACCCCGCCAGAGTTGCTGCCACTCTCCCCCAGTTTTCTCCATTCCCTCTCTGCTTTAGAATTGCTCCCCCTCCTTTCGCCACAGAGAGCCCAAAAAGAAGGAACCTCTCCTCCAATTCAAGCGCATGACAATCCGTCTTTTTCCCTCCCTTTTTCCATTCGAATACTCTTTTCCCCAATTAGTCTCCTTTTTCCCTTCCTTTTCTCCTCTATCTTTAGTTTTTCTTTCTCTATTTCACATGTCAGAATTAGGCAAGTGACCTTCCTTTTTACCCCCCCGCTAAGACACAAGTGACCTTCCTTTTTACCCCCCCGCTAAGACACAGCATCATCATCCACTTAATCTTGTAATAAGGCATTCATTTTGGTTCATGTTCTGCATAAAGCTTTCACGGTTTTCGACCCCATACATTCTTGTCAGATAACCAAAAGATCAATTGCTTCTTCTGTTAGCTTGATTCATAACAAGCAATGGATGTATCCATAAGACTTTACAATGTAAAAGCTTTCACATATTACCCTTTGTTCATCTCCTTGTTTCTGACGTAGTGATTTTCCACAACATCTGATGTCTGACATCTCTTTGCAATCAGCATTTCAGTCCTATTGACGGAATTCATCCTCCTCGCAACCTGTTCAGCCACTGTGACGGCCTCTGACAGTTTATATTTGCCTCTGATAGTTTATATACTATCAATCTCTCATGAGGATTTCAGTAAGAAAGGAGCAATGGTGAATGAACCTGTAAGCAAGCTAGAGGGCAGTGCCTTGGCTGTTATTCAAAGCAGCAGGACAAAGATCCTTTGGCATCAGTTTTTCATATTTTTCTAATACACGCACATCATGCATCCAAACAAAATCATGCGCAAGGGAATATATACATTGGATGCGGATTATTAAAATGCATCACACAAACAATGAATCACACGCGGAGATTAACACAAATGCACAACAAAAGAAATGGAGGCGTATACGACTCGGATGCGCAGCAACACGACAACGTGGAGAGAAGGGAATGACTTAACGGCGGCGGATGGCGATTCCCAAGTGGCAGATGGCAATTCCCAGGCGGCCGATGTTGGCAATTGATGGTAGTGTGGCTCTGAATGACTCCTGCAACGACAGCGTCCCAGCTCTCCCAGCTTACTCCCTAAGGCGGTAGATGGCGATTCCCAGGCGGCCGATGTTGGCGACTGATGGCAGTGCGGCTCTAAACGACTCCTGCAATGGCGGCATCCCAGCTCTCCCAGCTTACTCCCTCAGTAGCGTGATGGCTCTTCTCAGTGTCCCGTCCTATCTCATAGCCTTCCCTCCTCTTTTACGACTACCACACACCCTAGTTTTATAGCCGTGAGGGAGAGGTACCTCCCTCCCTCCACGCGGCCATTTGCATGGCCTTCTCCCTTCTGCAAGCTCAAGCCAGGGGCTTAATCAACCTTGCTATTCCCCTCTCCTCTAGCATGAAAGTGGGCTGGGGGAGAGAGGGATAATTTTTAAAAAATTGTCATTATTCCCCATAAATTATCATTTTGGCCTCCTAAGAGGAGGTTCTTATAAAGACTACGGTTTTTTTGGAATCTGATTTATTACATTATCGTCTTCCTATTTCTATCATTGATTAGAAAAGCTCCCATCTAACGGAGACCACCCTACCATTAGAAGAACCTATCAAGGGTCACACCCACTCACTTTCCTTTGATGATAGTATCATCTTTAGTTTTTTAAATACCTACATCACATTTATTGAAACATATAGAACTAGCTTCCTTAATTAGTCCGTTAAATCACAAGTTACTTCGTGTAATTTATTTTATAGATACCATACAATTCAAACAACCCTTGAATTAAAAAAAAAAACTTTAGTATATTAGAATTTTATTACAATTTCCATATTTTTGATCCTTTGAAAGATATATAGAATTCTAGGAGGGTATGTTTTCTACCAAGATTCCTCCCTTCCAACTAGTATTAGGGTTCCAAGATCCCATCCTAGGTAGTGAAGTGTCAGATTCTAGGAGTAATGTGGAATTTACGGTCAAAGCCCCCCTTCGCATCCAAATTTGCTACTTCTCAAGACTATCCCTACGGATATACCTTTCCGCAAAACGGAGCCGGTCTAAGCCTCTCGAAGCGATAATCATGACACCCTTGGAGTAGGGACTCGTAGCTAGCTTGGGGGTAGCCTAGCATGATCTTTCCTTTTATCCTGTTTGTCAATGTTTTCAATCATAGATCTAGATTCTAAAAAACACCATCGTGTAGTTCATAGCTTCACATTGCCAAGGTCGAGCCTTAACCCAATGTAACCTTACATTCTAATGAGGATTATTCTTCCCATAAAGAAGTATTGAGTACAAATCTTTCAACGTTGTTAAGCAAGACACGAATTTCCCGTTTAGGCCTAATTTACCCAACATAAGGGAATTTTCTTTAGTTAGTACTTAGAAAAATATTGTGACAATAATTTAACTAGATGATTACAAGACTCTTTAAATAGACTTTCACTTTTTAAGCATTAATCAACTCCTAACCATTGTCGTGTTTGGCAATACATATATCTAGTTATTTTACTAATCTTGAGTGGACATAATGTCCTTTACTCATTTTGTGTAATAACCTCTTGCAACTATTTCCATCATAATTCTACAAATTATAATCTCGATTAATCTATCTATAAATCATAGGTAGCAACTAACCATTTTGTTGAGTGTTGAAATGACTTGTTTTTTGGCTGATTTTAGTTGTTTTTGAGAGCTGAATGGTTGATTTTTTGAGATGATTGATTGATTTGGAAGTGGATTGAGAGTGTTTTGGATGATATTGATTGTGTTTTGGAAGATCATGATGCTTGTTGGTGGTTCTGTGATGTTCTGATAGATTCTGATTGGTTCTGTATACCTTCTGTTTTGCTCTGTTTTGGTCTGTTTTGTTCTGATTGTCTTCTGTAAGGAGGGATGGAGTATTGATTGATGAAGATTGAGAAATTGAGAAAGCTTATTGAATAGTTTTTGAGAGTTTGGAATGGTTTGAGTATGAGTTATGTGGTTTTGATGACCTTCTGTAACCTTCTGTAGGTCTTCTGTAGAGCTTCTGCTTCTGTTCTGTTTCTGTTCTGTTCTGTACTGTAGCTGTTCTGGTACTGTTCTGTAGACTGTTCTGTATGCTTCTGTAATTGTTCTGTGGAATGTATGTGTGAATTTGGGAAAGTTTTCTAGCCTTGGAAAGAGGTGAATACAAGTGCAAAAGAGCTGAAAGAAGTGGAAGAAGTAGCTGCTGAAGACTCAAGTGAAGACTAGAGTGAAGTGACAGTAGTGAGCTATGAAAAGACACTGTAGTGGCTCTGGTGACTCTTCATATCAGACATACCTCTTGGGAGGGGTATCCACGACCTAAGAAGGATTATTGAGAGTGATTTTGAGAGATTGTAGTGAGGATATGATGTATTATTGATGGAAAGAGAGAGAGAGAGCCAGAGATAGCCAATTCTACTGAAACAGAGTGATTGTATATGAGAGATTAAGAGAGAAGACTATGAAGATATTGAAGATGAATACTATGTGATGTATTTCCATTCAAAGATGGTGTATTCCTTTGCTTTCTTTGTTCTATTGATGGATTTTGTGAAGATATTGAAGAATATGGTTGATTCTATTAAAACCGTGGGAGATCTACATGATGCTGCATGAAGATTTGTTGTGCCTGGTGTTCTTTTCTTCATTGTGATCATATGAAACATGATAAACAAGCTTGTTGATGTTACAAGATAGATTTTCTTGCAAGAGAATTCCCTTTTCCTTGGTGTTCCTCTCGGGGCTCCACATTTTTGCGTGTATTAATAAGCTTTCTAAATGAAACTGACATCTTCTGTGAGTGTAAATACAAAAGCTAACATTTTATGTACTTAATTTTTAAAGAAACCTTATTATTTCATGTGGCGATATGAAAATAATAACCTATTTGTGAGTTGTGAAGAACCTGGTTCATCATGACGTCATTGGAAATTCTGTCTTTGCTTATACTTGCACTCGTCATACCTGATGTTTTGTTAGTAGTGGCAATTTCAACAACCTCGAGCATTCCCGTATCTTTGGCAATACTTGTTTTTTGATCGATTGTAGTGGATTTCATAGTCTTTCTGTCTCATTGCTTTAGAGCCATCATTCGCAAGCAAGTTCGAGAGATAGAGAAGGTTGAATGAATTTTGAATGGGAGAGTGTGAGAGCAGCTTGCCAAGTTGAAGACCAAGATAGGGGGAGGTTGAGTTAATTTATTTCCTCTCTAACCCCCTCTCTAATTTCTTATCTCGCAGTCTCTTCGGGTCTTCTTTTCTCTCTCTCTCTCTCTCTTTCTAATTCTCCCTCTCTCTAGCTTCCTCTTGTAGCCTCGTGGAGGGTGCGAGGGGGTATCCTTCTACCTCCATCTCTTTTCCTCCCTCTTGTTCTATACTCTTGAGAAGGGCCTCTCCCCTCTTGCTCGGTCCCCTCTCAACTGCTCCCCATGCCTCTTATTTATAGCTAAATTAGAGAAGAAGGGTTATGTGGCTAAGAAGAAGAGCTCTTTATAGTGGGGATCTTACAAAAAGCAGCATTCTGAAGCTTCCAAGATGCAATTTGATGCTCAAATCGCAAAATCTGATAGTTCTATTGGCTCTGCAAGGGGGGTAAAACCCTTGGACACCCAGGACACCTAGTCAAAAATCTTCCAGATCACTCCTTCTCCATGTTCGGAGTGTTGTTTGCTACTTGTAAATTGTGATTGTGAAGGATAAATGAAGTGGAAAGGGAAAAGGTACAAGTAACTTAGGAAGATAGGTCTAACCTAGGTAAGCTAGACTCCCTAGGTATATCTCGACATAAATGTGCCCTAGGTAAATGTGGAGAAAATTGGAAAAGGGATAAGGGGTTAGAGACAAATACAACAACTGAAGCCACTAGACGCATTCAGCTTAAGGATCCCTAGTTATAATGCTTTTCCTTACATGTTGTTTCTTTTCTTTTCTCTTTTTCTTTTTCTTGTGTGATTTTCCTTATTTTTAAATTTCTATTTTTTCTTTTATTTCTTTCTTCTTTTCTAGCATCCGAGTAGTCTTGCACAACTAAGTACAAGAACCCTTTCAAAGTTGAAATGAAAAGATAAGAGATCAAAAGATTGATTGAGAATAGTAAATCTGGCTCAAAAGAGTGCTACTGCATGTAGGTGAAAACCTTGAGTATTTTTTTCCTTACATTAGATGTAGAAGTTTTCAAAATTTGAAGAGATTTGGTTGTTATCAGAGTAACAAAAGAAAAATATAAACAAGGAAGCTAAGGTTAATCATATATAAGGGTTATTATTTTGTAGTTTTTAAGATAGTTATAGAAATTGAAATTGTACTCAAAGGTGGAAAAAGCTTCCAAGTCAGGTGGTTGCATAACTAGTCGATCAATGTATGTCTTTAGATGACTAAGCAAGAGGATTGTCCTACAAAGAAATTGGCAATGTGTCACTCCTCTACACTCAAAATTTTGTCAAACAATGGGTGATATTTCAGTTATGATGGCATGTCTAAATTTTGACCTAGGAGGGTAGAGTATAGTGAAGAGGTCTCATAGTAAGTTGGATCTGATTGAAGCATATTGATTGTATGTCACTGCTCAGCCATTGTCACAAGATGATTACCATTATGAACAAGGTTAAGTCAATGAGAAAATCACTTTTGTAAGGATGGACTTAAGGAATTGCAATTTAGTTCAAATTGATAAAAGGTCATTGATTGTGGTCACATAAGCATAAGAGGGAATAAGTTTGCATGATTGAATTTGCTTTAGAGGAAGGGTATTAGCATATTCATCTCAAACCAAGAGGCTTTTGTGAAAAATATGCTCACTCTCTTCCCAAGTGTGATGCCATTTTGAAGTAATTCATATCACATCATTGTTAGCAAGGCCTAAATCAATCATTTATTGAACGACTTGGCATAAGTGGTGAATATGGCATTAAATTGGAGTAGAAATTCTATTACAAAGAAATGTAATTTCTTTACCAAATGAGCATCCATGATAGTTAATGGACATTATACTAGCAAAAGTTGGAGGTCAAAAGGAGGGTTATGTTTTGTAGGGCTAATCTAGTGAGCAACCTTCTCTGACAAGTGCAAGGATTCAGCCAAGGTAATTGGGTCTAACTGGTGGGTTGAGTACTTAGTAGGGACATCAATGTCTTTGGCCTCAGGATCGAAAGTCTCAAGTACACTATTATTGGCTATTGTGTCCTTGTGAGTTGAAGTTGATGAAGTCTCATGTGCATCACTCTAATTTACATCATTTGATGAATGTTCATTGTGTATGGTAGAAAAAGCAGAGAAAATATAAGGTTTTATGTCACTCGACATCAATTATCATGTTGTTTTGTCCCAAACAACTTGCAATGTGTAGCTCTTTCTTTGGAAATGCATTTTTCACATAAGGGATGTTTATTGACAAGTTTAAAAATATTGAAACCATGGATAATTGCAAGCACTCTCATAGATGTAGGAGCTACATATATCAGATCTTGGATTCAAGTGTAGAACATCTTTCTTTGCTCTCAAAAATAGTCATTAGATGGCTACTATACTTGTAGTTAAACCTCAATGAGAATACCCTTTTCTTCCAAACCCACTTCTTCCTTTAGCTCTCTTGGCTAATGCTACAACTTCCTCCTTTCTTGCTTGACATTGCCTAGGGTGGATATAGAAATCAAGAGATGCTACACTCTTCCTTGATCATTTTCTAGTACCAATAAAATTGAAATTTCTCTTACCATGCTAGAGGCCTTTCTAAGAGCTTCTCATCCTCACTAGCTTGAATTCCAATGTCAGCATGAACATGTGCATGCGTGAGAAAATTTAAGTGTTTCATATAGTTTCCTAGAGCTTGTAACCTTGGATTGATTCTTCTCTTACCACATATTTTCTAAAGCCTTCACAAGAGATCTCTTAACTGGATTAAAATGTACTCGAGCCTCTAGCTGAGAAGAATAAGACTTGTGAATCATTAACGTTATGAGTATAGAAAATTAAACAAGTGATTTAGTAATGTCATCAACAAGACTATAGTAAAAGACAAGTGATTCCATCTCTTTAGGAATTCCTTTAGCCCAAAAATGCCCAACCCTTAGCGAGGTTATTTTTGGGACAAATCTGAAGATATCTTTACTTACTACTACAGCTAAGGATTGAGAGTTTTTGTGGTTGTAATTGAAGAGGTCTCACATGGTTTTTAGAAAAACAAGAGGGTTAAAGTGGTTTTGAATTATATTATGCATATCTAGGCTATTTTGACATGGTATTCTTAAGTATTTTTTTAGTATTTCCTTGATATTTTTTATTGTAAATTGTTCCAACTAAAAGAGTGATGTTGGGCTATCAACTTGGATAGAGTTTACCTAAGTCATTGTCTTACATTTAGTGTATTGAGCTTGAAGGGATTTATTGCAATAATATAGAGTTTCCACGCGTAATACCATTTCTTAGTAGCATTCTCTCTTTTTTGTGTTCTAGAGTACATTCAGGAGTTGTTGTTCTATAAATTCTTTCTTTGATTCCTAATATCTTCTCTTTTCCTTGATCCCTTATAGATTTAGTCCTAGATCTTTTGAATTGGTGAACGTGATGTAAAAGGCTTACCTTAGAGTCTATTGGATGGGAGAATCAATTGAAAAAATAAAGTTGTCCTTATGAAAATAGATAATAAAGACTTCTTGAGGAATTAATAATTTATTAAACATAAAGAGGTTGTTCTCATGGCTTTGCAAGCAGTGATTGTAGAGATAAGGAAGTTTGACAATAGAAATATTTCTAGGTTTCTTCACTTCTATATGGAGAAGCTAGAGCTCGCTAGTGTACTTACAAATGACATGATGAGATATCTTATCATGGTTATTTCTTATCAAATTTTGAGCCACATAGAGTCCATCTATAAAAGTTATGAAAATACATAGGTTGGTTTCGAGAGAGTCCTAAAAGAGGAGTATTTCATCGAGGTAGGATATAAACCATCTATGTGCCTCATTGAAGAGTACATCTTTTGGCTTATTCTCAAGACTCCACAACAGTATACATAGTTTTACATTAATAATGCTCCTTGAACTCCTCAAAAGTTTCCTTTATGCCCCTATGACTAGCCCATGGGCTTTTATGAAAGTCCTTCATAACCTATAGTTGCATAGCCCTATCACTAACTTCCCATAGAAGTGGGGAACCTCTCTTCTTCTTTAGATGCTTCCACAAAAAAGCATTCTTCCATAATTCATCATATGCTTTCCTTGATTCTTTTAAATAACTTTCCAAATATTGTCCAATCTATAAGCATTCAGCTTCATACATTCGGAAAAAAATGAACTCACAAATGGGCCTTTTAGTCGCCCCTCTCTCCTGCTTAAAACCTTACACCAGAAGAACAGAACAGAACAGATCCTAATAGTGCCGTACAGAGCACTACAGTGCCACAAAGAGTTACAGAATAGGACCAGAGGTCCAAGAGACAGAAGAGGAGGAAGTGCCACAAGTGACAGAAGAGGTTCCCATGATGCTTCTATTGGAAGAAAGGGAAAATGAAAATGGGTGTTGCCCCATTTCCTAACCGGTTAGAGAAGCCAGTGGATCCTATTAAGGAATACGATCTGGTCAGAGATCTAGATACCTTTAAACCAAACCTTACATTCCGACAATTATTGATGTTGTCTCCCAGTTGCCGAAAAAGGTTCAAAAGTATACTAATAAGAAGACGTGGATTAAGGATTGCTCCCTCAACAGCAACAAAGTCCAACAAAGCTCCAGAGCCTGTCAAAGAAGTGGACGTAGCTAACGCCTTCCTAGATCCGGGTACTCCAGAGATTGGCGTGTGGATAGAAGGCTGCTTCATTGCAAATGCAGTGATTGATGGTGGTTCATCAGTGAACATTATGAGGGATGTGACAATGAAGGATCTAGGCCTACAAGGTGTGCAACCCACCCAATGGCTCATGAGACTAGCGGATTAGAGCAGAATCAAGCCTTTGGGCATTCTCCCATATGTGAAGATTGTCTCCCAGTTGCTGAAAAAGGTTCAAAAGTATACTAACAAGAAGATGTGGATTAAGGATTGCTCCCTCAACAGCAACAAAGTCCAACAAAGCTCCAGAGCCTGTCAAAGAAGTGAATGTAGCTAACGCCTTCCTAGATCCGGGTACTCCAGAGATTGGCGTGTGGATAGAAGGCCGCTTCATTGCAAATGAACTGATTGATGGTGGTTCATCAGTGAACATTATGATGGATGTAACAATGATGGATCTAGGCCTACAAGGTATACAACCCACCCAATGGCTAATCAGACTGGCGGATCAGAGCAGAATCAAGCCTTTGGGCATTCTCCCATATGTGAAGATTGTCTCCCAGTTGCCGAAAAAGGTTCAAAAGTATACTAACAAGAAGACGTGGATTAAGGATTGCTCCCTCAACAGCAACAAAGTCCAACAAAGCTCCAGAGCCTGTCAAAGAAGTGGACGTAGCTAATGCCTTCCTAGATCGGGGTACTCCAGAGATTGGCGTGTGGATAGAAGGCTGCTTCATTGCAAATGTAGTGATTGATGGTGGTTCATCAGTGAACATTATGACGGATGTAACAATGAAGGATCTAGGCCTACAAGGTGTGCAACCCACCCAATGGCTCATCAGACTGGCGGATCAGAGCAGAATCAAGCCTTTGGGCATTCTCCCATATGTGAAGACTACAGTGGCTAGAAAAGATTATTGTCTAACCTATCTGGTGGTGAAGCCAAACTCTTATGGTACATCCTATCCTCTGTTACTGGGCAGACCATGGCTTTTTGAAGCCCGAGCAAGGACGAATTGGTTCAAAGGAACCTTGACCTTGGGTAGAGGACCCAACAAAGTGGTGCTAAAACTGTATGGTTCTCAAAAAGGACATGGATCCACCTCCTTGGAATTATATTTTGACTCCCCTAATGAGGCTATAGATGGAACATCAGCAGACAAAGATGCTGTCAAAGAGATCCTTCCCAAGAAAACAGTGGCACGTTCCTTAACAGTGGATACTGTAAGCCAACTTCCAAAAGATGCAAAGCCATTATCAATGGGTGAATACTTCCTGCCTGAACCAGGAATGACTTCTGAAATCACTTCTGACAGTGAGATAGAAGCATGGATGTACTGCTGTCCCTGTTACATGGCCATAGCAGAGCCAGAGACAGAGGTAGAAGATGAAATAGAGAACATGTTCTTCTCTTACAGAGCTCCTATAGAAACAGAGACAAAAGCAGAGACAGAGACAGAAACAGAGACAGAAGCAGAGCCAGAGACAGAGGCAGAAGATGAAATAGAGAACCTGTTCTTCTCTTACAGAGCTCCTACAGAAACAGAGACAGAAGCAGGGACAGAGACATAAATAGAGACAAAAGCAGAGACAGAGACTGAGGCAGAAGAGGAAATAGAGAATCTGTTCTTCTATTACAGAGCTCCTACAGAGACAAAAGCAGAGACAGAGACATAAGAGGATGAATATGATATGGATGAAGAAGGTTATGAAAGTGAGCCAGAAGAATCTATCCCACCTGCAGAGGATACATTTGAAGAAGCAGTTCCAGAAGCATCAGAAGCAGACGAGCTCATGCTATGGGACAGAATGGCGATGGTACCATTTGGTCTGGTAAATGGATCTTCTCATATGCAAAATTTTTATAAGAAATGGGTTAAGAAGAACAAGCTGTTTTTTAGCAGTGGCTCATGCCGTCCTAACCCATCTTTGCTAAGAAAAGATGATGATGATGCACCGTGCCAACAAGCACCAGTCCCACAAACCCAACAGAAATCAGAGGGTCCCTGTTATGTGACGTTCCTGGATGTGTCATCAGAAGATGAGTCTTCAAGCCAAGAGGTAATTAATTTTGAAACCAAACCCGAAACGGCTCTAATCCCATTTCAACATCTCAAGGAGCAAATTAAGTCTCCACCAAAAGAAGAAGTTGGTTCTAGTGGGACATCAGAAGAGGATACCACTCCTTTGAAGGAGTCGGATTTGTACCCTGAAGCAGTCCGTGGGACCTTCATTTGTGAAGTAGAAGGTGAAAGGTAGTTAACCTTTGTGGATGCAGAAGGAACTGAACACCACTTGAAGGTGGGTAGCAGCCTCCCAGAAGAGGAGTTGTCAACCTTGTACAACTTGTTGAAAGAAAATTTGGACGTGTTTGCATGGTCCTACAAAGACGTAAAGGGGATTGATCCCACAATATGTCAACATCATATTGACTTGGAGCTTGATGCCAAGCCAGTACGGCAACGACAGAGGCGAATGAACCTAAATTATTCCACATTGGTGAAAGCGAAGCTACTGAAGCTTCTGGAAGCCGAGTTCATCTATCCAGTGGCAAATAGTGAATGGGTTTCACCCATCGTGGTTGTACCCAAGAAAAATGGCAAATTGCGAATCTGTGTGGACTTCCGCAATCTCAATTCCAAGACGAAGAAGGATCACTTTCCTATCCCTTTCACAGACAAACTGTTGGACACAGTGGCAGGACATGAGCTTTACTCCCTTCTGGATGGATTCAGAGATACAACCAAGTCCAAATCGCAGAAGAAGACCAGTCCAAAACAACCTTCACCATAGAATGGGGGACCTACGCTTACCGAGTGATGCCGTTTGAGCTCTGCAAAGCCCCTGCTACTTTCCAAGGAGTCATGATGGCCGCATTCCAAAATCATCTGCACGATTTTATTGAGGTATATTTGGATGACTTTTGTGTCTACAGTTTGATCCGTGAACATTGGGAACACTTGGAACAATGCTTTGACCGATGCCGGGGAGTATGGGATTTCCCTCAACCCTGACAACTGCATTTTTGGGGTCTCTTCTGGAGTTCTGTTGGGCCACATTGTCTCTACACAAGGGATATCAACAGATCCTGCAAAGATAAAAAAGATTGCAGCTCTGACAGTAGCCACCAACCTCAAACAGTTGAGGGGATTCCTAGGCCATGTGGGTTACTACAGACGGTTCATAGCTCATTTTGCAACAAAGGCAACCTCCTTGCACAAGCTTCTGAGGAAAGATGCAGAGTTTACTTGGACGGAAGAATGTGACAAAGCCTTCCACACTCTGAAGCAGTGTCTGATTGAGGCACCCATTCTGCAACCTCTTGATTGGACGAAGGAGTTCCATGTACACACTGATGCATCTATTGAAGGCTTAGGCGCAGTTCTCTGCCAAAAGGGCTCCTCTAAGCTGGATCAACCCATCTATTATGCAAGCCAAAAAGTTACTGATAGAGAATGGAACTATACAGTGACAGAGGTGGAGTGCTTGGCAATGGTGTTTGCCCTAGAGAAGTTTCGCCACTACCTCCTATCCACCCACTTTAAATTTTATGTGGATCATGAGGCCCTGTCCTTCCTGATGAACAAAGCAGATGTGAAAGGACGAATGATGAGATGGCTCCTTCTATTCCAGGAGTTCGACTTTGAGGTGATTACTAAGCCTGGTCATTCCCATGTTCTGGCTGATCATCTGTCGCGTATCCCACAAACAGCAGACGAGGAGCAGGATGATCCAGACCTCCCTGATGCTTCCCTATTCTTAGTAGAAACTGTAACTCCCTGGTATGTAGACATTGCCAATCTTATGGCAACCCAACAATACCCTCCTGGCATTTCTAGTCGGGAGAGGAAGAAGCTTATGTTAGAATCAGCCCCCTACACCCTGTTAGGCGGTGCACTGTACAAGAAAGGCAAAGATGAAGTGCTCAGAAGATGTGTTGCAGGAGATGAGATTGGGATTGTTTTGAAGGCTTTCCATGGCGAGCCATATGGAGGTCACTTTGCAAGAGAAGCTACAGCCATGAAGGCTTTGCTAGCAGGATACTGGTGGCCTACCCTTCATAAGGATGCCTATGATTACTGTAAAAGATGTGATGCTTGTCAGCGAATGGGGAAACCCACGAAGACAAGTGCCATGCCACTGCAACCTATCCTTCCCCTAAAGCCATTTGAGAAGTAGGGCATTGACTTCGTAGGCCCAATCGACCCTCCCACCAGAAGGAAACAGAACAGATACATCCTCGTATGTACGGATTATGTCACAAAGCGGTGTGAAGCTAAAGCCCTAAAGCGGGACGATGGTAACAGCGTGGCCCTGTTCATGTACGAGAATATCATCACCCGTTTTGGCAGTCCCTTAGAGTTGGTATGTGACAGAGGCACTCATTTCCTTAATAAAGTCATGGAAGAGTTGATAGAGTTGTATAAGATCCACCATCGCAAGTCCACTCCTTATTACCCCAGAGCCAACGGCCAAGTCGAAGTCACCAATCGCATCCTCTGCTCGATTCTGACAAGAAAGATTGCCGCACATCGTCGTGATTGGGATGATCGACTTACAGAGGCCCTATGGGCATACAGAACCTCCCATAAAGCAGCAACAGGACAGACACCCTTCCAGCTGGTGTATGGTACAGAAGCTGTTTTTCCTGTTGAACTGGAATTACCCTCTTTGAGAGTGGCTATCAAAGAGCGTTTGGGGGATGATGATTCACTTCAACGCCCTCTCCTGCACCTGGAATGTTTGGACGAAATTTGTAGGATGGCTCTACAGTGCATGGAAGCCACACAAGCTCGACGCAAGGCTTACCATGATAGCTTCATCAAGCACAAGGAGTTCAAAGAAGGTGATTTGGTCCTAGCCTATGATTCACGATTTGGCAAGTTTCCTGGCAAGCTCCAACAACGGTGGATGGGCCCATATAAGGTACTTACCGTCAACCCTAATGGCTCTGTCCAAGTGCAGACCGTTGATGCCTCTGATGATCCCTTCATGATCAATGGATATCTCCTAGAAGTACTTCCCTCCTTGGAGATCTTGACAATCACGGTCACTTGATCCTTTCCCTCATTGGGGTGGCACTGTACTTCTTATGATGCTACTTCTGATAGCCGTTCTTCAGCCACTCCTGATGAGATGGACGCAACCCTCTGTCCCCTCAAACCCCCCTTCCAGCCTTGATCTCTTATCCTCTGTTTTCGACCAGCGACAGTGGCGAGGTTGGTTCTGACAAATGGTCTTTCTACCATTCCCTTGCTCAATTCGAAGAGAAAAAAAAAACAAAAAAACAAAAAAAAACAAAAAAAAAACAAAAAAAAACACATCGGTCATGGGAGAAAATGACTTAGGTCCTTGTCATGCCGATCTATTCTTTGAGAAAAGGTGGAAACACCCTCGGGAATAGGGGAAAACAAGAAAAAAAAAGAGAACAAAAAACGAAAAACAAAACTGTTATGAGAGAAAAGGAAGAAATTCCCTGTCATAGCAGGCCTCGTTCCAAGAAAAGGCGGTAAACACCCTTGAGGCGAGAAGCTGGCTGTGGAAAAGGTGGCAACACCCAGCAGTCCAGAAAGTGGATTCATTACTTGAAATTTCTAGGATCTAATTCCGAAGCTGCCTCCCTTGGTATGCTGTGTCCTGGGTCTTTCTGCAAAGTGTCTAACTGTCCTCTCGCAGACGACATGTCCTATCTAACACAACGTTCGATTTGATGGCTACCTCCCTGGGTACGCCTCTTCAACAACTGACGACGCGATCTTCATCAACAACCCCTTGAGTGATGTGAGCTTTCATCCTAACCGAATGGGGAAGTGAGTATGGTTGCCCTCTATAATTATCAACAGAGCGTGAGATAGAGGGTGGGCTGAGTGTGACTGGAGTTTCTTCAATCAATTACCGAGAGGTGAGATTGAGGGACGTTACGACACTTGGAGTAAGGTATGTTTCCATTTCCTTATGCACCCACGGGATGGGTCTTTACCGTCATCACAAGACACATCACCATGTTCTGTACACTGCAATGTAAGGCTCCCTTGCCTTCCTCCTTGCACTTATGCCAGACGGGTTGGACGCACTAATGCACCATCAACTGTGCACCCTGGCATACTTCCTCTGCCCCATTCCCATGTCGATTTCTCAATCGGGTATGAGATATGGGTTTCAATCCTTATTCCTCGAGTGATATTAGTCATGGGGCGAGTGACTGTTCTTTCATTTCCATTTGAGTGACTGTGAGTTGAGTGCAACATCCCTCATCATCGACAAATTTCCTGCGATCCCTTCAATCAGCTACCTCCCTGGGTGCTGCTGCGTGGTCCCTGCCATGACGGACGTGTGCCGAGAAGATGCCTTAGTACCTCCAGTAGTCGACAACGACCGTGGAAGTGCCATCGACAATCAACCGTGATCCTCAGCAACATGGGCCAAGTTTTCTAACCCTACAACTTTTGTTTCTCAGTGACGTTGATGTTTTAAGTGTGGGGACATTAGTGGATGGTCTGTGGCATGGTCCTCGGTCCGTGTTGCTTGATTAACCCTATCCGTTAAGGTCTTAAGTGTGGGGACGCATCCCTGCACGTCTACATTGCATACCCTTCTGCCTATGCCTTAACCTGCTCATGCATGTATGCCATGACTTGCTGTTACCCTGATGGGGTCCCTTCCCACCCCACCGTTCATTTCCCACCCACCCTTGGGGCTGTTCCCTTGTAGTTTTCCTTCATTCCCTGATTTTGAAGTCCTGCCATGTGAATGCACCCTACGTTCACCGAAGTCCAAATCCAACCTTATAGCCCTATTCCTCTCTTTTTGAACTGACCATTTTTCCTTTTTACCTACCACTGTTTCGGTGCACGGTTTTCAAGTTATTAATTTTTGAAGCATTTTGCGCAAATTATCCGGTTTTCCATGTGAACGCACTTTTCTTGCTTCGAAACCGTGATTTGACATCATAGCCCTGGCAACCACTTTCTCCTTGACATTTCTCCTTTTTACTCCGAGTCATTCCAATGCATGGTTTGTCCAATATTAATTTTTTTGATTTTTAAAGACTTTTTCGTGTGTCTTTTTGACATTTTTCCATGCGAACTTGCCCTGTTTGCATCGGAATTCCAATTTGATTTGACTGCTATGTCTCCCGTGTCTTCCCCCACCTTTTTCCTTTTTCCGCCCCCCTCTTTCGACTTCCGGATTTTTACTTATTAATTTTTCAATGAGTTCTCGGGTGTATTTTTGGAGTTTTTCGCATGTGAACCCCTCCTACTTCCACCGGAACTGTGGTTTAACATGACATCCTTGTGCCACCCCTTCCTGCGGACATTTTTCCTTTTTACTACGTGTCATTCCGGTGAACGGTTCGTCCGATATTAATTTCTAATCCCATTTTCGGGTTTGTTTTTTGGGGTTTTCCCACGTGAACGCGTCTTATCTCCGTTGGAATTATGTTTTGCTGTGATAGGATTGTCGGGCACATCTTTCTGCATGGTTTTCCTTTTTCCTGCACTTTGTTTCGATGCATGGACGAGAGGGATGCAAAGCTCAACCTCTCTGCCATAAGGCATAGTCCCATTCCGTTCCCCTAAAACAGCGTAAATCGGGTAAGACGTAACTCTAGGTCATCGCTCTCGTTATTCGTTTTGATGATGATGATCATTTTGCTGTTCTTCGAGATTTTTGAGAAAAGTTCGCAGCTAACCGGGACCACCCAACCGTAGGACTGACCCATGGCCCATCCTCCGCACTTTCCTCGGTTTGTTTTAGTTATGTAATTATCTAATATATTAATTTGACATATAACAATCAGCTTCTTTAATTAACCCTGTTAAGCACTAGTTCCTTCACGTTAAACTATCACGTGACATAGAAAAAACAATATCAAGTAAGT
Organism: Lygodium microphyllum; assembly: GCF_053477565.2. Lineage (NCBI taxonomy): Eukaryota > Viridiplantae > Streptophyta > Polypodiopsida > Schizaeales > Lygodiaceae > Lygodium > Lygodium microphyllum. Next base: position 6,014,738 of record NC_141156.1, read on the forward strand.
TCTTTTAACATTTCATCATTTTATCTTTGAAATACAAGGAGTTCCGCTCGTAGGCTTGTCCATAATCTGCCCGAAGGCTATCCAGTAATCCCTAGGGATTACTATTCCAAGCTTTCGCCCATCAACTAGTATGCGGGCCTCGAGATCCAATCCCGAGTCACGTTAGCCTCTTGTGCAGGACCCGGAAGGCGAGGGATTTACGGCCAGAGCCCCCCTTGGCACCCAAGCGTCCTCCTACTCCAAGTAGAGCTCAACGGAGAGACCTCTCGCGGGGGTTCGGTCCACGTTCCCGGCGCGGTCAACAACCCCCTTGGTTAGGGTTAGGCAGGTACTCGAGGGTAACTGAAACTGCCTCTTTCTTCAGGCCTTTAACCTGAAGTATAGGTACTCATTTAATTTGTAATCCATAATTCAAACAGAGCCCTAAAATCTCTAGCAAGCACAAACCTTTCCATTAATCAACCTAGTTGTATGGCAAACTGCTAAGGAAGTGTTCTTTCCTTTTTGAGTGTATCAGCACTCGTTCCCAAGGTGTCTTGTAAATTGGCAAGATCTTTTACATTCCGGTGTAGGGCATACCCAACTTGGTTAACCCTACAGTGCCTTAGATATGCTAGTTTGCGCTTTACAACTTTCCTTATTTAGAAGGATATCCAAAAATACGTCTTTTTGCAAGATAACTTGCATAGGGACCTGCCGTCCTTGATGAGGGTTTTTACCCTTTCTCCTTGTGAATCAATCACAAGACTAAATGATTTCATACTTGTTGCGCAAGTCCTGCGATGAAATAATCTGTTTAGATTCTTTAAGCTGACATATGTCAGGCCTAGGGTTTTTTCTTTTAAGAACCTTAGGGACAAACCCTAGTTTCTTATCTTTATGAATTTATTGTCCCTACAGTAAGGAAAGTAGTCAAGTGCTTAGGGTATGAATGTTTCTATGTTTAGATTGGTTTAGTTATCTTTCGGAAGGTAACATTAATCTTCTTGTCATGGTTTTTCTATCCTTGTGACAATTTACTTTCGAGTCAATTTAGCTTAATTTTAACTTCCGTTTTCCTTACAGATGAACTCATGCCAAATAACAACATTTGCCTTGCTAAGATGTGCAATTAGCAAAGATAACTTCCTAGTAATTTGAGCATCGAAAGAAACCTTTCATGAATTTAACCATTTACAACGATTCGTTGCGAAAGGAATAAGACTAATGGTGCACGATATAATTTCTACACCTTAGGATTTAGCTAAAATATACTACTATAGTAAATGGTTAATCTTGCTCGTAATTTATAACGCTTGATGCAATTTGAAGAAAGCTAAGTTCTATACATTGTCATTCATAAGCTAAACTCCTTCGTTACAAATAACTCGAACAAATATATCCTATCCTTAACAAATTTTCTTTGCATCATCGACTTAAAACCGAATTAAAGCCAAGAAGAAAAACCTAGTTTTGGGGTGAGATATCCACATGGATACCGGGAGTTGACCCTCCCGCAGCTATACCTTGGACTTTCTTCGGCGGCATCGTAGTTCGAATGTGAGATAGCCTTTTCCTCTTTCTTCTGGAATTCCACCGTCTCTTTGGATCAAAAAAAGTTTATGGGTGAGTGTGGTTTTGCAACCACGCAACCCTTGGAGGATTTTGACTTGGGGTAGAAGGAATAGAAAGCACTTATTCTCCTTCCTTCCCTTTCTATTATTTTTTTTCCCACTCTTCCTCCTTCACTCCTTCTTTTCACTCCCTCTACTTTCCCTCCCTATAATTTATCTCACGGCTACTTTTCCCTTATGGGATATCATCCGAGGCCATGATGATGATTTGGATTTTTAGGTTCAGGGGGGAAAAATAATAAGGGGGATATGGGGAATTAAGAGGAAAGCTTAGGGAGTTGTGGGAAAAAAAAAAGAAAAGAGTTATGAGGGGGTTGAAAAAGGGTTAAAAGGGTTATAAGGGGGTGATAAGGTTTAGGGGAATAAAACACGGGGGGTGTAGGTTCCCAAAGTCAAGGAAGGGGCTTAAGGGGAAAAGGGAATTTAAAATCCTAAGGGGGTTTAAAACCGGGGGGGGGAGAAAAAGGCTTTAGAGGGATTAAAACCAGGGGGGGAGGGGTAGTCTTAAGGAGCTATAGGAAGGGGGGCTTTCTAGGAGGCCCAACCTCGGAAGCTTCCAAGAAGCTTCCAAGGCTTCTGGATATGACAGAAGCCCACGTGGAAGGAGAAAGGGCGACTTCGTGGTGAGCTGGCGACTTCCTAGTGAATGGTTGTGGTAGGCAGAGACTACATCGACTCCTCTTCCTCTCACGGCAACCCCACCGAGGCGGACTGCGACAGCAGATGACGACTCCTCCCTCCACACGACAACGACAGGATCTCTCCCTTAACGACTAACAGCTTCCCACTCTATTTCACGGCTGCCCAGTGTCAGAGTATCCCCTCTTCTCTCCCTCTCTACATAGACTGACGGCCTCCCTGATTTAAATAGGGGAGGGGAGGGGGGATCCTTCCTCCCTACCTGTCGACTCGCATGGCGACTAGCGATGAGGAAGCTCCAGCAAGGAGCTTACTCACCCCTTCTATTCCCCTCCCCCTCCAGCTCGTCAGTCGGCTTGGGGGGGGGAAAAAGGGGAATTTAAAAAAAAAAATCATTATCAAATTTCGTTTTTATGGAGACAGTTCACGCGGAATATTACATTCTCTCCCCCTTGGAGGAATCGAGATGTCCTCATCTCGAGATAAACTGGGGATATTGATGGTTGAGAGAGCTTTCATCCATCCAAGTGGCATTCTCTTCGGGATAATCTTTCCACTGGACGAGGCATTCTCTCAGGGTTGTAAATCTTAACTGTCTCTCCCTAACGTCTAAGATTCTATCCGGCCTTAGTTCAAGGACTCCTTGAGTAGGCATTACAATTTGTTGGTCATCAAGTACATGATTAGGGTTCGGTACATATTTTTTCAAGAGGCTGATATAGAATACATTGTGAACCTTTAGGTTCTCAGTGAGTTGCAATTTATAAGCATTGGGTCCTAGGCATTTGAGGATTTTGTACGGCCCACAATACCTTGGACTTAGCTTCTTGCATTGTCCTAGGGATAGAGAACTCTTTTTAGGGTGTACATGAATGAAGACCATGTCTCCTTCTTCGAAGACTCTATCTTGACGTTTCAAATTTGCGTATGCCTTTTGTCTATCCTTGGCCGCTTGTATGTCTTGTCTTATTGACCTTATTTGATCATCCATGTCTTCCAACATTTGTCTTGAAGCTTCAACTCTTAGGGTTGGATTAGAAAAGTTTAGGGGACGTCGACAATCATGACCATACAATGCTTGGAAAGGGGTCATTTGAATGCTCTACTGGTAAGAAGCATTGTAGGATAATTCAACCAAAGGCAAGAATTGAATCCACCTCTTCGGCTCTCGACAGCAGTATGCCCTAAGCATATCCTCGATGACTTGATTTACTCGCTCTGTTTGGCCATCCATTTAGGGATGGTAGGCAGTGCTAAAACAGAGTTGAGTCCCAATAGTTTCAAAGATAGCTCTCCAGAAGTGTGATGTGAAGAGAGAATCTCGATCACTAATGATTTTTCTAGGTAACCCATGTAGCTTGAATATCTCCTTGATAAACAATCTCGCAATGTCGAAAGCTTTATAATTTGTCTTTACTGGAATCAGGTGTGCAACCTTGGTAAGCATGTCAACCACAACCATAATGGAATTGTATCCTCCTTGGACTTGGGGTAAGCCCACAACAAAATCCATACTTACTCATGAATTCCCATTTCATTTGGGGAATGTCAAGCGGTTGTAGTTTCCCTGGCATCATGACATGTTCGACTTTGATACGTTGGCAAGACAAACACTCAGTGACATACTTGAGAACGTCACCTTTAAGCCTCTCCCAATGGTAGCTCTTCCTAATTGCATTTAGAGTTTTAGCATAGCCAGGATGTCCTGCGAAAGGAGAATCATGAGCTTCCCATAATATCTTCTGCTTAAGTGACTGGCTTGCTGGTATACATAGCCTTGTTCTGTAGTAGACAAGTCCATTATCAATGCAAAATTCCTAATACTTAGCTTGCAACTTCTGATTCTGCTCCTTGGTAGATATTTCCTTTATCATTGTTTGGTAGGCCAAATCATGGCATGCTTCCTCTCTAGCTAGTTCAAGTATAGGGTTGTTTGGCATAGATACTTTTGTAGCCAGAGATCTGGCCGTTGATGGGTTTTGCAAGATTAGGGAATTTAGGAATGCCTTGCGACTGATTGCATCGGCAACTACATTCTCCTTCCCTAGTCGGTACTTGATTTCAAAGTCATATTCCTCCAATACTTCAATCCACCGACGTTGCCTCATGTTGAGCTCGTTCTGGGTAAAAATCCATTTGAGACTCTTATGATCGGTTACTAGAGTAAACTTGTTACCCAATAGGTAGTGTCTCCAAAGCTTTAGAGCATGGATGATAGCTAGTAATTCCAGATCATGTGTGGCATAATTCTTTTCATGACTCTTCAATTTCCTTGAAGAGTATGCTATTGGATGACCTTCCTGCATAAGTACACACCCCAAGGCAAGAATGCTAGCATCAGTTACTACCTCGAACTCCTTATTGAGGTCAGGAAGTTTTAGAATAGGTGCTGATACCAAACTTTGCTTCAATTTGTCGAAGCTATTTTGTTCTGAAGTTGACCATGTAATGGAAGTCTGCTTCTTTAGTAAATCTGTAAGAGGTGCTGCAAACAAAGCATAGTTTTTGATGAAGACCTTATACCATCCTGTCAATCCAAGAAAGCTGCGTATTTCTTTGACAGATACCGGTATTGGCCATTCAAGCACATCTCTGACCTTGGCTGGGTCTACTGATATTCCTTCTAATGATACTATGAATCCCAGATATTCAATCTAACGCTTGAAGAATGCACACTTCTTCATTTTTGCATACAGCTTATGAGACCTCATTGTCTCAAGGGCAATCCGAAGTTGAGGTTCATGATCTTCTTCCTATTTAGAATAGACTAAAGTGTCATCGAAGAAGACAAGCACGAAATCATCAAGATATGGCCTAAAGATATCTTGCATTAATTTGTTGAAGGTGGTAGGTGCGTTTGTAAGCCCGAATGACATAACCAGGAACTCAAAGTGCCCATATCTTGTATTAAAGGCTGTCTTTGGAATATCTTCTTCCTTGATCCTTATCTGATAGTAATCTGACCTGAGATCAATCTTGGAGAAGATCTTTGCACCTTGAAGACGATCAGGAAGCTCATCTATTCTAGGAATAGGATACTTGTTCTTGACTGTTGATTGATTCAACCCTCGGTAATCAATACATAGTCGATGTGTCCCATCTTTCTTTTTCTGGAATAGTATTGAAGCTCCCTACGGTTAGTTGCTAGGCCGGATGTAACCCTGATCTAATAGTTGCTTGAGCTGTTCCTTAAACTCAATTGCTTCTGGCATGGACATTCTATAAGGTCTCTTTGCAATTGGTGCAGCTCCAGGCACTAGCCTAATCTCATGATCTACTTCTCTTGGAGGCGGAAGTTTAATCAATTCCTCAGGGAATACGTCAGCGTATTCCTTTAGCCAAGAAGGTCCTTCATGAGACTCTTGCTTTTGATCTAACTTGTTGAGTTTGATCAGGTAAACGGGTAATCCTTTTCTGACTCCTTTTATGATCCGAGATACTTTGGCTAATTGGATTCTTGACACTCCTGCCTCACCTTGAGTTGTGACAAATTCCCTTTCAGAGTTTCGAAAGGAAACTTGACCCTTTCCACAATGAATGTGGGCATCATTAGGCTTAAGCCAATCCATCCCAAGTAGACACTCATGGATACCTAAATTCATGACTCTGAATTTGATTGAAGTCTTCTTTCCTCCCAAAAAGAATTCCACCTTAGCAGTTTGCCTAGTACAAGTTACCTCATGACCGTTTGCCAATTCCACAAGCAGGGTAGGTGCTTCTAATGTGGCTATTCCTAATCTTTTTGCACATGCTGGTGAGATAAAGGAATGTGTACTGCCACAATCAATCAAGGTTTTGAAACATTTACCTTGATAGTCCGACGGTGTCTGAATTACCGAGAACTGGCGATTTGGCCCTTTCTTGTGTAAAGCGGCATGGACTGTCGCTCTTTCAAATTACGCTTCCATAGTCGGATCTTCCTCTTCTTCTTCCTCGCATCTTTGCCTATTGGAAATGCAAGCGGTTCTTCCTCTTCCACGGGTAACGGCTCCTTGACCGTGGCCTCCACCTTGGAAAGGCGTTTGATGATGTCCTCCGCTGAGCTTGGGACATTGCCTCTTGAAGTGACCGGGTTCATTGCAGTGGAAACAACGGATGTTTCGGCCATTACTTTGAGTAGGAACAAAGTTGTTGATGTTATTTGTCCTTGCTTTCTTCCTTTGTCCCTGATTATGACCTTGAACTCTCTTCATTTGAGGTCTGAATGCTCCTTTGTTCGGGTCACTATAGGACCAAGTTTTGTTACCCCTTGGTCTAGCTTGCACCTCTTGAATTATAGGCGCCGCTCGAATGAGTGCATCCTGAAGATCTGATGGATGCATAGATTCGAGATGGGTATTTACGGGTGGATTTAAGCCCGCACAAAATTTGGACACCTGCTGCGTCATGTCCATCTGTGGCGCATACTTTAAAAGTGAGATGAATTTAGAGTAGTATGCGTTAAGAGTGAGTCCTAGCTTTTTTAGCTCGTAGAACTCATTCATTTTCTGTGTACGATATGCAGGTGGTAAATATCTTCCTTGCACGGCTTTCTTCAACTTCTCCCAGGTAACGGACCCCTCTGAAATCCCTTGATCCCTGCACCATTGCTTCCACCAAAGTCTGGCTTCGCCGGTGAGTTTTAACTTGACGAGCATGGCCTGATTGGTAGGTGCAGTACCAGCTGCTTCAAAGTAATCCTCCATGGAATCAATCCAAATTTCAGCATTAGACTGGACGAATCTACCTCTCCCGTCAAACTCGGGTGGCTTTATCTGCTTGAGGAGGAACTTCTTCTCTTGGGTCACAGCAGTACTTGATGTAGGGGGTGAATTTGGAGCCTGTACCTGGGGTTGTGCATCGTTTAAAAGTTTTCTTAACGTTATTATATGATAATCGACGTTAGCTTATCTTTCATTTTTAGTTCAACTATCTCGTAAACAATGTAGCTACTTAACTTTTTAACAACTCTTATGCACAACCAGATATTGATAAAAATAAGTCTTTATTTGTATTTACATGGGCATAGCCTTATACAACGTTTCATGTGATGATAATCCAATCATTACATTCAGTTTGGGGAGAACAACGTTGTATTGCATTTATCTACAAGAACTGTGTAATAGTAGGGTTTTGGGTCATGGATCTTTAGGAATCGATAGTTCATTGGAAGTTCAGGATACCCTTTCCGTTGGAATCCATACTTCTCATGGCGGCCCAACACTTTAATCCTATCCGCTGGGATTACACGGGTTACTTCCTCATATACATATGAGTTCATTTCAACCCTCCAACCTTGAATATGTAAAGTCGAATTTAGGTGAGCTTCCACAAAAATGAACAGCTTCACAACTTTCAAGTCTTCCAACCACTTGATCCTCTTTAGGTTGGTCTGTAGATAAGCAAACCGATGGGCGGCTATATAGTAGATTCCTGAAGACCCCGTCCATCTTCGTTCTATGTATAAAGGTGATGGATTATAAATCTACTCCAGGATGTTCATCATCCCAATTCTTTGTCTATAAAGGGGAGAATGCATTGCAGTCATAAACATGACCCGAAACACCAAAAACTTGTTCCACGCTTCATAGTTCTCCAAGACAGCATTGAAGATGAGAAAATGTTTGGACAGCCACAATTTCTTTACTTCATTTTATTGAGATCTCATAAAAACAATTCCGTTGTTGGTCGGCTCTGATACTAACTTGTAACGTGTCCCCTAGTATAATCCAGGGCACGTCTTAGCTGTCCATCGGAAAGGATGTCTAGAAAACTTTGCCCGACACTCCCATGGAATGTTACGGGTTTTGCGATCTAGGTCTTCCCGTATCTACCGCGTAGCGGAAGTATCCTGGCCGTTCCCACTTAGGATCGACCGGAATTAGGGTTTTCCTGATGGGTCATTAGCTAATAGCAACTAGCGTCAGACCTGAGCAAACTACTTTACGCAGAAACACCAGGTTCGAAGCGGATTCACGCTGCACTTGGTTCAACGAGAATGGGAAACGAGAGGGATTCAAAGCTCAACCTCTCTGCCATAAGGCATAGTCCCATTCCGTTCCCCTAAAACAGCGTAAATCGGGTAAGATGTAACTCTAGGTCATCGCTCTTGTTATTCGTTTTGATGATGATGATCATTCTGCTGTTCTTTGAGATTTTTGAGAAAAGTTCGCAGCTAACCGGAACCACCCAACCGTAGGACGGACCCATGGCCCATCCTCCGCACTTTTCTCGGTTTGTTTTAGTTATGTAATTATATAATACATTAATTTGACATATAACAATCAGCTTCTTTAATTAACCCTGTTAAGCACTAGTTCCTTCACATAATCTTATCACGTGACATAGAAAAAACAATATCAAGTAAGTTCTTTTAACATTTCATCATTTTATCTTTGAAATACAAGGAGTTCCGCCCGTAGGCTTGTCCATAATCTACCCGAAGGCTATCCAGTAATCCCCAGGGATTACTATTCCAAGCTTCCGCCCGTCAACTAGTATGCGGGCCTCGAGATCCAATCCTGAGTCACGTTAGCCTCTTGTGCAGGACCCGGAAGGCGAGGGATTTAGGGCCAGAGCCCCCCCTGGCACCCAAGCATCCTCCTACTCCAAGTAGAGCTCAACGGAGAGACCTCTCGCGGTGGGTTCGGTCCACGTTCCTGGCGCGGTCAACAACCCCCTTGGTTAGGATTAGGTAGGTAGTCGAGGGTACCTGAAACTACCTCTTCCTTCACGCCTTCAACTTGAAGTATAGGTACTCATTTAATTTGTAATCCATAATTCAAACAGAGCCCTAAAATCTCTAGCAAGCACAAACCTTTCCATTAACCAACCTAGTTGTATGGCAAACTGCTAAGGAAGTGTTCTTTCCTTTTTGAGTGTATCAGCACTCGTTCCCAAGGTGTCTTGTAAATTGGCAAGATCTTTTACATTCCGGTGTAGGGCATACCCAACTTGATTAACCCTAAAGTGCCTTAGATATGCTAGTTTCTGGTTTACAACTTTCCTTATTTAGAAGGATATCCAAAAATACGTCTTTTTGCAAGATAACTTGCATAGGGACCTGCCGTCCTTGATGAGGGTTTTTACCCTTTCTCCTTGTGAATCAATCACAAGACTAAATGATTTCATACTTGTTGCGCAAGTCCTGCGATGGAATAATCTATTTAGATTCTTTAAGCTGACGTATGTCAGGCCTAGGGTTTCTTCTTTTAAGAACCTTAGGGACAAACCCTAGTTTCTTATCTTTACGAATTTATTGTCCCTACAGTAAGGAAAGTAGTCAAGTGCTTAGGGTATGAATGTTTCTATGTTTAGATTGGTTTAGTTATCTTTCGGAAGGTAACATTAATCTTCTTGTCACGGTTTTGCTATCCTTGTGACAATTTACTTTCCAGCCAATACAGCTTAATTTTAACTTCCATTTTCCTTACAGATGAACTCATGCCAAATAACAACATTTTCCTTGCTAAGATGTGCAATTAGCAAAGATAACTTCCTAGTAATTTGAGCATCGAAAGAAACCTTTCATGAATTTAACCATTTACAACGATTCGTTGCGAAAGGAATAAGAATAATGGTGCAAGATATAATTTCTACACGTTAGGATTTAGCTAAAATATACTATTATAGTAAATGGTTAATCTTGCTCGTAATTTATAATGCTTGATGCAATTTGAAGAAAGCTAAGTTCTATACATTGTCATTCATAAGCTAAACTCCTTCGTTACAAATAACTCGAACAAATATATCCTATCCTTAACAAATTTTCTTTGCATCATTGACTTAAAACCGAATTAAAGCCAAGAAGAAAAACCTGGTTTTGGGGTGAGATATCCACATGGATACCGGGAGATGACCCTCCCGCAGCTACACCTTGGAATTTCTTCAGCGGCATCGTAGTTTGAATGTGAGATAGCCTTTTCCTCTTTCTTCTGGAATTCCACCGTCTCTTTGGATCATAAAAAGTTTATGGGTGAGTGTGGTTTTGCAACCACGAAACCCTTGGAGGATTTTGACTTGGGGTAGAAGGAATAGAAAGCACTTATTCTCCTCCTTCCCTTTCCATTATTTTTTTTCCCACTCTTCCTCCTTCACTCCTTCTTTTCACTCCCTCTACTTTCCCTCCCTATAATTTATCTCACGGCTACTTTTCCCTTACGGGATATCATCCGAGGCCATGATGATGATTTGGATTTTTAGGTTCAAGGGGGAAAAATAATAAGAGGGATACGGGGAATTAAGAGGAAAGCTTAGGGAGTTGTGGGAAAAAAAAAGAAAAGAGTTATGAGGGGGTTGAAAAAGGGTTAAAAGGGTTATAAGGGGGTGATAAGGTTTAGGGGAATAAAACACGGGGGGTGTAGGTTCCCTAAGTCAAGGAAGGGGCTTAAGGGGAAAAGGGAATTTAAAATCCTAAGGGGGTTTAAAACTGGGGGGGGGGGGGGGGGGGGGAAGGGCTTTAGAGGGATTAAACCTGGCGGGGGGGGGTTAGTCTTAAGGAGCTATAGGAAGGGGGGCTTCCTAGGAGGCCCAACCTTGGAAGCTTCCAAGAAGCTTCCAAGGCTTCTGGATATGACAAAAGCCCACGTGGAAGGAGAAAGGGCGACTTCGTGGCGAGCTGGCGACTTTGTGGCGAATGGTTGTGGCAGGCGGAGACTACAGTGACTCCTCTTCCTCTCACGGCAACCCCACCGAGGCGGACCGCGACAGCAGATGACGACTCCTCCCTCCACACGACAACGACAGGGTCTCTCCCTTCACGACTAACAGCTTCCCACTCTACTTCACGACTGCCCAGCGTCAGAGTATCCCCTCTTCTTTCCCTCTCTACGCAGACTGACGGCCTCCCTAATTGAAATAGGGGAGGGGAGGGGGGATCCTCCCTCCCTACCTGTGGACTTGCATGGCGACCAGCGATGAGGAAGCTCTAGCAAGGAGCTTACTCACCCCTTCTATTCCCCTCCCCCTCCAGCTCGTCAATCGGCTGGGGGGGGGGGGAATAAGGGGAATTTAAAAAAAAAATCATTATCAAATTTCGTTTTTATGGAGACAGTTCACGCGGAATATTACATTTGAATCATATGTGGTTTGCTTCCTAGAATCTCTCGAGTCCACTTTGCAATGGAAGGTCTTGGTTGTTCCCACAAGAATAAACCTAAATTTTGAATTCTAAGTAAATTAAGGTTACCTATTTAATTAACTAGTGTTAGTCTTTGAGCATCTACTTGTGCTAGCTTGCCCAAGAATCAAGGCCAAATAATATTGCACTTGGTTCAAGGAAAGTGAGAAATGAGGAAGAGTATGGGTACATCAACCCCTCTACCTATAGGGCAAAGTTTCACTTTGTTCCCCTAGAACAATATGGATTCAAGGTGCTAACTAATTCTATGTGGTCAATGTTCCCTATACTATAATACATTAAAATATAGAGAAGATATCAGCTTACTCAGATCACCTTGCTGCCTTAGGGGAAATTCATCAATAATCTCACCCTTTTATGTCCCTTAGTTGGATATTTTTAGTTATTTACTTACATGATACATTTATGTTGTATAAATAAAATCGGCTTTCTTAATTATGCCTTTTTGTCATAGTATTCCTTCATGTAACTTAAGTCACAACACACAAACAATGAAAACAATCCTTTGGAATACAATTTTTTATTGATTAAATAATCTTATACAAGTGTTCACTTATCTCCCATATGGAAGAATAACTTGAAGGCCACTATTTTACCAATATTTTTGTCCCTAGTACAAAGGCAATTAGAAAGTCCATCTTGATTCATGCAAGGGTTTGGATGATTTTTAGAAGCCTAAGAGTTTATTGGCCAAAGCCCTCCTAGCACCCTCAACTCTACCTGCCCAAGGATCCCTTTATGGAGTGACCTCTTGCCATCGGGGCTGGTCCAAACTCTTTGCAGTTTAGAAAAACCAATCCCCCTTGGTGAAGGGATCCGTAACAGCTAGTCATGGGAGGTGTAGCATAGTTTCCTTTTATCTTGTTATAAATTTGATACATTAGCATTTTGATCAATTCAATCAAACTTCCTAAGTGCATTCAGTAAACTTATATATGCACTATTTCTAAGAACAAGCAATTATTTTTCAAGTAATATTTCTACACAATAAGGAGCCAATCAAAGTATTGTTTTAACTTAGTGCCAATTCTTTCCAACTTCATCTTGTCCCTTCTTGGGTTTTTTTCTAGGCTTTCTTTGGAATCTCAATTCTAATTAGTCTTCTTCATTGGATCTTTCCTTGATTTTTATTAAAACTTTCCAACTTGTTTTGACCTATGCTCACAATATTTTTTTACCTAAATCTTTATATTGAAGGTTGGTTAATTATGAGTCTTGACTATTTTTCTAAACTTCTTGAAGCTAGAATATGGTTAAGATTTATCTTTACTTATGGAAACTAAGTTGGAAACCTTGGAATCTTGGTTTTTACCTTATAAGCTATATAACTTAATAAGGAAAGTGTTTTTTCCACATAATTTTAATCTTCTATATCTTGAACGAGAACTAATGAGCTTTTGAGTTGCTTCATGACATAGGGTTCATACTTCACTTTATTATGTTGAAAAAAAGAGTCAATTTGAATATCCTAGGCTTCTAATGACTAGGTATACAAATAAATAATTTCTAATTATAGCTACATATGCAATTTAATAATTTCAGCTTGGCTAATAACAATGAGATTTTCTCTATCAAAGAGAGTACTTCTATTCAACAAATTTAACGATCTACTTTTAACTATCTTCATTCACTTTTCCTATATTTACTTAATTCCTAAATTCTTAAAAAAATATTCATGATACAATTACTTAATTCCTAATTGTTACTAAAATCTCTTGTAGAATTTTTTAATGAATCTTTTTAAGTTAAAATTTGATTTATTTGATCAACTTTGCTTATATGTAGCTAAAGTAAGATTTAGTTTGATGCATGATGACATCATGCAATTTATCCTATCTTTCAAGTTTTAAAAACTATAAATTAATAGCTCATAATTTATTGTAACATTACTTTCTTGTTAGAATTTTTTTAACTTGCCTAAGTTATGAATTAAACATTTTGTGATATAAAATGTTAATGCTCGGAGCCTTGAGGAATGCCTAGTCTTTAGGTTAGAGGATCTCCTCCCATCTATCAATCACTTCCTCGCAGATTTTTCTTCTTGCCCAAATCTAGCCTTCTTAACTACCTGTAATTATCTTAGGCTTATCAAGTTCCTACTAATGCAGAGATCCATAGCCGAGGAATCCCACCTCCCTCCACTCTTTTTTGACATCGACCTAGGGATAGATAGTAGAGCCATGACTAGACTAATGATGAGGGCAACCCTGCTTCCCTCCTTTTGCCTAGAAATCTTAGAAGATATGAGTGATATATGCTTCACAAGGTGCAATCATCCTTTCTTGTCATCCACACCTCTAAAGGCCCGGACCGGTATTAAAGAATATCTACAAAGTCACGCATTCTTATCCCAATGCTTGCGACCGCCTCGTAATCCAGCTGAAGGTGATAGGCATTAGCCAAGACATCTTCCTTGTATGCAACTCTTCAAAAAAAAAAAAAAAAGAGAAGAAAAAGAAAAAAGAGAAAAGAAAAAAGAACGAGGACTCACTTCACTCACTACACCTAGGGTTTACACCTAGCCCCTCCCCCACTTCACGCTTAGGGCACATCAAGGGCAGGACTTCCAGACCTGCCACCCTAAGTTTTGCAATGCACCTCCAATAACACACAAACTGGGTCCTCAAGTGTGGGACATTACCAAGGGCTTACCCAAGGTTAGACCCATCTCCCACCAGTTTCATTACACATGCACTTACACCAAACTGTAAGACAGACACACCCCTTAGGGAGTGCACAACTTTCTCTTGTAGGCTATGAAGTAAATAAGCTATTGGAAAAAGGATTAGTTCAATCTAGCTCTTCTCCATACTTCTCTCAAGTCTTACTTGTTCAAAAGAAAGATGGTTCTTTTCTATGTTCATAGACTATAGATCTTTCAACAATATCACAATCAACAATCATTTTCCTATCCCAAGGATAGATGATATCTTGGATAATTTGCAAGGTGCTAGTATCTTTAGTCACGTTGATCTCAAGAGCAGCTATCACTAGATAGGGATAGCACATGAAGATGTTCATAAGATAGCTTTTTGTACAACATTTGGACTATACGAGTTTTTAGTCATGCCATTTGGTATGACTAATGCACCCACCACATTCAATTGAATGATAGAGAGAATTTTCTGACCTCACTCAAAGTTCATAGGTGTCCTCTTTGATGACATTCTAATATTTTCACGGTCTGAAGAAGAGCATAGAAAACATCTATCTATTGTTTTTCAAGAGCTTTGTAAGCATAGAATAGAAGTCAATGTTAAGAAGAGTGAATTCTTCCTTTCGGAAATTCATTACTTGGGCCATATTGTTTCTCACAATTTGGTGAGAATGGATCTTGAGAAGATTTGAGCCATTGTTCATTGGCCCACACCTCCTTCTCTACATGAAGTTAGAAGTTTCTTGGGCCTATGTTCATACAACAAGAGATTCATACGAGGTTTTTGTGTATGTTGCATCTCCTCTACATGACCTTACTAAGAAGACAATGCCTTTTTACTGGGGATCAAGGCAACTACAAGCCTTTGAAAGAATTAAGTTTCTTGTGACTCAAGAACCAGTTCTCATAGTTCTAGATCTTCAAAAAACTTTTGAATTTCATTGCCATGCTCCTACGGATTGCATTGGAGTTGTGCTTAACTAAGAGCATCATGCAGTAGCATTTGAGAGTCCACGCCTCAAGGACCATGAGCTTCATGCTCCAGTATATGAGAAAGATCTTATGATGATGGTACATGCTCTTCAAGTATGGAAACACTATTTACTTGGTGCAGATTTTGTTATTAAAACAGATCACCAAAGTCTAAGATACTTTCTCACTTAGAAGAAGCTCTTAGAGAAACAGATGTATTGGGAAAATTTCTTATCTATGTTTCATTTTCAAATCCTTCACACATGTGGAACTAAGAATGTGGTAGAAGATGCTCTATCACGGTGACCTACTGAATGCAATCACAATTGTTTACCATAATGAGTTCATGGATTTACCGAAAATATATGGTTGAGAAGTCAGGATCAGTCGATTACACCTTACTTGATTTGAGATGGTTATTTTTATCATCATCAAGCAATTTGTATAGCATCACCATTGCGACACAAGGTAATGGATGAAGCACATGCATCTCCATATGTTGGACATAGGGGTATTCTACCCACTACTCAAGCATTGGAAATATATTTCTTTTGGCCCACTCTTAGAGCTAACATTGAAAGATATGTCCGTGAGTGCAAGATATGCCAAAAAGTAAAGTATGACATGCATAAACCACCTAGTCTACTAAAGCCATTACCTATTCCCAATGAGCCTTGGGAAAGTATAGACATGGACTTTATCATGGAGCTTCCTTGCACACAAGCAGGCAACGATGCAATGTGGACTATCCTTGATAGATTTAGTAAGCTCACTTTATAACTATGCGAAAGACAATCAAATCCAATCATATGTCTAAGCTATTCATTGCTCATATTTTCAAGCATCATGACATGCCTAAGTCCATTATAAGTGATCGAGATCGCCGCATGACTAGCCTCTTTTGGCAAGCTCTCTTTGAGAACCTCGGGACAAAGTTGAACTTTTCATCCTATTATCATCCTCAAATGGATGAGCAGAGTGAAAGTGCTAATTCTACTATTATGTACCTTTTGAAATCCTATGTCTCTGATAATCAAAGAGAATGGGAAAATTGTTTGCCTTTAGTAGATTTTACATATAATAATACAGTGCACTCTAGTACTAGCAAGGCACCCTTTGCGATCATCTTTGGTAAGCCTCATTTACCACCCATTCTTCTTATGAAGGATAAGATCTTTGCAACAAATGAGTTTGTTAGAGACATTGATACAACTTTCACTCAAGTAAAAGCTGCTATCCAAAGGACATAAGAGAAGCATAAACGTGAGGCTGATAAGCATTGTCATAAGCTAGATCGAAAGGTGGGACAATATGTTCTTCTTAAGTTAGAGGAGACTCGCTTGAAGAATCAGAAAGGTCAAAAGGGCAAAGTAGTTAAGCTTTCTAATCACTATTATGGTCCTTTCAAGATCACAAAAATAAGATAAATGATGTGACTTTTTGTTTCGATCTACCAAGTCATTGGAACATTCATAATGCTTTCCATATAAACTTTCTATGTCCCTATATTGGAGAACCTCCAATAAAACCAATCAAGGAGGATTTACCTAACATAGGAGAAACATAAGAGTTCCCTGTGCCTAAAAGAATTTTTACTCCAAGAAAGACGAGAGAGGGAATTCTCTCACTAAGAAAGACGAGAGATGTCATCCTCTAGAAGTGAGGAGAGAAGTGATTTTCTCTTTCTAAGGTCTAAATTGACACAAGATTTTGTGTGGAATTCAATCTTAAGATATGTGTAACGGAGGAGCTTGCTCCTTGTCAATAATATAACTCCACAATGGGGGGGGACTCGCCCATCTTCCAGTCCCTAGTGTGTTGTCCATCTCTCTCTCTCTCTCTCTCTCTCTCTCTCTCTCTCTCTTTCTCTACATCTTTCCTTTCTCTCATCTGTTCTCTCTCTGTGCCAACATAATATTCACCATATATATTTTAATTATATAATAAAGTCGAGCGTGTATCTCAAATATTATAACACCTTTGCTTAAGTTTTATAGCCTAGGCTTAAGGCTATTACTCCTATTGAATGGTGTCAATGATCCTGATACCATTGGGTGGTCCAAGAATAAGACAATGAGGAGTGATGATTGCAAAGTTCATTCTTGAGTTAGCATTGCATTGATGGTTTCTTGAGTTGGATGTTGTCAAGCTTGCAAAATGGTGACATATTTGCTTAATTCGTTATCAATTTCTTTTATTCTTATTTTAAAAAAAATCATAAGGTTATAAAAGCTTACAAGTTTATCCCCCTTCATACATGAGTTTTTGGGACAATACACACCCAAAAACCTTTTTCCACAAGGCCCACACATATGACCAAATATTAATACGCCATCCATTCGAAAATTTGATTTTTAACTCAAAATTGTCATATTCACTTCTCTAAGCCTTGTATAATATATTTTCATAGTCAACAAGCTACCACAAACTTTCTACATCAATGGTTATCCACTTCCTCATCCTTTTCTTTTGTTATACATCCTTTGATAGGTGCATCATGCAAGAAAGGTATAATTAGATATGGAATATACTCTCTCAGCACTTTGTTTATGGCATTCATCATGTGGGCCAGCAACTTTGTTGCATGTTCTGGTAGGGTATATGCAAATTAAACCCAATGCAGTCTTCATTTTGGTAAGATCTATGCTCTCAAAGTGTCAACTAATACTAGTCATAGCTTGACTTTAAATCACCTAAAAAATGTATGGCTCTCCCTACAAAAGCTTGAGAAAACTCATCCATAGCTATTTCTACTCCCACATTCTTGATGGCCACCTTTTTCTCACTGGCTACATATTCTATATGAATATTAGTATTCCAATATTTTTCAAAATTGTCAACCACATGTTAGAATACGGAATTGAAGAGGGATCTAGAATTTAAATTTTTTTCTTCTCATTCAATAGTTCTATGAATTTAAGAAAATGCACCCTTAGAACTAGAATAGGTTGTAAGTTCAAGGGTATATGTGGAATTGTAAAGATAACCATGGGTGCAACAAATCCTAGATCAACAAAACCCATCTCATGAACTTTAAAAGCCTTGCCATGTATGCATGACATATCTTTAAAGCACTCTCTCTCTATCATAATAGAAAGTCTTCACTCCCAATATTCAATTCTTTGAGAGAATACTCAATCCTATCCTCCTTGGGTCTCTCAAGTTTAGCTATGAAGAAGCTAATCTAATCACTTTCTCACTATCAAGAGGCAATGGCATGGTAGCTAGTTTCATCTTTTTATCCATTGTATTATACTTTGTATCCACTCTAACTTTAGCTATGTCATCTAAAAATTAATTGTTTGTGCACCTTAAAATCAAGAATGACCTAAAACATATCCAAAGGATTCACATCTATAAAGTTGGACTCAAAACTCTACTCATATTCCAATATGATTGCAATATCTCGTACTATATTTGCATTAGAAACTTCATCATACAAAATACATTCATCATCTTGCAAACAAACCATACTCTCTTATCTTTTTCTCAATCTAGCATACATACTGTATTGTTGGCTTATTCATGTTTGCAACTCTCTATAGTAACACATAGAATCTTCAACTAAAAATCCTAAGCATCTTAAACAAAAAGCACATGTTCTTCTAGTGATAGATGAGAGATTTTTCCCCTTTGTACTATTGTATCCTTGCATTACAATGGTACTCACTAAAAACCAAGCTATCTACACTCTTTTTTATTGGGCATCCAATGGTAGATAATCTCTTAGAGTATCTGTACTCCTAGCATGATTTACATAAGTGGTCAAAAACTCCACAACTCTCCTCCCATGTTTTGCTCTTGATCTATGTAGAAGCTGAATCATCATCTAAAAACTTTGTCTCAATATGCCTAGAAGTAATGTTAAGGCTATCTAAGAAATACAGGATAAGCTTGCACAAAAAAATGATGTTCATCATGGACATCACTTACAAACTCACTTTCATATTTGAATAGGCCATGTGGAACTCTACCCATTGAATTATTGGATACCCACATTCTCCATCCATGGACAACATCCACTAGCCACCACTTCTCATTTGCATATAAATTTCTAGTATTGAAATTAATCTTTGACCCATGGTCTATGAGAGCAATACATGGATTCTTAAGCTCTCCAGTTTTCACTATTATCTCTATAGTTTTGCACCCTTTACTATATAGTTGCGCCAAGTCACCTCCTTCCTTGCCTAATCACTACCAATGGTTACATATTTCAACTTCTTCACAATCATTTTCAGCACATGCATCTTCTTCACAAATCACATGCATACCTTGCAGTCACTATTTTGTCTTCACTGTGTATTATAGTCTATGATGGCTCTCAAACAAATAGTCTCTTTCTTTTGATAATATATATGTTCTCCTCATGAAAATTTCTCTTGGAGATGCCTAGTATTTCTCTAAGTACACATTTGGGATATGTTGCTCTAAACATTTGTTCAAATTTATGGTAGTCTCTATATTTGATACATCTATATATTATATAAATAAATTCTTCCTTAGGTAGAGTCCTTGAAACTATTGGTATTCCCAAATCTTCAAGTTTTTCTAGCTTAATTTCCAAATTCCACATATTCTTAACAAGATCATCAATTATGTCATCTCTAAAGGAACCATAAAATGCATTGTTTGTAATTACTTTAACATTGGCTCTATCCATGATTGACTAGAAATAGCCCTAGAGGCATAGTCAATTGGTCCCTTCTTCTTTGTCTTTTCACTAATTTAAAAACTACTTTCTAAACATGATTCCACTCTATCTTAAGATCATGCTCTACTCTATCATCTTCTAATATTTTTTTCACCATCCTAAATGGAAATTATATTTGTTCAAGGTCATAGCTCATAAAACGCAACCTTGTTAAAATACCATGGCATCGGCCCATTAGCTAGAACATTGGCCATCTCTGGTTTCTCTACATACACACATAGAAAATTAGATATATTCCTAAATTCATCAAATCTCTTCAACTATCCAGTTACATTCTATAAAGCTTTGGTAACTTCCTCTTCATGCTTTATCATCTCATAAGTGCACATAAAATCCATGGTATCTCTTATTCTAATAACCTCTTTAGTCAGGTCTTCCAACTTTCAATTATAGAGTTACCCTTTCACGTCAAGTGTAACAAATATTGTGGGCAAGGAGGGTAAATTGTCATGCCTAAACCACTAGCTCACCAATACTATGATTCTATAGATGAGAGACAAAAGAAACGGTAAGAAGAGAAGTATGAAAGAGAGAAATCACACTATATCCTCTATTACTTATACAAAGAGCATTTGCTTTAATATCTCTACAAGTTCATTATAACCTTTTGATTTCCATCTTGTGACCAAGGTGATAGCTTAGTCAAAATAACACTTTTATGATGATATCTTAGACCTAAACATTTTGGTCCAAAAGATTCAATGATTATGTACATCAATCTCTACAAAAACAATGCAACTAGAACTAGAAAATAGCTATGATATAACCATCTGATACACTTGAGTCAAAAAATCCAAAGAATAATGTATTCTTTGAGAAAAATATTGAAATTAATGTATTTCTAGCATAAAATCCTTGTACTCTTTCAGATACAGAAATAGAGAAAGAGAGATCTGAATTTGTCCACAACATACTCTTTTTTTGAGTACTCAATATGCAAGAGATAGCATTTGAATCAAGGTAAAATCTTCTCCCACCTCTATTCATAGCAATTTAGTCCTTCAAATCATTGAGTAATAGTAGTGTGACATGTCAAGATTGTGGGAGAGAAGGAAGGAGTCTCACTAGTAGCTTTCTTACTTGCACAATGGGGGAATACACACAAGTGGAGGTTGAAAATAGTTTTCCTCTTCTTAGTTGTGTAAGACAAAAAGAACTCTCGTACAAAGAAATAGAATAACCCTATATATGGTTCTCAAACCAAACTCAACAAACTAAGGTGGCATACTAACTGAGCCACGAACTAGAGTAGATAAGGATAGCTATCATCTAGATATTATTCATGGGTGGTGTACCAACCGCATCTGCAGCTAACACGTCGGTGACATAAATGCACAACGGTCACCCTGGCATATCACGAGTGGAGCTCGATATCTCAACACTCCCCCTCGAGCTCAACCCAAATTCCTACACACCAAGCAGGTCTCTAAACTGGCGCACCTTCTTTGCACCCAATGCCTTTGTAAATATGTCAGCTACCTGGTCCTCTGTGCTGACATAAACTAGATCAATAAGACCTAGTAAAACCCTCTCCCACACATAGTGATAATGCACCTCAATGTGCTTTGTTCTAGCATGATAGACTCAGTTATTTGCCAAGTATATACTACTCATGTTGTCACAATAAATGACAACTGGCCCATCTATAGGCTGATGCATATCATAATGTAGCTTATGCAACCAAGCTACCTCACATGCAGCCATTGCTACACCCCTGTATTCAGCCTATGTGCTCGACAAGGCAACTGTAGACTGTTTCTTGCTGCTCCAAGTGACTGTAGCACTCCCAAAAGAGAACACATATCCACTGGTAGATCGTCTATCAGAAATACTACCAGCCCAATCAGCATCAGTGTATCCATGCAACTGTATCTGAACCCTAGTCTCATAAAGTAGTCCATACTGCAATGTGGACTTCACATATATGAGTATGCGTCTAGCCGCATTCAAATGCGGTTTCCTTGGAGCCTGCATAAAATAACTTACCAATCCAATAGCATAGCTCAAATCTGGCCTGGTAATAGTCATATAAATGAAACTTCCTACTATGAGTCTATATATAGTAGGGTCTTCGAGAAGCTCACCTTCATCTGCACTCAGCTTCACATTCTACTCCAAAGGAACTGAAATAGGCTTACAACCTGTCATCCCATATTTGGATAGCATGTCCAATCCATATTGCCTTTGCAAGAGCCGTATCCCACTTGGTGATCTAATCACCTCAATGCCCAAGAAATAACATAGCTCTCCCAAATCCTTCATCTCAAACTTCTGCTTCAATAGCATTTTCACATGAAGGATATCTTCATCACTATCACATGTGATAATCAAATTATCAACATAAATGACAAGTAGCATAATACCTTTCTTTGTTTTTCTCACATAAAGTGAGAAATCCGCCTTGGAAATCTGAAAGCCAACAGTGACAAGATACTATCCTATCTTGTCAGACCATGCTCTAGGTGCTTGCTTCAAGCCATACAAGGCTTTCTTCAACCTGCAAACAAACTCAGGATGAACAACATGCACATAACCTGGTGGATGCTCCATATATACCTCTTCTTGCAAATCACCATGCAAGAAGGCATTCTTTACATCCATCTGATGTAAAGACCATTCCTTTGATACAGCCATAGCAATGAATGCTCTTAGGGTTACCATCCTTGCAACCCGATTGAATGTTTCTTCATAATCAATGCCATATGTTTGTGCATAGTCCTTGACTACTAATCTTGCCTTGTATTTGTTCACAGAACCATCTGCATTGTGCTTCACCTTATAAACCCACTTACAACCAATTGCATTCTTATCTTTAGGCAAAGGTACCAATTCCCATGTAGCATTTGCTTCCAAGGCATCCATTTCTTCATTCATGGATTTCTTCCATTTTTCTTTTCTCATTGCTTGCTCAAAAGAAGTGGGTTCTGGTTTCTGTATCATTTTGACCATATATGTATAGTGAATGGTTGTAAATCCATCATATTTCAGCCTATCCACAGGATACCTAGCTCTGGTAGACCTGCACAAAGTAGGTTCACTCCCAGGTGCTCTCAAAATATCCCTGGTCTTCCTTGCTCCAGGTGTAACAATAGAAGGAATACCCAACTCATCATCAATGCTCTGTTCTGAGCCACTGGACTCACCATCCACATACGAGTGACCTGCATTCACATCAAACATGGGCTAATCCACCTTCTCTTTTTCTTTTCGTGATACCTGCATACCACTATCTGCATTGCTTTGAGAAGATTCTCTTGATCTCAATTTGTTTGTCCATGGCGAAGAATGTGAACCACTGCTAGAGGACGCTCCAGGTCCACTAATATCTTGTGACTACTGCTGTGAATTCTGTGCAGCATTACCATTTTGTGCATCTATATTATCAATCACATTTAGTGATTTATACCATC
The DNA here is from genome assembly GCF_053477565.2 of Lygodium microphyllum. Taxonomy (NCBI): domain Eukaryota; kingdom Viridiplantae; phylum Streptophyta; class Polypodiopsida; order Schizaeales; family Lygodiaceae; genus Lygodium; species Lygodium microphyllum. Next base: position 6,037,860 of record NC_141156.1, read on the forward strand.
TACTCATCTCATCAAAAACAATATCTCTGCTCACTGTAAACTTACGAATAGAAGGGTTATAGCATCTATACCCTTTTTGCTGTAGAGAATAACCAATAAAGATGCACTTCTCAACTTTTGGATCCAACTTGGATCTCAACTCATCTGGCACATGAACATAGGCAATGCAACAAAAAATTTTCAAATGAGAAATATCTGGTTTCCTACCAGTATATCTCTCCTCTGAAGTCATGCCATGTATTGCTGTAGTGGGAGTCCTATTCATTATGTAGACTGTTGTAGCAACTGCTTTAGCCCAGTAAAAATTTGGCAAGTCTTTTTCGTTGAGCATGGCATGAGATACCTCTCCAATATGCGTGTTTTTTCTTTCTGCAATTCCATTTTGCTGTGGGGTATGACTACATGAATATTGTTGCTTTATGCCATGCTCCTGCAAGAACCTTGCAAACTCATTTGGGAGGTACTCTCCCCCTCCATCTGACCTTAGGCATTTTATTTGCAGGCCTGTTTCTTTTTCAACCATAGCTTTAAGAGTTTTGAAATGCCCAAAAACTTCACTTTTCTTTTTCATAAAATACACCCAAACTTTTTTGCTATAGTCATCAATAAAAGTGACAAAATAATGACAGCCTCCAATAGATGCAGCTTTAGTAGTCCACACATCAGAGTGGATTAATTCCAATGGCTTCTTACTCTCTTGAACATGTCTAGGAAATGGTTTTCTTGTCTGTTTTCCAAATTGACAGGCTTCACATATCTTATGCATTTCTACAACCTTGAATTTAGGCAATCCTGCAACAATATTTTGGGCTTGCATTGATTTAAGTCGCTGTACATTAACATGACCAATGCGTTTATGCCAGATTTCAATATCTGCAACTACACCGGTCCCATGTGCAAACATTGCTGCACTCAATTCAGGCATGTCTGCTTCCAACGTAAACATTCTGCATTTCTTCTTTCCTTTTGCTATCAAGCGACCTTTATTTTTCATATCCTCAACAAAGCATCCATGAGAATTAAATCTGACCGGCAAGCCCTGCTCAACCATTTGACAAACAGAAACCAGGTTCTTGGTTATATTCGGGACATGAAATATATCCGACAGGTATTTCTTTTTCCCATCCTGCATAGACAAAGGAAATTTTCCAATCTGCACAATAGGATGTGCAGTATCATCACCAGTCTCCATAAATCCTGGTTTTTCCATTTTCCTTGTATCCTGCATCCATTCTGCATGACCTGTCATGTGGTTTAATGCACCTTAGTCAACATACCACACATCGTTGCTTTCTTCTGCACTTGTCACAGAATTGGTAATGTGCTGCACCATAAACAAATGCTCATTTCTGTCATCACCTTGTCTACTAGAAGATGCATAATTTCCTTGTTGCAAATTTCCATTCATGATGTCATTCTGCTTTTTATAGTAGTCTTTAGCCATATGATCCATTTTACCACAGTAGTAGCATTCAACATTGCTGTTTGCATTTTGGCCTCTTTGCCATCCACCACGACCTCTTTAGCTCCCCCTACCTCTAGAGTTACCATGTCCTCCTCCATAGGACTGTTTTTCTTGAGTTTGTTGTATATTCTGATTTCTACCACGGCCTCTAGATCGGCCTCCTCTACCTTTGCCTCTACCTCTTCCAGCATTTGAGTAGAAGACAGCTTCTTTTGAAGTTTCTCCTGAAGAAGATGCACCACCATTTCTCTGCTCCTCACAAATTAGAAGAGCAATCAACTCCTCAAAATCAAGAAATCTTTCACGGATGGAAATCAATGTTCGGAACTATGCATAATCCTTTCCTAGACCATTCAAGGTCACAGAAACTAAATCATCATCTTCCACTGGCGATCCAATGGAAGCAAGTGTATCTGTAATCTTCTTCACCTTCATGTGGTAGTCATTGATGCTCATACTTTCTCTTTGCACATTGTGCAACTCTTGCTTGACCTGCATTTTCTTGGCTTGCATATTTGTGCTATACATTTTTGACAAAGTATCCCATGCCTCCTTTGGCGTACTTGTATCCTGAATATGCACAATCATAGAGTCTGAAATGCTGATAGACATCCCAGTACATAACTTTTCTGGATCTCTCATGCCATTCTTTAAATGCCTGCATTTGCTGTTGATTGGGAACATCAGGAAGAACTGGTTCTTCTTCATTTCCTGCAACGAATTCCCAATATCATTTTCCCATAAGGAAATTCATCATTCTAAACTTCCATGCTTGGAAGTTGTTCTTGTTAAGCTTTTCAATGACAATCTGTGAAAGAGAATCAGACGCCATTACAGGACACTGCAAAAAATTCTGTCACTGTAAAAAACACAGCTTCAGCCTCACAAGGGCAAATCTGCAAAACTGACGAAAGTGGTATTTGACCACATAGTCACTTTCTAGTGACGATTTTGCATCAACACACAACAAGGATGATTCTGTAACTCCCAATGTCTCTGCGCACAGGCATACGATGCAATTTCTATGGTAACTTTTCACCGACCTATAGAACAATGGTCGCACAGCATAAAACAGGGCCTTTTCCTGAGTGCGTGCAGAAAACTTCCACCTCCAAAACAGGCCCGGAAATGGCCTCAAATAAAAAAAACAGAGCAACCAAGGGCTAAAGCCCTCGCCCGCAGCATATACTGCCCTCTTGCTACACCGCGAAGGGTCTCTCAATCTGAGACAATGCACTCTTGCACTTTACGGCTGTGCTACCTGCAGAGACTTGCTCCCAAAACAGAAAAATGAAAGCAACACTGGTCCTCTTACCAGAACACCGCGAACTTGGTTTGCTTTCTTGAGCTCCTTACCACGAACAAGGCTCTGATACCATGTCAAGATTGTGGGAGAGATGGAAGGAGTGTCACTTGTAGCTTTCTTGCTTGCACAATGGGGGAATACACACACAGGTGGAGGCTGAAAATAGTTTTCCTCTTCTTAGTTGTGTAAGCCAAAAAGAACTTTCGTACAAAGAAATAGAAGAACCCTATATATGGTTCTCAAACCAAACTCAACTAACTAAGGTGGCATACTAACTGAGCCACGAACTAGAGTAGATAAGGATAGCTGTCATCTAGCTATTATTCATGGGCGGTGTACCAACCGCATCTGCAACTAACACATCAGTGACATAAATGCACAATAGTCACCCTGGCATATCACGAGTGGAGCTCGATATCTCAACATGACAATCCCAAATCTCACCTTGATCTATAACAAACATGCATCCACATATATATATATGAAAGTTGTCTCCTGTGTTTGGCTTGATTTTCCTTGCCTTTCCTATCTTTGATTTTCAACCAAAAGCATGTCACAAGCTAGAGTTACACTACCTCCTATTTCCCTTTTTTTTTGCATCACTTCTTACAAAGATCCATTGAGAGTGAAAATCTTAACTTGGAAGATCTTACTCTTGCCCCATGTACCACCCATGTGTCCTCATATGGAGATCCTCCTAATAGGCCACCAATCATCCCATCTTAGAGATCAAACTTATCATGTACCACTTAGAGGCATGGAATAATGTATTAAATATTTATATCACATGCATAATAGTACTTATGAGTTAACTTTAGTACTAACTAATATTCTAATCTCAAATTGTATTTAAAGTTTTGCAATATGTGCATACATCAAACATATAATCTATATTTCATAAGATAGCAAGCATAAATAACAACAACGATTTAGCCCAACAATGGGATAGATCCTTGCTTAAAATCTTTTGCTCTACACATGTCAATATGTGTGTCAAAAATAATTTTCTACTTGCATGAGTATAATTATTAGAAATAATTTATTACATGTGTCAAAATAATTTCCTACTCATATGAGTATACATTGTTGGTAATATTTTTCGATGCATATTTTGATGTTTATATCAATGATATTACTAGTAGGTAACAATATCAAATATTTTACCAGTGTCTATTTTGATGGATATTTTGATGTGTATATCGATGATATTACTAGGTAACAAAATCAAGTCTTTTACCAATGTCCATTTTGATGTAAGGACCCAACATCTCAAAACAATTTCACATGTTTTTTGCTATTAAATGTCATGGGTATGCCATGTATATGTTGTAGTGAGATAGATAGCCAACCTCATGTTTTATAAAATGGATAGATGGGATAGCCACAAACTCATATTGAGCTAGTTTCATGATAGTCTCTACAAGGGCTTGTAGATTGCTAAGTATATATATCATCTTTCTAGACCATGATACTAGATTATGGTGAACCTTCTTACGATGATGCTACGATTAGGGATGACAATCACATGTCAAGAATCACGTGGTGGGGGAGTTACTCAAGATGCTGCGCCAAACACACACAGAATGCACAAGGAGAAGCTCACTCAAGAGACAAGAAGAGAGATGGAGGCCAAAATGTTTTCTTGCTGATTTTTTCTTCTTCTTTCACATACTTTACAATATACACAAAGTATAGATAAGATACAACATAAAAGGAAAGTGGTCTCCTAAGTCAAACAATGCATAACCGACTACACTAGTTGACTGGCGCTATAACTATGCCAGCTATAAATAGGTGTAACAACCTAAATATAATAAGTAATGAGTTAGTGGCCATGTGTGAGTCATAATGACCACCGACGTGTTAAGTGTAGATGTGTGGACCCATCTAACCGTGCGGTCCATCATCAATGTCCGCATGTGTTGAGCTTGTCATCTCAACACTCCCCTTCAAGCTCAACTGCATCTTTGCAACTCCAAGTAAGCTTCGAAACTTTTGAAGCTTCTCTATACCCAATGCCTTCATGAAGATGTCAGCTATCTGATCCTGTGTGCTGACATACACCAAGTCAATCTCACCTCCTAGTACCTTCTCTCTCACAAAGTGGTAGTGTACCTCAATATATTTTGTCTTGGCATGGAACACAGGGTTCCTAGCCAACTGTATACTGCTCATGTTGTCACAATAAATGACAACTAGACCTTCCACGTGCATATCCAAATCAGCCAATAACTTTTGTAGCCATACTACCTCACATGCTGCAACAGCAGCACCTCTATACTCAGCCTCTGTACTCGACAAAGCAACTGTAGATTGCTTTTTGTTACTCCAAGCAACTGGTGCACTACCAAGAGAGAACGTGTATCCACTGGTAGATCTTCTATTAGACATACTACCAGCCCAATCTGCATTTGTGTATCCAAACACCTGTACATATGCACCTGCCTCATAGAAAATTCCATAATGTAATGTGGACTTCACATATCTCAATATGTGTCTGACTGCATCCAAATGCGGCTTTCTAGGTACTTGTATAAACTGACTCACAAGACCAAAAATGTAGCTCAAGTCTGGCCTTGTAATGGTCATGTAGATCAAACTCCCCATTATCCTCCTGAACATAGTAGGGTCTTCTATCTCATCCCCAACATCAACTCTCATCTTTACATTATGCTCCAATGGGACTGAAAGTGGTTTGCATGCTATCATACCATACTTGGACAACATATCCAAGCCATACTGTCTTTGGGACAGCCATATACCATCATCACATCTGATCACCTCAATGCCAAGGAAGTACCTTAGCTCACCTAAATCCTTCATCTCATACTTCTTCTTCAAAAAATCCTTGACTTCAGTAATCCCACTATCACTATCACCTGTAATAATCAAGTCATCCACATAGATGACTATGATGACCAAACCTGTATCTCCCTTTCTCACATAAAGTGAGTGATCAACATCACAAAACATAAAAGCCAATATTGACAAGATACTCTCTGATCTTGTCAGACCATGCTCTAGGTTCTTGCTTGAGCCCATAGAGCGCCTTCTTCAACCTGCACACATACGTGGGATACTCTAAATCTTCATAACCTGCTGGCTGAACCATATACACTTCTTCCTACAAATCACCATGCAAGAAGGCATTCTTCACATCCATTTGCTGCAACCTCCAACCTTTGGCTACTGCCAAAGCAATCACACATCTGACAGTTGCCATCCTAGCAACTGGACTGAAGGTTTCATCATAATCTATGCCATATGTCTGGGCATACCCTTTTGCAATCATCCTAGCTTTGTACCTACTAATAGAACCATCTGCATTGTGCTTAATCTTATAAACCCACTTACATCCAATAGCTTTCTTGCCCTTTGGCAATGATACTAGATCCCAAGTCTTATTGGCCTCTAATGCAGCCATCTCCTCATCCATTGTTGCATCCCAATGAGTATGACCAACAACATCCTCAAAATATGTGGGCTCAACATCCTCAACTAGTTTCACCATACAAGCATAATGGTGAGCTACATAACCTTCAAAACCAAATATTTTAACAGGGTATCTCACCCTGCTAGACCTGCGTACTACTGGATCACTCAATGGAGTCTTTGCATTGACGCGTGCTCTCTGCACACCTAGAGTCCTCACTGAAGGAATGCCAAGCTCATCGTCCAAGCTCTCTGAGCCACTAGAGTCTCCATCAAGAACTGCATCAATGCCTTCTGATACTTTATTCTTTCCTTTTTCTTTACTTGTAGTGCTACCAGATGCACCTGAAGATGTAGAGGTACTGCTTAGTCTCCCAGACCAAGGACTACTAGATGATGTCTCTGGTCCACTAAGAGTCCATGATTCTTGCTTTTCAACCTGCACATGCATGTCATGATCATCATCATCATCCAATGCATCACCACTAGATGCATACTAACTGCTCATTTCATCAAAGATGACATCCATGCTCACTCTGAACTTACATGTGACAGGGTTATAATAGTGATACCCTTTCTGCTCTAAAGAGTATCCAATAAAGACACACTTTTCAACTTTTGGATCCAGTTTCTTCTGCAACTCATCTGGCACATGAACATATGCAATGCAGCCAAACACTTTCAAGTATAAAACATCAGGCTTCTTACCTATAAAACATTCTTCGGGGGTCATACCATGAATTGCAGCTATGGGAGTTCGGTTCATAATATAAACAGTAGTATGAACAGCCTCAGACAAAAAATGCTTAGGCATATGGCGCGTCCAACTTCTGCAATATGCCTGTTTTTCCTTTCTGCAACCCCATTTTGTTGTGGGGTATACATGCATGTAAACTGTCTCTTTATCCCATGAGACGTCAGAAAATCACTGAACTCATTGGAGAGGTACTCTCCCCCTCCATCTGACCTCAATCACTTTACTTTCAAGCATGTTTCTCTTTCAACTGCAGCCTTGAAAGTTCTAAAGTGCTCAAAAGCTTCACTCTTTTCCTTCATAAAATATACCCACAGCTTTCTAGAACAATCATGAATGAATGTGACAAAGTATGAACTGCCTCCAAGAGATACATTTTGTGCAGGCCCCCAAATGTCTGTATGCACAACATCAAGGATATTTCTGCTTACATCTCTGTCATGTGAAAAGGGTTGTCTTTCCTGCTTACCAAACTGACATGCTTCGCATACCTTATGAAATTCTGCAACTCTAAATGTAGGCAAACCTGTAACCAACCCTTTGGATTGCATTAATTTCAGCCTTTGTACATTTGCATGTCCAATGCGTTTGTGCCAAATTTCAATGTCTGTAATAACACATTTTCCTTTAGCATACATAGCAGCATTCATAGTAGGAATTCCAGCATCCAGAGTAAACATACGTCCAACTCTACTTCCCTTTGCTACCAACCTGCACTTGTCATTGAAGTCTTCTACAAAGCAGCCCTTTGCATTAAATCTGAATTGCAGCCCTTGCTCTACCATTTGACCGACTGATACCAAGTTTTCTATAATAGATGGCACATGTAATACATTTGAAAGACTCTTTGTCTTACCATCATGCAAGGATAAGGGAACTTTTTCAATGTGTGAAATTGGGTGGCATGAATCGTCACCCGTCTACACATAACCTGCATTTTGCAAATCCTGCATCTCTCCAAACCATTCTGCATGGCTGGTCATATGATTGGATGCACCTAAATCAACAGACCAAACATCATCATGCGTTCCCTTTCCTGTAATAGCATTCAGCATATGCTGCATAACAAACAGACGTTCATTTTTGTCTTCATTCTGTCGTGAAGACGATGCATAGTTTCCTTGCTGCAACTTACCACTGCGAATACCATCTTTCTTAGCATAACATTGGGCTGCAATATGACCTATTTTGCCATAGTAGTGACACATAATACTAGAGTTGTTAGAGCCTCTGTTTTGCCATCCACCTCTTCCTCTAAAGCTCCCCCTGCCTCTAAAGTTACCACGACCTCCTGAAACCTGCATATCACCAAATTGCTGATTCAATCTGTTTTGTTGGTTGTCACTACCACGTCTTGTACCACGGCCTCTTGAAGAGAACCTACCACGTCCCCTTCCTGAACTAGAGTAGAAAGCTTGGACCTGTTCACCACTTCTTTCAGATGTCTCACTTTGCATGTTGATCTCTTCAGTGATCATAAGGGAGACCAACTCATCAAAATCTGGAAATGGCTTTCTAACATATACGGAAGTTACAAAAGACTTCCAAGCCTTTTCATTGATAAGTCCACCCAAGGTAGACGACACCAAATCATCATCATCGGGCAATGCATCAATCGCTGCTAAGGCATCTGCAATGCTCCTTACCTTTAGTGCATACTCATTTGTTGACATCTTTCCTTTCTTCAATGTATTCAACTCTTGCTTGAGTTGAATCTTTCGTGCCTTTGTATTTACAGAAAACATACTTTCAAGTATGGTCCAAGCTGCATATGAATTCTCTACATTTCTAATGTGTCCCAGCATATTATTGTCAATTACTGCATACAATCAATACATGGCCTTTTTATCTTT